>NW_015659733.1:178411-190027 GCF_001515625.1 Sinocyclocheilus rhinocerous | reverse complement strand
CTGGACTGGAGTGGTGTGTGGATTACTTGTGGATTATTGTGATGTTTTTAATTTTTCTGTTTGAACTCTCATTCTGATGGCACCCATTCACTTTCATTGGTGAGCAAGTGATGTAATGCAAAATTTCTCCAAATCGGTTTCAAACCAACCCGATCTCATGAAAGTGCGTATAAATAGTACGCCAAATAAAAACGAAAACTCGTGATATTGATACGCAAAAATGGACTTTGGCGTGCATATGATACGTATGTGTTTGGCGTGCATATAATACGCAGTTTTCGCGTGCATATGATACGAAATTTGTTGGCGTGCATATGAACCGCAGTTTTCGCGTACATATGATACGCATCTACCCCACAACCCTAATCCTACCCATCGCGTAGCATATACATGCCAAAGTCCATTTTTGCGTATCAATACCATGAGTTTTCGTTTTTATTTGGCGTATTATTTATACGCACTTTCATGAGATCGGGTTAGTATTTGATGCGTCTCCGCTGTTGGTTGTAATATTGTTGAAGTAAATCCACACTTTGCTGCAAACTCTTGAGCAGCAACAACAGTGCCATGTACTCCGCCATTGTTGTGTATGTTTGTTCGTGCTTACCTTTAAAATCGACACGTTCTGCGAATGTCTACATGCCTTTTTTATTCTCGCATGTCTACATACCTAACACGTACTACGCACGCGCATGACTTCACCGTTTTCAAAGAATCCCGTTTTGGGTGTTTACACGGAAACGACAACGGTGACGTTTTCATTTTCAAAAACTTGCACTTTGGAACCCGTTTTCAAAAGTATGTGTTTTCAGTCCCCGAAACGCCGTTGTCTTGTAAACGAGCAGGCAAAACGGATAAAAAATTTCCCGTTTTTGGCTGAAAACGTTGTCGTGTAAACGGCCCCTGAAATAGTAACTGTTACCTGCGGAGTCAGGAGTTGTGACCCTTGTTTCCACTCCTGCAGGTGTGTCCGATATGTGCCTCAATGCCCTGGGGTGACTCTAATTACAGGAGCGCTGACTTCTTTCAACACCTCAGAATAAGACATGCATTTTCCTATGACACTTTTGTGGTGAGTAGATTACAATATTTACATGCTCTGGTTTTCCAGTGTGAAAAAAACAACTAAAAATTGTCATTGTGTTGACACAAAAATATCCTATTAATATTCCTTTTATATCTAGCTATAACACGGATCAGTCTTGCTGTATGCTTTTTTCAGTGATTTAACATGGGTTCTGTTCTCCAATTCAATAATTAGTAAACAAACATAACTTGTATATGTCCTTTGGTATAAACAGTATAAATAGTCTTAGCCAATACCAGTTTATTAAAGCTGTTTAACAGTCTAGAACCCCCTTTTCTTGAAGTTTTTTGATGGATGGATGGACTATTGGTCCAGCTTATTCAAAGTTGAAAAAAGAAAGAAGCAAACAAATAGAGCAACCAGCATTCGTTTTTTTTATTTTATTAAATATATAAACTTAACAGTTAACAATTACAGTTGGTCTGTTATTTTAACTTTTTTTATTTTTTTATTTTTTCAATTAAATTGCAGTTGAAATTAAGATGGTCTTTAATATTGTGAATTACTGATTAAAAAAAAATCTTAGTTGAGCAGAGCTTTATTTGCACTAAACAATGTATGTTTGTCTAACTTGTTGGGAACAATGAAAAAGCTGTATGGACTAATGGACTAATTATTAAAGCAGAAGAAATGGAACAGTAAATACTCTGAGACTTACATCCTTTTTTTAATTGTTATTATTAGGATTATGCTACAGATGAGCAAGCCATGATCCAGGAAGCTCTACAGCGCTCTCTCATGGAAAACTGATGTGAGGGACATATGGATCCCAGCTGAACGTAACATAACCAAAAACCAATGCTTATGCTTAAAAGATGAACAAACTACACTGGGATTCAGGGCTATTCTGATATATTGTTCTGCCTAATGTCGGTCATGCCAAAGTTCCTATTGGTGTAATTTTGGTGATTTCATATATTCCATATATTCATATATACAATATTTCCATATACGTTCGACGCTGTAAAAATACATATTCTGCCCATCTATAATTAATTCAGATTATATAACTGATTTGTGTTTATATAGTATAGTTTGTGAAGCAGGCTGTCAGCTTGTGATATTAGAGTCTTGTCAGATGCTTCTAGTGTAGAAAATATTGATATTGAATCATTAGGTCATTCTTTTGATCTTGAGAGTGACATCTGATTCAGAGGCAATTTAGGGGAAGCAAAGGAATAAGCTTTTTCTGTCGGTGTGTTTTGTCTTATTTTGTTCTTTTAAGAAGCCTAGAGGTGTGTTCCACTTTGAGATTAGTGTTTGAAATGAGCTTGTTCAAACCAGTAGGGGGCAGTATTGTATCATTAGTCCACCATATTGTTTATCATCTCTGTACTCTCTGACCTAAGCAGTGCTCACTATGTAGTGCAGCTACTGGCAAGTCCATGACTTATCAAGAGGTATGTACTGATAGGATCTGCCCTTAAAGGGATAGTTCACCTAAAAATGAAAATCATGTCGTTATTTACTCATACTCACGTTGTTCCAAACCTGTATGAATTTCTATACCATGTGGAACACAGAAAAATATATGTACGGAGTTGCTTTGGACCACACTGACTTTCAATATATAGATACTAATAACAGTTCAAAATATCTTCTTCTGTGTTTCACATGAGAGAGAATCATTCAGGTTCAGAATGACACAAGGGTGAGTAGATGATGAGAGAGTTTCCATTTTGGGTGAGCTACTCCTTTAAGCTCCAAATGCGTTTGTGTAACTCAGTAGAGGGTGTTTTTTGTTAATAGAGTATATAGCAGTCAAACTGTACATGGCAGTTTTATGATATGGTAAAATTAGTCCGTTTAATTGGCATTAGTTTGAAATCCTGCAGTCTATTGAACAAAAGTGTAATGTTGCGTTCCATGAAGTTAAACTTGTGTTGCATGCTGTTTGACACAGATTTTACCACTGTGAAGATAAATCATATCATGTGCCTATTTCATTCATGGGCTGTTATTATTAGTGCTTAATGGCACTGATTCATTGGCCTGTATGTTGGTTGTGTATAGCTAATAAACCTTTTCTCAAAAGCCTGTTTCAAATGAAACTTATACATTTACATTACATTACATGCTATATTTTGCTCTTTTGTTGGTTTTGATTGCTTCTATTGTTCTCATTCCTAAGTCACTTTGGATAAAAGCGTCTGCTAAATGTAGCTTTAGCTATTATTGTTATAGCATTAGCCTTGATTTTGTTATCGGAAGCATGTTCAAAAACACACTTTATTACTTTCCTCCTTCACATATTGCTTTCCCCCACTTGTTCAATGCATGTGCATTCAATTTTGTTACAGTGTGTATATCTCTCTCTCCCTCCCCTCCGCTCTAACTCCATTACTGTTGCTCATTTCCTGTCCCCCAGCGACTGTCAGCTCTCGTGTCTGAAGGTGCTAAATCCTGATAAATTAAAGCTCTTTAATTATTTAAACACTGGACCCTGAAATCACTGTGAGTGATTTATACCGGTGCGTTAGACATGTTGGGCCAGAAACAACACCCACCTCTCTGATGGATGACTAAATGGAGGGGGAGCAAACACTACACGCTATAACAGTTACAGGGTCTTTCCCAGAAACCCTTTTCCTCATTTTTAAACAGATGCCCATCGCAGAATTATATATCATTCTGGAAATACATGTGGTTTTTCAGCCTGATGATGCTGTATAAAAGGAGTTTCCTAAATTCTGTATGATAGGAAATAGGAAGTTTTATGAGAAATTGCATACATGCAAGTGGGTAGCATGAAGCAGAAAGTTTGTTGTCACAGCGAACAATGAAAACTAACCTTGAATCTTTCAAAATGGCAAATCCACTGAGGAATCACCAGGCCTAAAAACCACTAAAAATGTTATTTATCCCCGAGTACACCTGTGCCTGGAACCGCATTCATCCGCACAGATGAGTGGAGCCAAAACACATCGAAAAGTCACATGCAATTTTATTTTTTGACCCCTAGAGGGCGAAAGTTTTGTGCTGCGTCACAGTTCGTATTCTTATACTAAATTATAAAACGTACTCTTTTTGAGAAGAAAAAGTCGATCATTTTCTGTAGGGTAAAGCTAAAGAAGTTATAAAGTCAAGAGCAGATTTGAGTGTTTACGTTTATTAGGAGTTTATTCGTTTATTAGGAGTTGAGACTGTGCTTATGACGATACTCGCCAAAATACTGAGCTCAGTTCGACGACGTCACTGATATGTGCACTTTGTCAGAAATTGAATACTTCCTTACTAAACTGTACGCCAAAAATGTAGCATGTCCGAATTCATAGTATTCGAAAAACAGATGGCGAAAAGTACCCGGATGACCTACTACTTCTGAAGTGTGCATTTGACGGACATTTTACTATCCCATGAGACCACAGGAGAGGATTTATAGATAGCAGCGAGGCAACGCAACTGATGCAGGTAGATCATGTGAGAGTAACAACAATATATACCATACATATATATATATTCATGCTATATAGAACATACCTACTCAGACAATATGCAATTTAGGACACGAATCTGGAGCTGAATTGAACATCACCAATTTTGAAATTCGTTGTTATTTGGCCCATCCTGGCCCCTGTGCAGTACGGCCTGTTTTTTAAAAAAAAATTTTTATTCATAACTGTAAATAAGTCAGACGACTCCAAAGCGCAGTGGGTTTTGGGCAATATTAGTCATTACAGAGTGTAGCTAAAGTCAAAAACTCCATATAGCGAAAAAATGTTTCTTAACAATGAGCCTAAGACGCTGTGTAGAAGCTTTTTTATTTTTAAGGGAAGCTCTCAGTATGCCTCAATATTGCTTTTTCAACTCATTTATTTGGGGTTTGTGTTGATAAAGTGTTAATTGGACTTCTTTGTGAGTGACAGGGGAATTTATGATGAAACTCTTGCCGGCAATCAGTGGAGAGCAGCAAGTTTATTTACACGGTCCATAGGGACAGAAGATGCTTCAACTTAACGTTTGTTGTCTTTCCTTCCCACACACTGTTTCAGTAATTAGTTTTCAGATCTCCATCAGGTCTCCTGCCTCTACACAGTAAATTCTCTAACCTGCTTGATGTTTTTTTTTTTTTTTTTTTTAAGGTTTCTCCTTTCTTCTTTCCTGGTGCTTTTTAAAAAAATTTTTGCTCCTGGCAGCTGAAGAAGTTCTCTAAGTTTGATCTAGCAAGTTTCTGTAGGGCTTCCAGGCAGGAAGGAAATGGTCCTGCAAAACACTGTCTCTCGCTCTCACCGTCTCTTTGTCTCGCCCCTTTTTGGTGGCAGTTGTTTTAAGGGAAGATAGAGGTGGGGGGAGAAGAAAGTGAACATACTGAATTAAATTTTCATAAAGTTGAGCATGTGGTTTTTCTTTGATGAGAGAATGTGAAATGGTGTTAAGTCTCAGGGCTGTGTAGAAGCGGCAATTAGCGTAGCATGTTCCTGGAGGCTTGTGCCGTGAGAGAGACGAAGGCTTTGTTTTCCTCAGATGTGTCATGCCCAGATTCACACGCGTACCTCCTTTTCTCATGTTCCCTTCTTCAGTTATCCACGTAGTCTCAGGAATCATCACCTGTTGGAAGTGAATGTGATGACGAGCACTGTCTCTGGCAGTGAAGTAGAACTGAAATGGACTAAACAGACAGCGTGACGAGGCCCAAATCTGTGCCTGCAGAAAATCTTAATTTGAACAGCCATCATTCACATGCATACATCCCATTATTTTGGTTCATTGTATGATTTCAGCTACTAAAACTACCTACCTACATTTTTTGGAAAACTTCAAAAATTTACCTATACATACTATCCACTGCAGTTTCCAGTTAAAAGTAGGGACAGTAAAACACCTGCCATTTCTTATCAAGTTATGATTTCAAGTTATGATTAAAGTTTAATATTAACAGACTTATTTTCATGCAGCTCCTTGCGCAATACTATGTTATAACCTCAAAGGGTCCATATGTGTGCTTTTCTAAAATAGTAAGCTTGCTCAGTAGCTCACCTGGTACAGCATTCCACATGCAATGCGAAGTGCTTGGGTATGAGTCCCCTAAAACAAGAAGACTTGTAGAGTCAAGCTAAAATGGCATGTGTGCTTCAGCAAATGTTTTTCCTACACTGGCTTCTGTTAATACTATCTGCACAACCTTTTGATGCCACTTACCAGTCATTTCATTAACAAACTGCTGTGATATGTGCAACAACAAACTTAATTAAACTACCAGATACACATCTGTTTTGGAAAAAAACTAAAGGCACTTTTAGTGCTGCTCACTGGAAATTTTTAATAGTGTCACAAAACATGCAAAGTACATCCAACATATCATTTTGTAGAAATGTTGCCACAGGCATGTTTTTCCAATGATCCTGGGGTTAACATTTTAACATTCTGATGTAGAGTTTTAACGCAGAGTTTCCTTTTTTTTTCACTTACATTTTCTTCACAAAAAGTAAAAATCCTGTTTAATTGTCCCCTTGTCATGTAAAGGTGTGGTAACATTATTGAAATTTCGGCCAGATTTTGCAGGCATGCATGAAGTACAGCTTGCACAGAAGTCACTTTCCAGACGACTTTTCCAGTGAAGTTCCAGATTGCATGGATTCCTCTAAATAACTGGATTTTGGCTGTGAAAATTTGTGACCCTGGACCAAAAAAAGTGACCCTGGTCTTAAGTCGCTGGGGTATATTTGTCGAAATAACCAAAAATACATTGTATGGGTCAAAATGATCAATTTGTATTTTATGCCAAAAATCATTAGGATATTATGTAAAGATCATGTTCCATGAAGATATTTTGTAAATCTCCTACCATAAATATATCAAACTTCATTTTTGATTAGTAATATGCATTGCTAAGAACTTCATTTGGATAACTTTAAAGGCGATTTTCTCAATATTTAGATTTTTCCAGATTTTCAAATAGTTATATCTCAGCCAAACATTGTCTTATCCTAACAAACCATACATCAATGGAAAGCTTATTTATTCCGCTTTCAGATGATGGATAAATCTCAATTTCAAAATATTGACCCTTATGACTGGTTTTGTGGTCCAGGGTCACATTTGACAAACAACAGTAAATGTAACCCAACTTATATTAAGTAAAGATCATGTTCCATGAAGATATTTTGTAAATCTCCTACCATAAATATATCAAACTTCATTTTTGATTAGTAATATGCATTGCTAAGAACTTCATTTGGATAACTTTAAAGGCGATTTTCTCAATATTTAGATTTTTCCAGATTTTCAAATAGTTATATCTCAGCCAAACATTGTCTTATCCTAACAAACCATACATCAATGGAAAGCTTATTTATTCCGCTTTCAGATGATGGATAAATCTCAATTTCAAAATATTGACCCTTATGACTGGTTTTGTGGTCCAGGGTCACATTTGACAAACAACAGTAAATGTAACCCAACTTTAAGAATCATTGTATCTGCTTTTCTGGTCATTATGTGGTTAAATTATGTCAACGACTGGAAATAAAATAACTCTTCAAAAATATATTTTATGCAAGACAAGTAAAAGCCAGCTGTCAGATTTGTTCCGCAGTGTATCATTAGATGCTTCTTGACTCTGTATTGCCAGTACCCATTGAACTCTCTTTCACATCAGCATGCTGATGAGTTACCTCTTAATATATGTTCCCATTAACATGGTGTTCACTCGCGGCTGTGTACTGTTTATCTTCTTATATTTGTGCCTGGAAAGTATAAGGTCTCTCTCCTTCATATTTTGCTGATCCAGGTATATCTGTGCGTTTTGATCATAGCATGGGGAGTTTGCTCACCGCCAAAATTACTCAACGTCAGGAGAAACAGGAAGCCCAAAACAGGAATCCCGCCACATGCCCTGGCGATGGTTAATCCTTTCAAATGTTTGAACAGAAATGGCCACCGGGCATCCCCGACTTCAAGACCCAGTCTGCACGACTCTTCCGCTGCTAAACTCCTGCCGTCCAACATGCAGCTCTTCCTGTGTGGCTGCCTGTATGCGGGAAGTGGTCCTGGCTTTGATTTTATTACGCCTGAAACCAACCTGGCACTGAATCAGCTCCTACCACTCACCAGGCGTTTCAGGTTTACACTCGTTAACTTCCTGTGCTCCGCGCCAGCCTTCAAATGCATTAAAGAGAGAAAGAGGAAGGGAATAAGAGAGAGATGCCGTGCCTTTGTATTGTTCTGAAACCACGATACCTTTCCTCACCTCAGTGGTCATGAAAGTGACCTCCAAATATGAGGGAAGTGTATGCACATAGGAAAGACATTAGTACTGAGATCTGTTCAATATCTATTACTTTGCAGTCTTTTATGGAGAACAAACAGAATCTCGATTAGGGAACATTATTCACTAACTAGTTGCTTAAGTCAAGTCAAGCCACCTTTATTTATATAGCGCTTTATACAATACTGATTGTGTCAAAGCAGCTTTACAGTGTCAACAGGAAAATAGTTTGTCAGTGGTGCAAGAGGACAATAACAAAGAGTCATTTTTCCAGCTAAAGTCAATGATGATTCAGTGATGCCATCATCCAGTTCAGCTCTCTTCTAATAGTGTCTGTGCAATCAGTCAAGCGTCCCCAACTAAACAAGCCAAAGGCGACTGTGGCAAGAAACCAAACCTCCATCGGTGACAGAAATGGAGAAAAACCCTTGGGAGTTGGGGGCCAGTTCTCCTCTGGGCAGATGCTTATTAGCATGTATATTACTAGCATATTGGCTGTTTATTAGTACTTATAAAGCACATATTAATGCATGGCCATATTCTAGATCCCTTAACTCTACTCTATACCTAAACATAACTACTACAACAACTACCTTACTTACTATCGATAAGTAGCAAATTAGCAGTTTATTGAAAGAAAACTCTTAATATGAATGTGTTCCCTAATCTAAAGTGTTACCAGAATCTTTTCTTTCTTTCTTTCTTTCTCTTTCTTTCTCTCTTTCTTTCTTTCTTTCTTTCTTTCCATTGAAAAACACCAACAAACTGGTTCAGAATGATACAAGGGTGAGTAAAAAAGATTTTTTTTTGGGATGAACCATCAGTATAAGTATCCTGATATTCTAGTATTTCACCTGAGAAAAAGACCCATTGATATCAAACGCTGCTCCGCTAGAGATTTGTGTCTCACACTCGTCTCAGATGTGACAACAAGGCAGCAAAGATTTCAAAATGTACTTCATTTCTTCTCATGAGATTTTTCTGGTGTCCGTATTAATTTGAAAGATCGCTTCGATAATATTATAGAGGGAATAAAATTGTCCTTTTGATTTTGGGAATTTTTCAGTCATTCAACCCATTGTAGTGAAGAGCCGTGGTCTGGTGGTTAGCACACAATATCTCAAGGACAAGGAAACGAGGGTTTAAATCCAGACCACTGGGTCCTGTTTCCATTTTGTGCATCTTTACTGTCATACAAAATAGACAAAAAAAGGTTTGTCGTGCAAAGAAGACAGGGATCGTTTAATTGAGTAAATGCTCAGGAGGTTTCCGCCTGAGTTGTTATCATACTGTGTAGCAGCAGTCCTTCAACGAATTTGATCAGATGAATTCAACATTTGATCCACTCTGAATCTGAGAGCCATGGACTTTGGCCTACAGAGGATGTATTTGGTTATAATTGCAGCCTTCGTCTTTTTTTGCTGCAGTATACTTGTGGCAGTGGTGACTGTAAATGTCATGGTGGTTTCTGTGGTAAAGGAGTCTGGGTATGGATGGGTAAGGAGATGTTTCACTGCCAGAAAGGAGAAGAGCAGATGCATGCAGAGGAATGACCATATCGGAGTGAGACGAACAGTAAATATCCTCAGTAACCTCACTGGAGTATTAGGTCACAACACTGTGGCTCTGGAAACACGTTGTAGGGACTGACGTTTACTGATGCCATCTTCCTCAGTTCATCTTTTCCAGTCTGTATTTTACTGTGGTAAAATGACAAGTGATTCTCCAGTGGTGTATTTCAAAAAGCAATTTGTTTAATGGTCACTCTGTGACTGTCTGATGCAGATATTTTTACAGATATAATAAATTTTTTGAACTCACTGTTGCCATTTTTCCTAAGTGCAGAAACAGGTTTTCATTCTTAAAGTGACAGCAACCAGTCTCTTACATTAAAAAAACAAAACAAAATTATTAAAAAAAAAAAAACATGGTTGGCTGTAACAATATAAACTTAAGACCCCCCCCCCAATAATGGGAACTGCATCAACTTAGGAAAAAACTATTTCATGAGGTCTTTAAAAGCAATCAAAGCACTTTTTTTTCTCATAGAAATTATAAGGCTTATAAAGACAGCATTGATGGTCTGAGAGAACACACATATGCCAAATTAATCAACCTTTTAACACAGTAATATATCGAAAGATTAGCTCTCTTATATGTGAATGAGTTTTGCACATTAATGTGACTTTGACATCTCCGGAACATGCTGGATGAGGAATGGAAGATGGAAAAGAAAAAAAGAGTGGAAGCTAATTTTGTTCACCTCCCTCTTGTAAAATTCGTAAAAAGGGAGTGTATGAAAGTATCTCGGGAGGGCGAGGCCCAGGGCTATTATTCCCACATTAATTTTTCTATTTGAATTCAAGCCTCGCTGGGAAAGACTTCGGGAGGGGCTGATGGGACGCTGGGAATTGCAGGCTTTCTGTGAAAGGGGGCTGCAGAGGCTTTAATGCCCAACAGGGGAGGCAATTTCACTTCCCAAAACACCATCTAACTATGTTTTTCACATCTGCCTCCTACTAAAACCTGGTTTAAGAAGAAACTCGCTCCCTCCCTCATCCCCGAGCCTGCCAGCTCCTCCAGTCCACCTCCCAGCCATCTACAACCTCCACACCGCCTCTGGACGTCTTCCTGTTAATTAGGAACCATCTATGTTTCAGAACATCTCCTTTATAAAAACATGTGTGCTTTTCTCTCTTTCATACACAGCATGCTGCTGTTCGGATTAAGGATGGGAATCATAAGACATTTGATTCTAGTTAGCAGGTCCGTTCGTTTAGTACCTGAAGGATAATCAGTCAACAAATATGCTAAAAATGTATGTATTTATGTATTATTTAAATTAACATGACATTATCATGGCAGAATGCTTCTTTAAACATATAATGCTGTCATATGAACAGCATTCAGTCAGGAATGACATGGATGAGTGTAAAACTTTGGGAAATGCTTTGGGAAACGCACCCCTGATCATTTCAGTTGGTGGATTATTTGGCTTATTTCAATTGATCATTCATGAGATTTATTTATTTATTTTTTTTAATCCATTTGATTCTTTAAAAATAATCAGTTTGTGAATCGGACCACACTGGCCCATTTACAACTCAATTAAATCATAATTTCTTTTGATGTGGTGTTGTATATTTAGTAGCGGTGGAGTAAATCTTCTGTCCTACAAGAATAGATTTATGATCATTTATGATCCTGTGATACTTTTTTTCAGGATTATTTGATGAATAAAAAGCTTAAAAGAACAGCATTAATTCAAAGTAGAAATCAAAAGTTTAGGGTCAATACTTTTTTTTTTTTTTTTAAAAAAAAA
>NW_015659733.1:126784-178104 GCF_001515625.1 Sinocyclocheilus rhinocerous | reverse complement strand
GTTTAGGGTCAATACTTTTTTTTTTTTTTTTTTTGGAAAAAAATATTTTATTCCGCAAGAATGTTAAATTCATAAAAAAAAGTGATAGTAAGGATTTTTATTTTGAATAAATGCTGTTCGTTTAAGCTTTTTATTCATCAAAGAATCCTGAATAAATCACGGGTTCCAAAAAAATCTAAGGCTGAAATATTAATGCAAATAAATAAATAAATAAATACATACTGCTGAAAATTCATCCACAGGAAGAAATTATTTTATTTTATTTTTTATTTTTTTATTTTAACGTACATTAAAATAGAAAACTCTTATTTTAACTTGTAATATGTTTTTTGTAATACGTTTTTATTTTAACTTGTTCTAAATGCAATAAATGCAACCTTGATAAGCATAAGAGAACATTATTATACACACACAAACACACACACACACACATTTATACAGTATATACTGTATATACACACATTATATAAAACCATATTCAGTACAGGAATATATGTAATACATTTGAAATATATTTGAAATTAGAACCGGGTCCGAATAAGCACCAGTTGAGTCTACTGCTTTGACAGTGATTTCTTGCATGCGTGACGTGTGAAAGGACAGTGTGGAAATAGAGAGGGAATCAATCACTAGTGCCAAAAACAGGTTTGTTTAGTGTAATGTTGTTCTGGCTGTCATAAACCAGGTTAGTGTGGACACATCGCAACCGGTGATTGATGACACCCGGCTTCTGAAACGTATGCTGTCTTAGGTACATTGGATGCATCATCCTCTTTCTGCATTGAACAGAAGTTATAAATACAGTCACACAGACACTCACACATGTCATAGACTAGCACCCATTCAGTTACACTTATCTCCAAAAGGAAGTTGCTTACAATGCCTTGAGAACACACCACACAATAAGTAACCCATCTGAACACACACAAATACTCTCTCATCATTTCTGTTTAGACCTCCCATTTCTCTTTGATTTCAATCATTGGTGTGTCTCCTGCCTCTGTTTTTATTCAATTGGGAAAAAAAAGTCGCAGTTAGCTCATCTGTCAATCAACGCACATAAGTTGTCTGTTACGCACCATACACCTCCACAAGCTCGCGGCTCAATTATTAACGGGCAGGTACTAAGGCAAACTGCTGACGGGACGCCCCCTCTTGACAGCTCATTTGAAAGACAATGGCCCCATGCCCCCTCCTCCCCCAACTTATCTTGTCAAAGCAGTGAAAGCACCTTGAATCTGCCTGGCGTGACGTCAATTACCAAGCTATTAGAGAGAAGGATATCACCATTTAAGAGAGAGATTTATGAAATCACCAGCCCAAAGTTTGCTTCTTTCTCAGCAAGTTTTATAAACACATACAGTATTACTGTTAAAATGGGGGTGTTGATATGCAGGAGGGACAGGGGGCATGTCCCCCTCTAACTCTCCAAATTATTCATATTATAATACGTAATAGAAAGAAAATTTGCGTTTTGTTGTCCAATCAAGGTAAAATGTGAAAAAATCTTTACAAATAAATGTACAAATGTAAATGTACACCTGTCACGGTGCTACTGTGAGAGAGCGCGGAGCGAGGAACGAGGAGACCAGGAGTACATCAATAAGGGGATTTTAATTATATCAAGGGAACCAGAGTCTGACATTACTCCCCCCTCCCGGAAGGAGGGTGGGCACCCTGGAGGCTGGTGCAGGACTGGGACACAGGGAATACCTCCAGGGCGGATCAGGCAGTCCAGGGTGCCATGGTGGCACAGGTAGCTCAGGGGCCATGGCGGAGTAGGGAGCTCGGGGCGCCATGGCGGAGCAGGTAGACTAGGAAGCCATGGTGGAGCATACAGTTCAGGAGGCCATGGCGGAACAGGGATTCGGGGAGCCATGGCGGAGCAGACAGTTCAGGAGGCCACGGCGGTGCAGGGAACTCAGAAGGCCATGGCTGGACGGCCTCCGTGGCCTTGGCCTCGCCACTCGGCCCGGCCACTATGGACAGACCCATGCTACCCCCCCAAAAAAAATCCTTGGGGAGAATATAGTCTTTAGCGGCCCTCCGTAGGCCTAACTTGGGAACTGTGGCCCTCCCTGGGCTTGACTTGGGGACTGGAGCCCTCACTGGGCTAGACTCGGGGACAGGAGCCCTCACTGGGCTAGACTCGGGGACAGGAGCCCTCACTGGGCTAGACTCGGGGACAGGAGCCCTCACTGGGCTAGACTCGGGGACAGGAGCCCTCACTGGGCTAGACTCGGGGACAGGAGCCCTCACTGGGCTAGACTCGGGGACAGGAGCCCTCACTGGGCTAGACTCGGGGACAGGAGCCCTCACTGGGCTAGACTCGGGGACAGGAGCCCTCACTGGGCTAAACTCGGGGACTGGAAACCTCTCTGGACTAAACTCGGGGACAGGAGCCCTCCGTGGGCGAAATTCGGGGACTGGAGCCTTCTCTGGGCTAAACTCGGGAACAGGAGCCCGAGTTTAGGCTGGAGCCGACACTGGAGCGAGCTCTGGGGCTGGAGCCGACCGCTTTCTCCTCCTTAGATTCCCCTTTAGGTTCGGGGTGAAAGGCATGGTCGGCGGGCATGGGAATGCCGCTGCCGGCAGGCTTGACTTCGGAATGGCTGGCAGGCTTGACTGTGGAACGGCCGTCGGAGGGGTTCCGGATCGGGATCGGAGGCTCTTTAGACACCGGATGACTGCCTCCTTCCAGTTGAGGTTGGAGGTGTCTGGGAGTTCCGTTGGCAGATGGTATGTTATCCCGAGTCAGAACAGCATCACCAGGGTCTCCCCATCCAAGGAGCTGGCGAGGGCGAGCGGCACGAATGCCCTCACGTAGGTGAGCGGGTCGTGACTCGCCTGAGCCATAGCGATGAACAAAGCTCGTTCCTCCATGTTAGCGGGGAGAAACGAACAGGAAAACAAAACACTTTTCAAAAACGAAAAACAAACACGGGGAGAAGGGGCGCCGCTTACTGTCACGGTCCAGTATTCTGTCACGGTGCTACTGTGAGGGAGCGCGGAGCGAGGAGACCAGTAGTACATCAATAAGGGGATTTTAATTATATCAAGGGATCCAGGAAAACAAACGTAGCAAAGGAGGTAGACATCAACAGACATTCACAATACTGGACAGTGAACTCAAAACAGGAAACCATTAAATACAGGACTAGAGGAGGGACACAATGAGGAACACCTGAAATCAATGACATAATGAACATTGGAAACACCTGGGACAAATAAACCTAATCAGGGAACAGGAACAGGAAGACCAAATAAGGGCATAAACATAACATGGAGCACGTGGGGAACAAAACACAACACATGACAGAAACAGAGTCTGACAACACCTTTAAATTATGTACGGAAATTAAAGCAGGAATTGATTGTTATACATACCAATTAATTAAATGTTTGTGATTTTAACTTAAATGTAAAGTAATTCTACAGTATAAGCCTATTAATTGGTTTAACTGTATTGTCAGTTACTTCACCATATACAGTGAAATTAAATTTAGACATGATTTTGCTGTAAAATATTGTAAAAACGATGACAGATGACATCCGTCACATTTTATTTTGTTTATTAAAAACAGACAGGGTACATTTTGTTGAATTATGTACATTTGTGTAGGTACCACTGTGTACATTTTGACAGCAGTTCTTGGAAACTTTTGATAGCTCATTCAATTCTATTACTTGTTTTGGATACTGTTATTATTAACCTTATTAGAAAAGGAAGTGGGCTTATTTGTATTAAATGTCCATTTGTAGTGTACTTCAAACCATAAAAGTGTATTTTCAAAACAACTGTACTTGCAGATAATAAAATATTAATTGAATGAAAAGCCACTCAAGTAATTATGACATTACTTATAAAGCTGTACCTAAAAATGTGATACTAAAATGGACCAAAAAAGCACTTTAAAGTTCAGCTAATTGCATTTAACATAAATTTAAGCTATAATACATTTGCATTTAATGGTAATTAGCATGCAATTAAGTGTCCAAAGACATCACATTTCATTTGCACTTAAGTATTTTTTTTAGTTTATTTCCATAACACGCACTCTTTTTATACATTTATACATATGACCGGTAAAATCTACAGTCACCCTAATGTCATCCCATTTCTGAAGCCCTGTTAATTTATTCTTTACGGTAACATTCTGGCATCCGCAGCTGCCAATTCTGAACCATAAATTTAACAAAGCATTTTTCACAGTGCAGAAGACTAATGCCAATAAGAAATGAACTGCCCATTTTGGTTGTGCAAATCTTTGCTTCTTTTAAATTACATTCAATAGTTGTCATGTAAGACTTTAGGAATCCTGCGTGACAGCTGAGACATTCTTACAGAAGAGTGTGACGCTTTTGACTGAAAAATGATATAGTTTTATAAATATATAAGGAAGTAGAATCAAAGCACTAATGTGTTAAAAAGTTCTTGAATATCATGGTTACACGCCATTTGTCATAGAACAAAAAGAAAACGACGGCTTTCTACGACTGCAGCAACTTTCTTTGCAGCACTTTCCTTCGACGGCATATCTGCTTTACGTTATGATGGAAGATACAAATAACTGGTATGATCAACGGTGTCCCTCAAGGGCGTGATCGCGAAACAAACCTTCACGTCACAATAACGAACCACCCCTGAGCTCTTTGACTGAACGTCTCCATTCTGCTCTCTTAGAGCTCAGCTGTCTGTGGTGGAGTTTCTTTCCCTTCTTTTGAGAAGCGACGACGCAGGCAGATCTGTCATTCCTCTTTTCTTCACTGCTGCCACACACCTTCCTCCTCTCGGATCTGCTCAATAATTAACCAGGCAAGTAGGGAGTCGTCGAGATGAAGCGCGGGTGGCCTAGGGTAGACGGCTTTGAAGAAGGGTAGGCATGATTGTTGATTTTTGATTGAGGTGGGTTTGATGGTTTGACAGAGCCGTCATTGGAAAGATCAACGTGGGTGTTATTACGCCTTAATGTGGGCTTCACATTAGCAGATATACTGTAGGCTTTGTTCAGACAGGAAGCAAAAATCTGTTTCTTGGCATATCTGAATCCATTTAGTTTTTGGTAGTCTGGACCAGTGGTTCCCAACCTGGGTCCTAGAGTACCTCCAAAAGTACACATTTTGAACTTTCATATTTGGATACTCATTTCAGACCTTGGAGTCTCTACTAATGAGCTGAGGAGTAGATTCAGGTGAGTTTGATTGTGGCATCATAGGCTGCATTCCAGTTTGAAGGGCTTATCCTCATGCCCTAATCCAGGGGTGTCAAATTCAGAGTTTAGTTCCAACCCTGCTCCAACACACATACAATGTAGTTTTCAAATAAGCCTGACCGGCCTGATTAGCTGGATCAGGTGTGTTTAATTAGGGCTGAATCTAAACTCTGCAGGGCTGTGGCCCTCCAAGAATTGAGTTTGACACCCCTGCCCTAATCCCTTGAAAAGGTTTACCATTTAGAGTGAGCGCTTGGAAAGGATACAGGGTAAAAGAAAAAAAAAGTCCTTTGGAATGCACTTCTGCTTCATCTTGCAGAACCAGTTAAGGTTTAACAAACTAAACCTGAGCAAAGAATCACGGGAGCGAAGAGTCCATCAGTCGTCCCCTTTGAAATCCTTCATTCCGAAGGGCCCTTTGAAGCGGACAGATTTGAGCACTTTGGTTTGGAGCCACCCTTCATTGTGGCAACCATGAGTTTTTTCATATCGAATTGCCCTTTGGAGGTGGATTTATCCCATTTGGAGCTGGTAGTCCAGGACCAGAGTTGGGAACCACTGGTGTGGCACCAAAGACACACATGATATCTGTACCTAGCAAGTATGCCGCACTAGTCCTCAAAAGTGAAACCATCGCGTTTCGATCGCCCCCAGGTGGCTGGTCCCAGTATAGGTCATAAACCCTGCCCTCTCCATGTAACATGGGACATGAGACAAACTAAATAATTAAATTTCACTTCAGATATTTTGTTTTTTGTCATTTGATGTAGATTTTATCATGTTGATGTAAGTTCAAGTGTTCGTTTTTAAATAAGTTTGGTTTTAGTTAGTTAAGTTGTACTATAAAAACGGGAGTGTGACGTCATGATTGACAGCTGAGACTGACAGCTTCTCTGAGTGAACTGAGGTGCAAACAGACTTTTTCAGGATGGGGATTCTATAGGAAGAGATTGGAGTTGTATTTATCTTATTTTAACACAAGCCTCTTATACGGCAATCAGTAGACAAAAATCGGAGCAGTCAGGCTAATGGGTCAGGGGTGTGTGTTTGCGATCGACTCTGCAGGAGTGTGGGCAGGACGCGACTCCACTTCGCTCACTACTGCGCAGACTCTGGTCCCAAATCAGCGCAATATGGCCAAGCCCTATTGGGACAATGGCGGCTTCACTTTTCTTCAATGGAATTGAGTGAAGGTGTGTCGTCCATCTTTTTTTTACAGTCTATGGTACCCAGGCTCACTGGAAATACATGCCACTACCTACATTTCTGCAAAACTCAAAAAACATACCTATATGTACAAATCGCTGCAGTTTCCAGTTGAAATGAACATTAGAGGCAGTAAAACTCTCACAACATTTATTCCTTTTCTCACAAAGTATGATTTACAGGGCACAATTCCTTGCATAATATTATGTTACGACCATTTTAACATGCTGCGGGATTTGATATTTTTGAATGTTAATGTCACATATCGTCACATAACGCAGTAGATTTGCTTGGTAGCTCGCATGATACGGTGTTGCACTTTTGAAGTGAAGCGCTTCGGTACGAATCCCGAGAAACTACGGTTCAACAAAACAGATTAAACCCATGTATTAGTAAATTCAGCGAATGCATTTTTATCTCACTTTTGCATTCGTTAACACTATCAGGTAGGTTCAGCGTTTGGTTTGGTGCAGGGTGCGCACGTTTTAGCGCCACTCACTGAACATTTCACTTTGAAATGTGCAATAATGTACTGTATGTAATACGGGTGTTGCAGAAACATTGCCACGTTGCCAAATGGACATATGTTCAATGAGCCTGGGTTGGGATATCCAGAAGAAAACAAAAAACGTTATCGATAAGTGGATTGTAATGCTTGATTGGCTCCTAGTCTGAATGGTCAAAAATTCAGTTTTCCGTCTTCACTGACAAGCTACTAAGATTTTTTCTTGGCATCTTGCTTATGACTACACAACTATAATAACTAACAGTGTAGATACAGCAGATAATGACTGCACTTAACAAACGGATCTGATTTTATATTTGCCAAATGTGGACCGTTGTAAAGATTGGATTTGAAAACCTAAAGCCTAAAACTATCTTTTGGGGTCACAATGAACGATTTTGCTCTCAAATCTCAATCGCTCTGTATGGTGCTCTTTGATGAGAGTTCTGTCACGCCGTCAGTGAAGACAAGCTCTTTCAGTTTTGCTGGGGTACCCGGTTAAACATTAACACCACTACTGCCCCTCCAGGCAGAGGACACCGAAACCCAGGTGGAGGGACAATAACGGGGAGCACTCCTCATTGCCCTGCATTTATTTGTACCATCAGCAGATTCTTTCCTTTCTTTGACATCTTTATGGCTGTGTTTTTCAGCCCTCGCTCATACAATTCTTTCTTTTCTGTCTTTTCTTACTCAAACGTGTCTCTCATCTGCACATTTTTGGCATTCCCCGTCATGAGTTTCTCAGGGACCATTCTAGAAGAGGGGAAAACAAGCACGGTTTTAAAGTTTTCCCGTAATGGCCGAGCGGGCCGAGGGGAAGCGTGCTCCCGGAGGGACGGAAAGACAGGAAGGAGTTCTGGCACAGGCTCTGGGTCAGAGGACAGCAGGCAAACGGTCAGGACATCATGTGAGGACACACCACGCAACAATCACAAGGACTGATGTTAAACAGCCATTACCCATTACACACGGCTTATTTATTCATTCATTAATGTGTGTATTAGTGTCAGAGATTAATGGACTTGTTTACTGCATTTGAGGTTAATGCAAGAACAGAAGACTAACCTTTGGACTGTGGATCTGCTGTGTGAAAATATACATGCTATGTGAAAATATGGTGGTATCATAGTAAAGTTATTGTATTGGATATTAATACCATGGTACTTTAATATACACCATAGTACTGAATGATTACTATATTAACTTGCCATTGTACTTTGCATGGCACTCCAAGGCAGGGCTGCCAAAAAGGGGGAACAACTGGATCTTTTGGGCTTGGGCTTGGGCCTGGGCTTGAGGGGGCCCAAACTGGAAAAAGAATGCGATTTCATCCGAAGGGGGCAGTTTTGTCCCGGGTCCAAAAATTGGTTACTGTGACCCTGGTCCAAGTACTTTAAAGATTGCCGTGCTAATACTTCAATCCATAAAGCACTCTGTCTATCTGTCTGTCTGTCTGTCTGTCTGTCTGTCTATCTCTCTGTTTGTCTATCTATCTGTCTATCTGTCTGTCTGTCTGTTATCTATCTGTCTGTCTGTCTATCTGTCTGTTTGTCTATCTGTCTGTCTGTTTATTTATCTGTCTGTCTGTCTGTTTATCTATCTGTCTGTTTGTCTATCTGTCTGTCTGTCTGTCTGTCTGTCTGTCTATCTATCTATCTATCTATCTATCTATCTGTCTATCTGTCTGTCTGTCTGTTTATCTGTCTGTCTGTCTGTATATTTGTCTATCTAGGTAAGGCCATAAATACAGATTATCTATCCAGGTTAATTGTAAATACAGTGAGTGAGTACAATCAATCATTGCTCATTTACTCTATTGTTTCCCATCACGTTTAATGACGCATATACACTGATGTGGGGAGAGCGTAACCTTGCCCTCATATATCCGGAGGAACATCAATTTCTAGGTAATTTTTGTCTAAACAATTCAGCAAAAGGAAGCATTTCTCATCCACACATATGGCAGGAAATAGTACTCTTTTTGTTCTTTGTGCATGGCTTTTTGCACTCAGGGCAGATTTGTGCTACACCCTGTAACCTGAAGGGACAGACATGAGGTTTAATGAGGTGTTCATGCTTGAGAAAAATATGTCTTACAACTGCTAATATGCAGCACAATTCCAACCTTGCATTACATAGTGCAGATAAAATACAGCCAGAAAGACTTTAAATACTATCTCTTATTGAACATCTTACATTACATTACTCTTATTTCCTGTTTTTTTTTTGTTGTCTTTCTTCCCCCCAATATTACATTCAAGTACAGTATTTATTTAATTCGCAATATCATGCTTAAGTGCAATACTAAATTAATATTCCCTTTAAATTACCATAAATCTGATTCAATTTTGAATCAATATTCAACACGACAATGATGATATCATTTGACAAATTTAATGACAGCTGTTCATTATGGTTATTCCATTAGGACCATTAAGATTTTTTTTCTTTGATATTTTCTAATGATATTTTTGATCATTACTGTAATATGAAAAAAAGTCTAATTCTTATGCTTCTAAATGCTTCTTTTGAGTTTATTTGTAATTCTCATTATTCTTAATGAAGATTTTCATAGGTTTTTGCATAATACTGTAACAAAAAAAAAACATACTTCAAAAATAATTATTTATTTATTTATTCATTTATTTGTTTGTTTGTTTGTTTATTTACCTACTATTATTATAATACATTTATTATATCATTTTGTGGCATATTAATATAATATTAGTATACTTGTCCCACATTTCACTAATGATATTTCTTTTTTCCATTACAGGTGATTTTGGAGTGAAATATGAATGAAACAGGTTTTGTGACATACACCCACATGTACTTATAAGGTGGACGATCATGTCGATATGTGGGGTGGTCTCTATTTTACATACGGTGTGACAGTCAATGAGGATTGATAGAAAATATACCCACAATTCCACAGTGCACTAATGGAGCTGCCACGGGCCGGGCTGCCGCCCCCTCACCGGTCTGAGGGTGTCCCTGTGGAGGCTTCCTTAACCCCCCTTCAATCAATGATTAACCCCAGCAGTAATCAATGATTCTGCTGACCGTGATACATTACTGGAGTCTTGCAGCTGCCATGTATAGGAAGCGTCTACTCTTTGCATCGAGTGACGAATCAACAGAGGAATGATTGAGGATTCCCCCACCACATTATATTTGTTTTTTTGAGTGAAATCTTCTGCCAGTATCTGTGGTTAATGAAGATCATTATGTCTAGCACAAATAAAAAAATTATAAAATAAAATAAAATCCTTGTCATAGTTGTAGCCCTTATTTAGCTAGCTAAATTTTTACATTAAAATGATAATAATAATAATAATAATAATAATAATAATAACTTATTAAATATATTAACCACAGACTCATAAAACTAAACTAAAATAATAAAATAAAATAAAATAAAATAAAATAAAATAATAGAATAATAATTGGAAACTTAACTGTATGAACTAAAGTTCATTTTAAATGTGACTTTAATATAGACAGTATTAGCCAAGTTTTTTTTTTTTTTTGTTCTTCAATACTTTTGCAAGAATTGAGTTAATGTAGAAATCATGATGATTGAAGCTGATAAAGCTGCTCATGGTTCCATTTTGGAATTATAAGCATTGCCACAGGAACTAATCATTTTGTTTGAGAATGTGAATAGGTCTGAACAGAATCTTTAAATTGTCATTTTATAAATACAGAATGAATTCCAATGAGGTGTAAACAAGTTACTTCAAAGCATATCACGGCAGTGCAGTGGTGTTTTCTCTGGTTATAAATAAAGGCATCTCTCATATACAGCATATGTTGTAAATGTATTTCTATCCTTGGCATTTGTTTGCCAGTGTAAATGTTTGCTTACCCTCCTGATGGACAGAAATCTGTGCTGGATATTTTAATGGAGATTGTAGGTTAATCATCAGACTAATTGACTTTGACCTTATCGAATGCTTGATCGTGCAAATTATCCTGCGTTTGGCTCACTCACTTCTGAGGGTGAAGGTCAGTTGGACACTGTCCAGTGACTTGAGAACAGGGATTTCATTTGTTCACTTCCATGCACAGTTTAAACGAGCAATAAAAATGAACCATGTTCGCCTGTAAGTGTCCTGGTAGTGTGTGTGTGTGTGTGTGTGTGTGCGTGTGTGTGTGTGTGTGTGCGTGTGTGCGTGTGTGTGGAAAAGAAGAGAACGAGAGACAATATGCTGATGTCAGTAATTTGTCACAGTGGTTAACTTTGTCCCTCTGGTGAACAAAAGGACTGTATTACTCAGTACAAACGCTCTAATGAATGAAATCAGTTAATTACATGATATAACGAGTTAATCATCTGATGATGAAGGCTACATCTATGCGAAATGCCTGCTGTACACCACATGTAATTCTACACTGATTCTAAGAAGAGGTCTGTGAATGGAAAAGCTTAACTTGAGCTTATGTAATGACATTGTAAGTGGAGATAATTGATGTTTTACATGGCTTCCTCTCTCCGTCTTTCTGGCTCAGTTGAGGGGACTGAATCATTAACCTGCCTCGCTCTGTCTTCTGTATGGATGGCCAGTGAAACCATCTGGTGAACAAAAGGACTGTATTACTCAGTACAAACTACAGCTCTAATGAAATCAGTTAATTACATGATATAACGAGTTAATCATCTGATGATGAAGGCTACATCTATGCGAAATGCCTGCTGTACACCACATGTAATTCTACACTGATTCTAAGAAGAGGTCTGTGAATGGAAAAGCTTAACTTGAGCTTATGTAATGACATTGTAAGTGGAGATAATTGATGTTTTACATGGCTTCCTCTCTCCGTCTTTCTGGCTCAGTTGAGGGGACTGAATCATTAACCTGCCTCGCTCTGTCTTCTGTATGGATGGCCAGTGAAACCATTGTGCGTCCTGTCATCTACAGGAAGTGAGGATTTCCCCCCGCTGTCAGAGAACTGATGTGTAATGCGCTCCCTCTCTGTCTCTTTTTCTGTCGGTTTATCTATGCTTTCATTCTCCCCTAATGTTTAAATTACAATGCAGCTTAATAAAAGACAATGCAGTCAAATTATACTCACTCAACTGGCAACTAATTAGTCTGAATGGACATATGGCATGCATAAATAAAATAGGAAGAATATGCATATGCTTTTTTATTTTAAATTCCTGAATATATTAATTATGTACAGATCAGCAAGTGATTTTTACATGCTCTCCACAGATTTTCACTCTTAGAAGTAAGCTTTTCATGCACCCAAAAACCCAAAGCGCATCGATTCCCCTAAACCCTTTTAAGAGCAGCGTGAGACGCTCCTGCGGGTCGGGTCTGTTTGTACTGTATGCTGGGGAATGCTGCATTGATTGAGATGCAGATCTCTAAGGGCAGTGAGATCCCCAGCTGCCCCATGCTGTGCGTTGGTTAAAGTATTAACCCAGACCCACTAGTCAATATTGCTGACTGCAGTGTAAGGCACAAGGGATCAAAGTTATCATGTTAGGGGGAAGAAGCCCCATTCAGGGTTTCCCATATAACCTGTCCACTCCGTCATGTTCGCTCTATTCAAAAGAGCTGACTAGAGCGGCTCTCGTTCCCACTCACCCACCCACTCCTCTACACCCCTCTCCTCCGCTCATTTTTCATCTGCCCTCTTCCTCTTGCCTTCCTCAGTTTGGCCCTCTTTTGCCATCTTCATGTCTTCACTTAGTTTTAATCATCTCTTGGCAACATCTCTTAAAGAAAATGTATTTTTTTTATACATCTTATGTGCACCAGCTTAGCCATGTTGTTCACCGGGACATCTTGTTTCCCCAGCATGGTCACTCTGGTGACACTGATTGACCAGCAGGGTCTAAATTAACAAATTAACAGTCGCCAGTGCCAAATGCAAATAAAAATGGGGTTTTTAGTGAGTGACATAAACCTGAGTCTGAAAATGTATTTCACTGTGTCTACAATATTATAAGTTTCCCAGCAACAATCGCTGTTTAGGGATGACGTCAATTTGTAGGCCAATCCGGATAGTTAATTGACCATAAGTTCCCTTAGGAATACTGTTTTTTTGATTTAGTAAAATAAGATCTTTGGATAACCAACTTTCAAGCATATAAACTCATATCATTGTCATAGTCCTTATTTAGATAGCTACATTTTTGCATTAAAAAGAATATAATAATAATAATATTAATAATTTTTTTAAGTCATATTAACCACAGACTCATAAAACAATACAGAGGGAACCACTGGATAAATAAATAGTAATAAAAAAAATAAATAATAATAATAATTTTTTTAAAAAAGACATTTCTATCTTTAGGGTGTTCTCCCGCTCCTGAACTCCACAAAGAAAGAAAGAAAGAAAGAAAGAAAGAAAATAAATAAATAAATACACAGATAGATATATAGATAGATGATAGATGATAGATGATAGATGATAGATAGATAGATAGATAGATGATAGATAGATAGATAGATGATAGATAGATAGATAGATAGATAGATAGATGATAGATAGATAGATAGATAGATAGATAGATGGATGATTGATAGATAGATAGATAGATAGATGATTGATTTAAAGATAGATAGATTGATAGATAGTTGATAGATAGATAGCAGATAGATAGATAGATAGATAGATAGATAGATAGATAGATCTGCACCATTAGTTACTAAAATGCATGAAAAATAGTTACATAATCCACTACAACATATTCATAAATATGTATAAACATATCACTAATAAAATAACAAATACTGTATAATTTACATTTGCATTTAGACATTTAGCAGACGCTTTTATCCCAAGCGAGCAATGATAAGGATGCAAGTGCTATAACAAGTCTCAGTTAGCTTAACGCAGTACACGTAGCAAGGTTTTTTTTTATTATATAATAAATAAAAAGAAAATAGATAGAATAGAAAAAGAATAGAGCAAGCTAGTGTTAGAGGCCTTTTTTGCTTTTGTTAATTGTATAAAACATTTTAAACATTTTTAGAAAACAAGCAGTTAGTAAATTAATAGAATGCAAGTCCAAAAGGGGCAAGTGTGACATGCATTCTTTTTGGCTCATTAAAAATTAATCTTGCTGTCGCATTCTGGATTAATTGTAAAGGTTTGATAGAACTGGCGGGAAGACCTGCCAAGAGAGCATTGCAATAGTCCAGCCTGGACAGAACAAGAGCTTGAACAAGGAGTTGTGTTGCATGTTCTGAAAGAAAGGGCCTGATCTTCCTAATGTTGTATAAAGCAAATCTGCAGGACCGGGCAGTTTTAGCAATGTGGTCTGAGAAATTCAGCTTATCATCAATCACAACTCCAAGGTTTCTAGCTGTTTTTGAAGGAGTTATGGTTGATGAGCCTAGCTGGATGGTGAAATAGTGATGAAACGATGGGTTTGTTGAAACCACAAGCAGTTCTGTCTTAGCCAGGTTGAGTCGAAGGTGATGGTCCTTCAAGCAAAACATGTCTGTTAGACAAGCTGAGATGCGAGCAGCTATCGTCGGATCATCAGGATGGAATGAGAGGTAGAGTTGAGTGTCTTCAGCATAGCAGTGATATGAAAAACCATGTTTCTGAATGACAGAGCATAATTGGGTGGTAAGTAATACTTACAACTGAAAAATTCTCTTAATTCACCCACACTATTTACAGTTGTCACAAAAATCTACTTTAACCTTAAGCCTTGTTGGTTAAACTATACTACTGAAATAAACCTGAATGAAGCACCAGCATCCAACACACAATGTGTGCTGCTGGTAGCCAGTAATGCTCCAGAAGGTTTCTCAGTCTGGCTCCACATTCACAATAGCTTGATCTTCTTGCGGTGTCCACAGCTCACACACACCCTGAGAGTCCAGACCTCACACCTGCATGTGGAACTGCACAGCAAGATGTGAAATCTCCGTCCTGCAGCACAGTATGTTGTGTTACACCCAGACTTCTTAACTACCTTTACCAGCCAGCTTCACCAAATGAATTTAGCTGTTTAATAGCATGGTTTTGAGGGTCTACCAGCAAAGTTAGACCAGTCTAGAGTAGCAAGGAAATCTTTTCAGCATGGTCTGAAATCATTTTTGCACATCCTTTATCTAAAATGCAACTGGACTGGATATTTTGGTGGTTGACTGAAGATTGCAGTATGCTGGTGGCGATGGGGACTTGAGGGCCGAAGAGGGGGGAAGTTCATGGGAAATCTGCAGATGGGATGGTGTAATGTGTGTGTGTGTGTGTGTAGGCGTGAATGGTGATAAATTGGCCGGGGAGAGTGGGGATGCAGATCTACTCATCAAGATTGATGTTCTGCCATTCTGCTTTAAGTGCAATTAAAAACTGGGCCTGCGCTTGAAACCACATCTCATTTTATAGAAGCAGCAGGGGTTGGATTAAACAGAATTTACCTCTGTGTTTTGGGTCTCCATGCGTTCGAGACCTCATCAGCACCCATGTCCAACTCCTGCTTTTGCCTCCTCGTCTGAACCCATTCTCAGTGGCATATATCACGCAGCGCATTTTCAAAGGAAAGGAAATCAAGATTTGAAAGTAAGGAAGTAAGACTTGATCATTTGCTCGGTATTTGTAGCCATATTTCTACTTGTTTATTTTTAGACAGATCACCACTTCCATCTCGGACTTTCCTCGCTCTGCAGCCATGCCTGACTAGCTGTCAGTGTCAAGTTGTTAACCTCACGTCAACAGTGGTGCAGGCTGTATTTGGGTCCGCTTGATGGATGAGTCTACATGGACTTGTCCCACGCAGGGCACATTTTTCATAGAAAAGCAAAAGGGGTTTGTGGATATTTCTTTTTACCTCTCTCTCACTCTCTCCTGCTCCACACGAGCCCTTTGGGCACAAACACAACCTCTGAGCAACACTTTCCAGCTGACCTATGCTCAAAAGGTTGTACGTAACTATGGCTTTTAGAGACAGAGACAGAAAATTGGATGCATTTCAAATGAACAAGTATATAAGTGTTTGTATATTGAAGAATATTTCTTCAACAATGGACACTTTGTCCCAGGCCTTGATTTTTTACTGAAACTAATAATTTATTTTATTTTATTTTATTGTTTTTTTAATTTCATAATTTATTTTATTTTATTTAGTTTTTGCGTTGTTTTGTAAAACAATACATTACATTAAAAATTAAACTAAAACAAAACACATTCAATACACATTATTGCTACTTTTCAAATGTTTTAATGCATTATTTTTAAAAATTTTAAAACTTAAAAAAAAAATACCATACATTAATATTAATTTGTGCTATCTATCTATCTATCTATCTATCTATCTATCTATCTATCTATCTATCGTCTGTCTGTCTGTCTGTCTGTCTGTCTGTCTATCTATCTCTCTGTCTGTCAGTCTGTCTGTATATTTATCTATCTAGGTCAGGCCGTAAGAATATCTATCCAGGTTAATTGTAAATCTATCTATCAAAGAAATATGAAGGTAAATGTCAATGGTGAACAGAATATTTTTGAAATAAATAAATAAATAAATATTTTTTAAAATAAAAAAATATTTTTTAAATAAATAAACATAAATTTTTTTTTTAATATAATAAAAAGTTATATAAAAATAATAAAATGTAAAAAGTCCTTCATTGTGTGTATTTAAGAAAACAAAACACAAATGAGTCAACAGTTTTATTCCAGTACTGTTTGGAATTCCATGTCAGGAGTTCAGATTCCATGCAGGCCTGTGCACTCTGTCTTGTCCTTCAATCTTGCATCAGATTTTTGGAGGTCGTCACAGCATTACTCTCACTTGTCCAGATAGGAATAGGGACGTCAGATTAAGGCCCTGTCCCCACTGAGCCCCAGACCCTCTACTGAACACAGTGACAGAGGCTATCCATCATGGCCGTCTTTAACACAGGGTTGGGGGATCGCGGCTGGAAAGGGCCTGGTTAAATTTTAACCCGCTGGCTTCCTACTCACTGGCAGAGAGTTAGTGAGCCCTGCGTCCCGGGCCGTTCCCACCTTCGCCCACTCACCTGTCAATGCTTTGACTGCACCCATCTGCTGGTGAAGCTGCTCACGGGCCAGCGTGGGTGGAGGTCAGGGCTCTGTTAGCGTGTCACAAGCGAACAGCAGCAAGTTAATAGTGGATAGAAGGAGGATTGAGTCAGGCACGTGCCATTCTCAGAGTTGATCAGACATGAAGTTTTAAGTTGAAATTAAACAACATCATAACACGGCTGATGTCACAAACCCCTCCCTCTGACCACCTGGATCCACTCTGCTCTGAAACAGCCACTTTCACCATCCAATTCATTCCGGATGGATAAACCCCATGTACTGCCCTACATTTTTTCTCAGCTAGTGCACAAATCCATTTAAAAGTATGTTGGATTATGGAAGAAAATGACACCGTTTCACATTTATATTACAATAGATAGATACCTCTGTGTTTGAAACTTTGTTTATTGTTTATTTTTATTATTATTAAATATATATATATATACTGACTTATAACACATTTGAAACATTGCATACTCTGATAGTTAACGAAGTTATAATTTTTCATATCTATCAGTATGTTTTAACATGTATTCATCAGTGTTTATTTGTGATTTTATGCTATTAATCAGTTTCACAGTGATAAACATTCACTCAACATATCATAACACAGTGTTACAGCTTTCTCCCTCTGACCACATTAGATGTTTGCCAGATTTTCCCAGCAACCTAAAATGCTGGCATGTCCCAAATATGCTAATTTGAATAATATAAATCAACAATTACATAAGACATGGTTTGCTTTCCTGCTCAGACTGGAATAACAATCTATTCACAATTAAAGAAGACTAGGAAAATGGGAAAAAAAATGCTATCTCCAAATGTCTTCTTCAAATACTATAAATATATATATTTGCAGGAATGTAGACTATGTGCTTCACATTTTCTGTGCCGAAAAAGGATGCTAATGTGAATGTGCACACTGATGATGACAGTCTTGGATGGAAAAGGAAATGTTCAGTTTTACAACAGAACTCGATCCAATGCTACATGTCGCTATGCTGTGTGGAAAAAGAGATGGAAATACAAAGGCAAAGGATGTTTGTGTTTCATTCTTTTGGTGCAAATTATTAGCAGCATTGCATTTGTCCCATATTAATATCGCTCTTCAAAACTCCCTCACCCTAAAACATTGAATATTGAAAGGGGCAAATACAATTACAGAGGTTACACAGGTAGACAAATTCTACCTACACTTCCAATTTGAGTTATTATTGAGGTCGTCACCTTTAGCACGTGTGTCAGAGTTTAAATTCTTCAAGTTCACTGATTCAATCGATGGAGCGATCAATCAAGTGTGGAAGTTTAAAAATTGAGGGTCCAGACCCTTAATTGGGGCAAATTCCTCAAGGAAGGGTGTTGGTTCTGCGGAGGGACGAGTCCGTTCTCCGAATTGCTGAAATCATGCATGCCTCGCCTGACTTGATTAGCCATGATGAGATGACCTGACCTCTTCTGGTGAGTTAATAATGTATTAATTTTTGCCCATTTGACATAAGAGGCAGTGGGGGCGAGGGGCGGTGTTGGGAAGCTGTGAGTTTGTGGGGGTGTGGGAGCTGTCTGATTGCACAAATCCAAGAATCTATCATCTGTCAGTCTGCATTTTCTGGCTCTGAGCTGAGTCTCGATGACAGGCCTGGGGTTTTGCTTCACTTCCGCAAATGACATTAGAGAAATTGTGTTTGCACTGTCTCTGTGGTGATCTTCCAGGAGCACGTCGGGTAGGATGGGTCAGCGGTAGCCAGGAACGAGGGTTCGCTGTCTGCATTTTTATGCTGCCTCGGAGTCCTCGTGTGAATCCAGCACCTGTGGTGTAGGGGCATCAGCCAGAACTTGTTGGTTGTTGACCAACAACCTGGGGTCTATGGGGTTCCCATACAGCGGTGTACCTCGCTGATTAACCACCATAGTGCTATTGATTTTTGTGGAAACAAACTAGGTAGTCACGACTGTTTCCCGAATACGGTCGCATCTCCGTCGTTTGAACCACATTGGTTCAACGATGTAGGGCCATTGTTGATGACATCACATGCATGTGGTGGAGTTATAATTCTGCTATTTAGGGTTTCCTCTTACGTCATACTCTGGGGTTTCCTTGCGTACTCTTCAAAAATATATAGAATAAAATGCATATAAATTGAGATGGAATGGAAGCTATAGATTGTACCGCATGTTAGCTTGCTGATTGTACCCAAGAGCATAATTTGTAAAGTCCATATGTCTTACTAACAAGAAATTATGCTTCTAACCACAGGTCGACAGCTAAAGTTCGAACCACGTAAGTTTGCGATGCTGTTTGTGAATGTTTGGTTTTGGGAAACTATAATTTCAGGAAACGTTGAACTATGTTGGTAACGACGGAACTTGCGACTAAAGGTTAGCTAACGATGCTTTTAGGAAACACACCCCTGGGTGTGCAATAGGTACCTGGTCAATCCTGGGACTTTCTCCGGTGTCTTTGGGTGCACTAAGTAGCTCTTCAATATTTCAGTGGAAATGAGCTATGGCCCCCCTGGACTAATCCAGCACAGAATTGCTACGATTCCCTCTTTATGACCCATTTGTCCTAATGTTTAAGCTGTCTATATCCTGGAGGATGAGAACGAGGACCAGGGGAGCCCTCCGGCCGAATCTGAGACATAAAGAATAATTAAAAATGAATGCAGGGATTTCGTGTTCTCATATGTGCCTGATTTTCTCTCATTCTTTCCTTTTTTATAGCCCCTCAATCTATTTTTAATGAGCCATTGAATATTAACTGGATTTCAGGCAAAGTGCCATCTCCCATGAAAGAGATGGATCGCGAGGCTTGGCCCAAACAGGGGTGGGGCTGGTCTACAGAAGCTTCATATGTAAAGAATTGTTCTAGTCAATTACAATTACAATCAGCCACAGTAGGGGATGTATCAACTTCAATTGGTGTCTCTGCACCTCCCCTTAAAATCTCTAGCTACTGCATGATAATGAAGAACAGGGGTACGAACAGTAAGGAAATATAGTCAAAGCAAGACATTCGGATGATGCATTTTATCATTTCACAAGAGCAACCATAAAGGATTCAACCTCAGAACACCCAGTTATTGTAGGTACAAGCCTGTTCTTGTGTGTCGTAGCACCATAGGCCCAAAGGGCAGCCCCGGGCCCGGGGTAGAACCGAGTCAGGTTTCTGGATCTTACCCCCCTGCCGAGCTACTGATCTTCTGCCCCCCTCGCTCTCTTTGTCGAGGGGCTTCTTGGGAAGCAGTGATTAATGAGACGCCACCCTGCGGTCCCCAAAAACCTCGCTAAAAATGTCAATTCGCTGTACCCTTGTTTTCGTCAGCAGTGGTCAAGATGAATTGGAAGGGGTAATGAGGGATATCAGAAAAGAGTTGTGACCCTTGTTTCCGGGCCGGAGGAGGAGGCCAGGGAGGGCAATGTGGGCCTTTTAAAAGCGAACACATTTATGGCTACTTAGAGAAAATTGATTTGATTGTGCTGGAAACATATATGTTAACACGTCTGGCATTTTTATGGGCTATTTGTCTTTGGAGTCACAGCGGGGGAAATGTTTGCTTACATCGGCCTTTGTGCTTAAAGACGTGTGTGCTGCTGTTAGTGTCTATTTGCATACAGGCATGCGTGTGTCGTTCCGTTTGGATTTATTTATTCCTGGATGGGTCGTCAGGAGCAGTGCTCGGGCTGTGCACTTTAACTCCGTGCCAATAACAGTCACGCGATGATTAACAGCATATTACTGCAGATGGACCAGTGACTGGGTGATATACATTGCACTGGAAATATTACAACCTGGAATTGATGCTGGCACCCTCTCAGAGTTTTCCCAGCTGAACCCTTGCAGTTTATGAACATCACATTTTCATATTCATTTCAGAAATGTATTTCATACGTACATGTTGCCCATGACAAAATCCCTGATTCAGACATGTTTACATATATGTTCATGTGTTCATAAGCACAAGTGGTGAAACAATACTCGTTTTGTGGTGATATAAATCCAGAGCCAAATGGGAAGACTGTAGTTTATCTATTCTTCTGACTGTTTTCTGGAATACAGTATAACATCTAGTATTAAAAAAATGGTTAGCAATATAAAATGTTTTAATTTAGTGTAAAACATATGCAATCTTTTGTTAGTTTGATCATGATTGCTATTTTCAGTTCCTTTGGCACACTGGAAATGGAAGGCCATGTCAAGTGAATTGCATTCTGTGATACAGTATTCTATGTAAGAGCTGAAACTACCAAAACCATTAAATGGGATATATCCCCCCAATGCTGGTCCATCAATCCTTTTATTATTATTATTATTTTTTTAAATAGCAGATTATCTTCTGCTTGTTTAGTATGTCATTTGGGTATATACTGTATTTATGCTTACTAAGTATTGTTGCCTTCTATAATTTGAAAGCTTCTCACTATGTTATCATACAAATCAATGGAGATGCATATCATCAGGACCTGACTGCTCGTGAATATTACATTAATGGAAACCAAGCACGCTTTTTGAATATTGAATACTGAATAGGTCATGACATAACTCAATAAGCTCAACCTGATACCCTGCTGCTTCTTCAAACAATCTTTGACAAGAACTCCAACAGTGATCGTATGGTTAGTTATCGGTTGACGTTATCGCCACAAGTGCCGCTTGGGATAGAAGGATTGCTGCATGATTATGATGTCATGGCAGATCTGGGGTTGGATGCGAGTCAGGGCTTGTGCAAGTCCATGTAAAACAAGGCAGAATAATTGGAGAGGTGATTAACTGTCACTGATTTAGGTATTGGAAATTAGAGAGGTGGCACAATGATATCACTATCACAGTATCGTTTGCTGTAGGAACATGTGGCTAGATCATCCATCTAGCAATGCAAAAGTGCCATAGACCTATAGGCAAATCTTGTTGGGCAATTATGATGTTCATCCATTCATTTCCTCTCTTTTTCATGTACACCCCTACATCTATGAACTGTCGATTCTTCCCATATATACCATGGTTAATTTAATCAAAGGAACAGAGATGTTGTGATAGCCAGTCTCAGTTCTATATCTTTGTAACTGCACACAGAGAGCATGTAAACCTAAGCTCGATCAAGCACAGTTCTTTCAAAATCCAAGTCGAATGAAAACACTGTCTTTTATTACAAAGTTCAATGTTTTATTAAGCCATCCATCTATCTATATAAGCTTTTCTGCCACCACTGTTCATGCATTTTCAGTTCTCTGCAGAAGACTCTGAAATAAAGGTGTCCCATTAAGATGACTGTTAGGATGAGCCGTCGTTGAGTTATTTGAACAAACACGCACCCGTCTCAATCTTCCCACTCTCTTCTCCTAAGCACCACACAGCACAAGTCTAACCCCCTGGTGCTGGGTCTCTTACCACAAGACAATAAACGTATGATGAAATAAAAACGTGTGATTCATCAAAATCAACTCCAGACTCTGCTGCCCAACAAATTAAACAATATTTCATAATCACTCTACGAGGCTGACAATGGACGCCAATTTGTAAGTAAGGGCACCTCCATGCTGGGAGTGTTGTCTTAAACGCCCAGCTGGGTGGTGGGTAGTTAATTACCGAGGCTGGACATGCTCTAGTGGCCACAGACACTCCCGTCGTACCTGTCCAATCAACCGCTTTGCAGCCAGGCGCCTACCAACACTTCATTTATCTTGTCTGAGTGTAGGGGGGGCTAATTACTGCGCTGCTAACACCCCTCCACATGCGTACACACACACTGCACACCCACTGTCCCATTGCTTGTCTTTTTCCTGAGACGGCATGGCACTGGTCTGGGACAGAGGAGTTGGCCAATTAGTCTTCCATTAAGGCTATCACAGCTCTCTGGCAAGCCTCCCATCAGCTCAGGGCGCCAGTGCACTGAAAGGCCTAATAATCTGCTATATGGGTCTGCGGCTTCGGTTAATCAGTGGGGAGGGGTGAAAGAGGAGTTTAGGTCAAGAAATATATTTCCACTGGCTGTGATGAAAAGAGTCAAGAAGGGTCATTTAAAAACCCCTCCCACCTCCTCTGAAGACCCAGGGTGAACCTGAAGTCACTAGGTATTCTCTTCATCATTTAAATAGTTCATTTTTTGTATATAAAAAGTAGTGTAACTAGTTGGAATTACTGGTTTAGGTGTAACAGATCTCCAGTGTTGGGGGTAACACAAGTAACACAAATTATGTAATCAGATTACTTTTTCAAGTAACTTGCAAAGTAATGCATTACTTTAAAATTTGCAAGTGAGTTAATTTTTCAAAGAAGTTATGCCAGTTACTTCACATTTATTGACTGATGGCTCTTCTGTCCCCATGTTGAAAGAAATCGGAAGTGCAGAGGCGATGTGTGCGCTGTGTGAACATAATTAGGTCTAGACTGAATGTGAACATGCGAAAAAGTCAGAATAGGACACAAACCAGCAATAACGTTAAATAACACAAATATCCTTTATGTATTTAATCCTACTTCTTTAACCAATGTCTTTGCTGCAGACCTTCAATGACCCAGTTCAACCATACTTATATGAAAAAATGACTTTAGATAAAACATAACATTTGTGTTTCCCTTTTTTTGAACTTTCTTCTCATGCATCCTATTCTTCATGCAATCCATAACGCCAGCACAGCTGAAAAGTTTATTTGAGATTTTCGAATTTACATTTCTCTCAGCCTGGGTGTGAGAGGGTTTTTACAATTGCCAAAAAAATAGAACTTTTTTTCATATTAAAAACAAACAAGCAAGCCCAGGCCAGATGAGAAAAAGTAACACAAAAGTAGTCACACATTACTTTTCACAATTAGTTACTCTTTAGGGAGTAGCACAATATTGTAATACATTACTTTTAAATATAACTTTTCCCAACACTGCAGATCTACGCTTGTACACTAGAAATCCTTCTCAAATGATCTGCGTTGACGTTTGTCTTAATGTAGTCTGTGATTAGTTCAGTCACGACACTGATTTACATGAAACATATTCTGTGTAGTTTGCATATTCGTCTTCAGGAACTAATTACAATGGGATGTAGAGCATTGTAATCTGTGATTAAAAAGAGTGTACGGTGAAAAGAATAAATGGATTAAAAGAAATCACTGCAACTAGTGTAATAAAAACATAAATAATCATACATTGCGGTACATCAGAGACATGCAAGAGTAATTGTCTAGTTTGGGTTATTTAGAGTAGAAGGGGTGGGAAATGGTGGGTTTTGATGGTTGGATTAATAAAGAAGAGCCACAGCCCAAAAAAAATTACCCAATTCTGGGCCTGGTGCAGCTGTTGGTGAGAGGAGTGTAATTGCGTCAGTGGCGTCTTGGCCATCCCCTGAAGCTCGCCCCTAAAGCAGTTAGCTCTTAGCCTGCGCTTGGGCGTCATCATTTTCTAGTACCCATCCATCTTCCAACTCCGATTAATTCTTTTCATTCTGGCACCTCTCTCATAAATCCTGGCACACTTAATTAATTTCACTGGCAACGCAGGGACCGCCATAAAGTGGAATTGTTCACACAAAACCCCATATTAATTATGCTATTTTACAGCAATCTCATTGAAAGCTGTGTTTCATCTTTCATAATTACATTTCCAACAACAATGGGGGCAACAAAGACTCTAATTATGGATTTGGCACGCTGCTACTTCACAATAAGTCAACAGCGAGCTGTGCTAGAAAACGACTAGGGAGGTTACGGCGGAGGATCAATGACTTGCTTTTATTATTGCTATTATTGTTGTTATTATTTTTTAGCAGCGGGAAGAGACGTTGTGATACAATGTGTGCATAGGCATTTTGGCTCACCCGTGCTATAAATCTCGTTAACAAAGCAGCAAGCATTGTTGGCGAACTCCTCGTTTTAGTGGCCACTTTGATAATGGTTAAGGAGCTACTTATGAAATGGATCAGTGCCTGTTAGTTAGGCTGCTGGGTTGGGTTTCGCATGAGCTGCTGGGCAAAGGATGCAAATACACACTTTGCACTTTGACCGTTGGAGACTAACTGTTTAGTGTTCTTTGATAGTGAGGACACTGAGGGACTGACAACATTGGTGGCAATGGTTCTACGATCTAGTTAGGCTTTTGGGAAATGCAGCCCCGATGCTTAAGAAGGGGCATCTCATTAACCTTAAGGATTATCTATCTGTCATCAGGCATTATGACAACTTTTGAGAGGATGGTCTCCAACCTCTCGTCCTAGACCAGGGTGTCCAATCTTGCTCATGGAGGGCCACTTTCCTGCAGAGTTTTGCTCCCAAATATCAGCCTGAAAGTTTAGTAATCCTGAAGACCTTTTTAGCTGGTTCAGGTGTGTTGAATTAGGGCTGGAGCTAAACTTGGCTGGAAGCTGCTTCTCCAGGAGCAGGACTCGACACCCCTGTCCCAGACCATGTGGAGTCTACACCCACCAAGACAAAACTGGCACCATTGAATCCAATGCATTCAACCCCATCTGTGCAAATAGATGCCACCACAGTTTCCTGGATCATGGAACATCTTAATAGAAGTAGTTAATGTGAGTCCATGACTGTTGTACCTGTCTCCAGTAACAATTCCCATGTAACACCAGCATGTAAATCATATAATAATCAAGAATCATCATCGTCAAGAAAAACAAGTTGGTGCTGGATTTATGGGGCTCCACAGAACCAATAAGACAAATAATTATTCAGGGACACCACATACAGCTGAACAACACATTGGACTGCACAGACAACAATTGTTCTAAAGACAAGTGGACCCTCGGACACCTGCACAATTCTTACTAATTACTATTTACTACTAATTACTAAAAGTTAATGGACTAATATATGTGCATGCCATGTTTTATGGTACACTATATTATTTTGCAGTTGATGTGCACTGTGTATGTATAGTTCTGCATAAACTCTATTTTACTTTTTTGCATTGTGCTCTGTACTGCTCAACAATGAAAGCATGAAGTAGCTAAAATAATTACAGTGAATAAACACAACTATTCGTCTTGTCAACAAGAGTGTCTAATAATAGCATGTGAACCTAATTAATGGGGACCTATTTTCCATTGGTTAGTTCTACAGAAAGCCTGTAACTAAACTGGCCCACGTCCACGTCTGAGTATATGGTGTACATGTGCTACTATGTGTCTCCAGTTCTTCCCAATGGAGGCCAATGGTGATCAGTAGAGGTTAAAAATTACATATCACATCTCTGCACCCATTGGTCTCTCTTCTGCTCCATGACTGGCTCCACGGGTCCCACGGGTCGGCCTCTCATTCCTGCTCCACACCCGCTGCTCTTTTGAGGCTCTGCTGGGATCCGGGGCAATTACCCGTCTCATTTAATTGGCATTATCATTTTAGCTTGCTGACAGAGATGGATCACCACGCTTGACCAGACCACTAGAGTCTCCAAAGAGAGGGAGAGAGTGAGGGAAAAGCAGGGAGGGTGTAGTTAAAGAATGCAACAAAAAAGAGGTTAAAAAAAATCACCATTTGAGCATAACTTGCAAATCTCTGATTTACTTGATATGTAAAATATTATTATGCAATTATGTGTGGATGCATGCACGTTTAACCATGAACATAACTATTTATATCCAACCAGTTCTATTAATTCCAGTGACAAAATAGCAAATAGTTAATGGAGTTGACTATAAGGTACTCATTAGAAAATGAAAACAAATACATGTTCTGAAATTGGCCCAAAACACCAAACATGTTAAATATCCTCTGAATGGATGGAATCATATTCTGAAGCTAAAAAAAAAAAGTAGTCTGTGCCCATCATACACTACGTTTCATCTCTGACTGGCCAAATCTGAAGACTGGCAGGGACTTTTGACAACTAGTGTAACATTATCCAGACTACAAATTGTGGCAAATTTTTTTTTAGCAGAAGTCATTTAGTGTATTCCAGCCTTTACCCATTCTGCACACCATCTGCTACCTCTAAATGTGGTTTATTGAGGAAAGATGTGCTGTTTAAAAAGATGGGTAAAACTTTGAAGGAGCAGAGTCATATCTAAAGGTCTGAGCATTTCATAGGGATGAGCTCTTTTGACCACCTTCCAGCTGTTCAGAACTGCACCTGCAACTGCACAGCAGTGCACTAAAAATCATTTAGAATAACCTTGGTAACAACACCCTAGTGTAGTGGAGGTGGTTTCTGTATGATCGTATTCTGACTTGTCACATGAATCTTTCCTGTGACAAAATTTATTGTCCGTCTCTTGTGACAGCCTCACAAACATATGATCTTCATTCAATGTGAATGACACTGAAGAAAACTAGATTAGAGAAGAAAAAGAGAGGTATGGAGAAAAGCAGGTGAGGTAGGTAAGGTAAAAAAAAAAGTGCATTACATTAACCCAGGCCTCACTTGGTCTTAACAAGTGAACATGCTGTGCCGCTATAACTCACTGCCGCTAAACCTGTCATCCAAAATAAGAGGCCCCATTAGATCTGCCTGTTTCAAAGCCTGTGCTAAATTAAAGGATGAGAAACACTGTGTATCCCCAGGGCCATGAAAGGGCATATCATCTCAACGACTTTGTGAATCATCAGTCTTGGGAATTGGTTTATTTTGAATTGGTTTTGCACACTTTGCACAAAACTACATATTTACACGTGTCATCTTTCTCAAAGTTTACACACAATGCCCACATTTACACAAACAACTTTTTTTTTCTGATTTCATGAGTAAACATAACTATGTTACAATGTGGTTCATACAGAAACAAGCAATTTTTAGAAAAAAAGTTCAAATGAAGGTTCACCTCTAAACCTAACTGTCAGTGGAGTGTTAACAGATCATACTGATATGTATAAATGACATTGTACAAATTCATACGAATTAGCCGCCAGTTGACTGAAACATCAAATAGGTACAAATTGCCGTGAAAGTGTGTGTTTTCTGGCATTAGCATATTTTTCATTTCCTGTGAATAGTTACCTTTGCCCCGAAATTTGAGGCAAATCGGTGCTCGTTCACGTGAGTGACGCACACATAGCGCGAATTATCAAATACGCAATCTAAGAGAAGCACTGATGCATTACTGATGCCCAAGAAATGTTTAGCAGGCTAAACATCTGGACTCGTCTGCAACTGATGGTACATTTACATGAAAACAATGTACTAAAAATTAAAACGTTTTTCTTTAACGTTTTTGAAAAGTTTCACGCACAGACAGCAACGCAGTCAAAGCGATCCCCATTCAAAAGGACCCACAAAAATGACTATTATTCATGCCAGGCCAGTAGTTGGCGATGTCAAAGAAACACTACACATCTGTGCACATAGCCATAGACTTAACTCATATTATGCATAAAATTTGCATTTTGAAATGGCATTGCTGTGTAAATAAATTGGCAAAGCACAAAATGTTTTCCATTTTTAGTTGAAAACAGCATTGTGTAAAATGACCCGTCAGTGTCTTGCAGTGTGAAATGTGTTTTGAACTGAAATGACATCGTCATCGGCGATGACCTACAGCCAATGAGAGAGCGAAACACACGCAAGGGAAATTTCTAGGAGAAGTCATAGGTTTACGACCTTCCCTGTATCAGTTCTCTCAGATGCATTTCATAAACAAGACAGAATGATCATGGATTCATTTTTTTTCTACTGTAAGAAACATTTCACTACTAAATAAATAAATTTTACCACTAAAAAATAAAAAATAAAAAATCTCACATGAGATGATGACTCCAGTCATATTAGTGGCCTAATTAAAACTCTTTTATGAGGATGATCCCCCCCATTCATTGGACCCACATGGGTTTTTGAGTCAATAAGAGAAGCGGTAAATGCCATGTGACTTTTACTCGTTAACCGCAGCATGACAACACTGCTTGGCTAATAGCACTACATGGATGTGCACAGATCCTTAACTAGTAATTATTCTGAGCTATGACGTGACAGGCAGCAAAAATTTTCCTGGAATTGAATGCCAATGAGCAAAGATGACAGCATGGTCATATACTTCCAGGGTTGCATGTGTCAGCCAAGCAACTGCCATTGAGATGCATAGGATGTATGCTAACGAATAGCTTTCACCATATTAAAGACCTCCACGGCAAAACTATGACTAAACCTTTCATCCGCTCTTTCACAGATGTCTCAGAGATGTACATGTGCATTCTGGGCGGTTACCACCAGTCAGGCGGAGACAATAGACCGATGATGACATTAGGAAATAAACCCAGACATGCTGAGCCATGCCATGTGACTTTTACTCGTTAACCGCAGCATGACAACACTGCTTGGCTAATAGCACTACATGGATGTGCACAGATCCTTAACTAGTAATTATTCTGAGCTATGACGTGACAGGCAGCAAAAATTTTCCTGGAATTGAATGCCAATGAGCAAAGATGACAGCATGGTCATATACTTCCAGGGTTGCATGTGTCAGCCAAGCAACTGCCATTGAGATGCATAGGATGTATGCTAACGAATAGCTTTCACCATATTAAAGACCTCCACGGCAAAACTATGACTAAACCTTTCATCCGCTCTTTCACAGATGTCTCAGAGATGTACATGTGCATTCTGGGAGGTTACCACCAGTCAGGCGGAGACACTAGACCGATGATGACATTAGGAAATAAACCTAGACATGCTGAGCCACGATCACCTCTGCCGGTGTCTCCTGTGCTCTTAAGAGCCTGCGATGTCCATCCTGTCAACCAGCCCACGCTGTATGAAAAATGGAAAGCATAAGAGAGACACTAATAAAAATAGCATTGAGAGTGGACAGGAAGCACTGCTTCATTACTCACCTCCCTTTCCTGGCCTTCTGTTGTACAAATGGGCTACATGCTCCACAACCATGCATCACCATCAGCTAAAAAACAAATGGGCTGTCGGCCCCGTATTTACCTTAACATTGCTCATGCACTCTCACATACACTTGTGTGAGACGTAAATATGACCCAAACAGACTCAGTCCATCTTCTGTACAACACTCTAGCCATGTGCTGGAAGCGGGCAGGACAAATTTGTTCACTGGGAATAGACTTAATGTTGTAATTGAGAGTTAAAGCTTCAGGACTTCATGCTTTACAGCGGGGGTCTCAAACTACCAGGCCTGCCGGCCAAATTCAGTTAATTTCAGCCAACAAATCAATTTCCACTTCTGGCATTTTGGCCTTTAATGTTAACAATATAAATAATTAGTGTACAGTACAAATATAAAGTGCCATGGTGCAAAATGACTTGTTATAAGCCTAAAAAATGTAAATGCACAAAATTCAACATTTTAAAAAGGTACAGACTGAGTGGGCTGTGTTATGACCGAAATGTTTTCTGTGTGTGAGTAGAACTGTTAAGTTAAGTGAGCTACAGGTGATGTGTGGGCTTCACCATATTTCACATATTATACTCCCATCAGGAGTCCATTACCACAGGAGGTGACTTCCAGAGGGTTGGTGGAGTGATTGGCTCTGAAAGCTTCTGCCCTCTCTCTCTATTTCTATTGCACTCTTTTTCACTTGTTGAGATCTATGACAGATTTGGTTCAGTGTTTCAGACAGGCAAGCTCAAAGCCAAAACACTGCATGCATAGTTTTTTTTTTTTTTACTTGTACTAAGTCTACTTTAGGCAAAATTTGCACAGGAAACCAGAGCAGGAAACTCTCCCCTGTAATTACCAAACCAAGAGATAAGTCCCATATTAACTCCCTCTATCTTTCTCAACATCTGTCTCTCTTTCTCTCTCACTTTATTCCTCTATATGCTTTCTGTAGTGATAGAGTGCTGAAAGCATATACAGGAAAAACACTTAAAATCCATTTCTGTTAAAGTATGACAAAGATAGCCGGAGAGAATATAATTAAAACACGACCCGATCACACCTGACATTGCATTCTAAATACATAGACATTAATATGGAGTCATGCAGCTATAACAGCTTCCACTCTTCTGGAAAGACTTTCCACAAGAGTTTCTGTGGGAATTTTTGGCCATTCATCCAGTAGAGCATTTGTGAGTTGGGCTCTGATGTTGGACAAGAAGGCCTGGTTTGTAATCTCTGTTCCAGTTCATCCCAAATGTGTTTAGTTGGATTGAAGTCAGGGCTCTGTCAAGTTCTTCCACACCAAACTCATCGAACCATGTCTTTATGGACTTTGCTTTGTGCACTGGGGCACAGTCATGCACACACCATCCGCGTGCAATTTTTCTGTTCATGCAGACAGTGTGTGTACAACAACACAGGCGCAAGGTGAATGTTGAGACAGGACGAGTATACTAGGTGGTACTGCACATGTGGTGAAGACATCCATCCGTGCTCATCTGCAGTTGAGTATACTTTGAAAGCTTTGCGGACACAGCTGTGCCTGAGATGGAGCGGAACACTGAAAAATAAGTATACCTGGGCATTTACAGTTGGCACAGTGCAGTCAGGCAGGTGATGTTCTCCAGGCATCCGCCAAACCCAGACTCACCAATCAGACTGCCAAACAGAAAAGCGTGATTTGTCACTCCACTCCACTAGAGATGACCTCTACAGCCCTGAGTGTCAGCGGAGCTCAGGACAACTAGATGAGCCCCAGAGGCTGATCCCCTGTGAAGACCTTGTCTCCTAGATTGCATTATTGACACACTATTTTCCTAATTAATGCTGTAAAGCTGCTTCGACACAATCTGTATTGTTAAAAGCACTGTATACATAAAGGTGACTTGACTTGACTCCACAGAATGTGTTTCCACTGTTCAAGAGTCTAGTGGTGACGTTCTTTACACACTCCATCTGACGCTTGGCATTGTACTTGGTGATGTGATGCTTGCATGCAACTCCGGCCACACAGTTTTTGTGCTGATATTAATGCCAGTGGAAGTTTGGGACTCTGCAACTTTTACGCACCGTATACCTCAGCACCCAGTGACCCAGTCTGTGACTTTACATGGTCTTCTTTTCATGGCTGAGTTGCTGCTTTTTCGAAATACTTTCACTTTCCAATAGCTGACCGTCGAATATCTAGCAAGGATGAAACTTCACAAATGTACTTATTGCAAAGGTGGCATCCTATCACAGTACCACACTTGAATTCAGAACGACCCTTCCCCTTGATTTTATACACCTGTGGCAATGGGTCTGACTGGAACACTATACAGTCAATATACAATCAATATATATATAGTCAATATATAGTTAATCATCATTAACAATAAGTGCAATGAGTGCAATTTTACTCAAGATATAATATAACATTAAAAATTAATGCTAAAATGCACAAAATAACTAATAGTCCTTAAGGAAATGTATTATTATTAGGCAAAATATGACCTAGAAAAGCTTCACCATCTATGGAGAAGATAAAGGAGGGGATGAATACTGCAGATGAAAAGAAAACTGGTAGAAAAGAATAGGTGCATATTTCATAGAACACAAACTCTGAAATCAGAGAGACGGGAATGGTTGAAGTGTTACAGATGTACAATACAAGATTTCCTTAAAGCACGTGGTAGTGATGATATTCCTCAGGCTTGGAAATAGCAACAAAGTCACACTGTTGAGAGCGCAAAGAGAAACTCATTTAATTTATGTGGCACGTGTGCTGGGATGGCAGTGATACATGGTTTGGTTCAGCGATTGATAAAAGAGAGGAAATTTCTTGGAAGCATTCAGCATAGCAGATATGGGTGCAATACATCACCAATTCACAAACAAAAATGACTAATAAACATCCATTCCATATGATACAGTAACTAAACATAGACCAAATAATGACTACTAAAAAGAAATCTGGAAGAGATTGTGAAAAACTTTTAATTGATTAATTAAAATACACACAAAATCTAAAGGTAAACCAAGAGGGGGAAAAAAATCAATTATTGCAATTAGGTCATTGAAAGATTTCCACTCTGAAGTTCCACCCTTAAACACAATACAATGTGTTATTAACATTCATTTACACCGTTTCAATCTTCAACATTTCAGACTCACATATTTCCAGTGGATGGTTCAACCAAAGCGGTAAACCGGCATGGGACATTCACTTTTCCTTCTCAGGACGCAGATCCAGGTGCTTAGCTCTGCCAGATTAGACAGCAATTAAACGAAAGAAAAAGCGAAACAGATACAGATTACAGAAGTGCTTCAGATAATGCCTGCTTAGCAGAATTGGGATTCTAACCTGAAATAAAAAAGACATCACCAGTTAAGATCATTCATATTCTAACTCTGCTTCTTACTCTTCTAACCAAGAACCCCACCACCCCCCCAAAAAAGGAAAATAATGTTTAAGCTATCAGATATTTCAATTAGCATGAGAATACAAATTTAAAGGGGTCATATGATGCGATTTAGAGCACACCTCGCTTTTCAGACTGATGAGCTTTGTAAAAATCGACGCGTTGCAGAAAGGCAGGGCATAGAGCAGAAACAATAATGTACAGTAGAGGAAAATAATGTGTTTTTTTAACCTTAAACCGCATAAACACATTTCATTACACCAAATACACAAAATAATGTTCTTTTTAGCAACATCATATTGATGAAAGCTTGCTGTAAAATTTATCAGGCAATGCTTTTGACAGGCAATGCTACAAACTAGGAAAAATCTACCATTTGTTTTCTCGATAGGCATCAAAGGCCGTGCTTTTCCTATCAGATCTTTAATATCCCTCAAATTTACGGCATGTCAATGATGCAGAGTCTTAATGCACTCTGCGAAGGACAAAATGAATGTGTGTCAGGCTCTGGCTTTATGAAGCATCTTTTTCATTTGGACTAGTTCAATCCAATATACCAGCAAGACTTTTAAATGGTCACCGGTGGTATTTGTTTATAAAATCCCTTGTGTGCAGTCATTACTTAGAGCTACACACACACACACACACACACCCATCACCACCGAAACCATTTAAGAGAGAGAAAAATCACTTTTCATTTATAAAACCAATAAACAACCCCCTGACTTCCCCACCGGAAGTTTCCATTTGATTTGACAAACAAACAAATAAATAAATAGGAATAAAAAATTAGTGAATAAATAAACAGAAGTAAGAGGAGTAGGACGAGGAGGTTGGAGAGCTGCATGGGGGAAGAGGAGGGGCGCTCAGGGAACGTCTTTGTTGGGATTCGTATCCCAGATGGATGGCTCTTACAGAGCCGCGTATTTATTTTTCCGGGGAGCTACGTGGGAAGATTTGTTATTCCCTGGCGTTCCCTAGTTTTTCACATTGCTCTACATCCCGGGCTCCATATTTCATCCGTACACCCCCAATTCCCAAACAGATTTATTTACAAGCTATATTCAACCCCCCCTTGTTTGCTGTTTCTTTTTTTGTTATCATCTCTCTCTCAATCGGACGCAGGTTTCTTTAGTACGTTCTCCATATTTGTACCTGTTCGACAGGAGAATTTCTGTTTGTGTGTGGTGGTGAATTGATATGAATATGTACGGTATAATTCTGTCGTTTGTGGTTAGTAAAGGAGATCACTTCCCGTGACTCACAGGTCCTGCATACGCAGAAGGGTCATTTAGGTGAAAAAAAAGTATTGTGCATTCTCAGTAAAAAGGATACAATCTGGGGTGGCATCTTTTCTAAAGGTACAATTTTGTGCTTTTTTGACACCTAATGAGTGCATGTTAATACATCAATACAGGCACGTATTAGTACCTAAATGGTACGTATTCATATAGGTACTGCCTCAGTGACAGATTTTGTACCATTTTTCATTATTTCATTTGTTTATTTTGACAACTTGCTACTGTTGCATTCTCACACAAAATTAAATGTCTGATAACTTTTAAAATTGGCATAATGGAGTTGTTGGTTAGTATCATTTTCAGGTTGGGCAGTAAGGTTTATGATCCTGCAGAAATTGGAAAGGATTAGAATATGAATGAGCTTGGCTGAGGGGATGTAGTTTTTTATATTTATACATTAAAGAAACATATTAGTATTTAAATGGTCCATTTTGGTACCTTTTGAAAAGTGAGAGTGTATCGTATTTCTAAACACTGTTGTCACAGTAAATGAAGCATGCTTATATGTTTTGTACATCTGGAGAAAAAAAAAATTGTGTATGTGTGTGGGAAAAGCACATGTGTATCTATAACTAATGATTTTGCATTATACAGAAAAGTCAAACTATAGCCAGCGCTATAGACCACTGCCTGACTGCCTCTTACTAACAACATACCAATATTAATCACACATGATGGAGGATGAGGGCTTGCAGACATCGTTCATTTCTGTGTGTGTGTGTGTGTGTGTGTGTGTTTGCATGTCCTCACTCTATCCCCATCCCCCTTCCCAAAACAACTACATCTTCTATCACTTTGGCACAGATGCACTATGCCGAGTCCAACAGATGCATAGTATTGAACAAAAAATATCTCATAAAAATATATGAGAGAAGATTTATCCTCTTGACTTTAAAATATGAAGAGTGGATTATCCATTAATGCTTAAGGAACCATAACTTTTTAACTCCACCTTCTAACTTTTCTGTAGTGGAGGAAGAGTGAAATTATATGGGTGTGATGGAACAGTCCATATTCATATGTGTTGGTGAGGAATGGAGCAAACCATTTGAATTTGTGGGGGAGAATGGAATGCATTCAGACTCCAATATATCAAGGCTAAACGGCCTTGTCTTTGAGTAAGGGGTGAGAAAATCTCTTTCTCCCTTCTTCTCCCTCTCCCGTTCTCTCTCTCTCTCTCGCTGCAGTTATCTGAGAGGAGATAATCTTGTAGTTCAAAGGGTTTCCCACTAAATCACAAGATTATCACAGCAAGCAGGTTTAAACTAACAAATAAAATCATAAACAATAAAAAAATCACAATACTGTGAAAAAGTAACTATGCCAACACATGGGCCTAAGCAAAAATGTTTGTTTCTTATATAGTGATACGTCCATGCTTCCGAGCTCTGTTCACACCCCCAGCCCGTCTGTGCCCACCCTCCTCTTCCTCTCGGGCTCAGGGTCATTCATCACGGGGCAGGAGTGGAGCCCGGGGCCTGCGGGCTGCTGTCAGGTGCTCAGATCGGCCCTTTGTGCCGGCCCGCAAACAAGTGTTGGATCAGCAAAATTCTATTAAAGGCTGGTGGGCTTTTCACAAGCAATTGGCAGCGGGTCACTGACTTCACTGCTCCGACTCTCTGGACCCTCTTTGTGTCGCCGGCGTGCCGTGACAGATCCCGGCAAGATTAATGATTTTTAGCGAGCATTTCTTTTTTTATTTCCACCAGCTCTCCTCCTCTTCTGCTCATCCGCCTCCGTCACCGCGCTCTCTGTCTCCCAGCTCAGATTATTCACCTTTGGAGAGTTTGCGCTTTCCTCTCATTTCCCATCGCTTTCCCTCGCAGCCTGCATCAAACTCTGGCAGAACTTTCTGTCGAACTCTAGCAGTACTCGCTGAATTTTAATCATAGCAAATATGTGTTTCATTAGCATATTTTAAAAAATCGCTATTGTTTTTCGGAAGTGTTGGAGAGACAGTAAATTGTAGAAAAACTACCCTAAGTCACACACTATAAAGTGAGATAAGTGCGCTTTAATGCCTCAAATCTGTTCCCGAGCCTCGCTTTTCTATCAACTGATCTATTTCCCATGTTTAAAATAAAGTGCTTTTTATTTTCTTATTTCGCAGACAATATTCTTTTTATGCAATGCTACAATATTCTTTTTATGCAATGCTATAATTTATCCACATTTCACTGAATTTTGGATTAGGCGCAACATATAAAGTGCATAAAAGATAATTTTGCATTACATTTAACTTGTGCTGTACGATTTTTACTGTTGCGACAACATAAAACGTTTGTTTAATCAGTTTTAGTCAAAACAGGCGTAATTTGGGGCTATATTTGCTAAATATCACGAATAATACAAACATCTTGAATTGATAATAACACGCTTTATATTTCACCGCTTTGAGATTTGCTGTGAAATAAACGCATATTTATCCACATTTCACTGAATTTTGGATTAGGCGCAACATATAAAGTGCATAAAAGATAATTTTGCATTACATTTAACTTGTGCTGTACGATTTTTACTGTTGCGACAACATAAAACGTTTGTTTAATCAGTTTTAGTCAAAACAGGCGTAATTTGGGGCTATATTTGCTAAATATCACGAATAATACAAACATCTTGAATTGATAATATAAAGAATACGCTTTATATTTCACCGCTTTGAGATTTGCTGTGAAATAAACGCATTGCTTTTTCGTATAATCACACTGAGTGGAAATAAAGTGCGTCCGATTATACGAATAATAAAGCCCATATAATGACCGCTTAATTTGGCACAATGTCAAGCTGGAAAAGCAGCAATCTAAAATATTGTTTTCCAATCATTTGTATGTTCTAATACCCCTGAATTTTAGGTCTCCTTTGCGTGCATTCATATAGTAAATTATAGATATTAATAATAAAGACAGTATATAACGATGATTGATGATAATAGGGTGGTGATTATCATGTAGGTCAGACAGAATCCTTAAAGCAGAAATAAACCATAATTCCTTGTCTAATAGCTGTATCCTTAACTTTCCCCTTCATCAGTCACTAGGATAGCATAATTCAAAGCCTTCTTATAGTGACAGAGCCGTATTTCATAAAGGCGAGCACTAAACTGTTTTCAACTGAAAAAGGCTGTGATTGTGTTAATAGACGTGCATTTTAGACAATACCGTGCAAAATAAGCTACTAGTATTTATCTCTTTTATGTGGCACAGTATCAGAACAAAGTGTCCGATGTTGTATAATACAATGTCAAAAATAAATTGATGGAACAAACAGCAATGCATGCAGTTTTCAAATTAAAATACTATTTCTCTTAAAATGCAATCACAAATAAGCCATTGAGTTGTGGGTAAATAGAGAATTTGTCTCAAACAGTGGAAGTGTAATGTTAATTAAATGTCACTTTTCTAATTAAAAAAAAATTGACATTTTTTTTTCACGGAACCTGAAATTTATTTATTTATTTATTTATTATTATTATTATTATTTTATTTATCAATCAGTCAGTTGATCAATCAAATTGTTTGTTTGTTCTTTGCAAAAAAAAACAAACAAAAAACAACAACAACAAAAAAGCGCCAGATTGATTTGCTCTCGACTCAGGTTTTGTCCACTAGGGGCGTCATATTCTTGTAAATCTTTCGGCTTCAGGTTGTGAAGTTACTGACTTTGTGAAAGTGGATCGCTCTCTGATTTCATCCAGCGTCCCCGCGCGACACATTTGATATCAGATCGACTGAACTCGGATTCGTCTGTCTTCTTTTTGCATGTATCAGGGCAATGTGAGTCTAAATATGTGTCTTGATTCCTATATCGATATTACATAAACTGCTGTCCTAATTTTCGTGTATGTTTATGCATAGCTGTTTCTATCTTAAGAGACATCTAAGGATACTTTTAAAGACATTCTAAGCGCATTTATAAGTTGATAATGTTTTATAGTGCAACCACTTTCGCTTAAAAGGTAAACATGTTTTGAATTTCACAAGTAGGCTATTTGTATTAAACGAGTATTACACGCTTCCCATTGATAATCCATTGTAGGCTACATCACAAGAGAACACTTTTTCATTGGTTTGAGACGTGAATAAAAAGTGTACATTGTACTTTTAATTTTAATTTTCCTTTTAAATATGACATTTCATGACATAACTTTGACTGGCCGTAATAATATGAATCTTCCAGATACGTTGTTATGTCACGTCTTGATATTATTAACGCTAAATCGGTTCAAATTTGTTTTAGATATATATTCGTGTCTGTTACATATTGATAACCACCTCTCCTAATAGATGATGTATTCTGTTTTCCTCTGTACTCTTCTAGAAAGCAGAGCACAAGCCTTTTCGCAACCGCCCATTACCTGTGTGTGTCCCAAGAGAAGGATGCATAGGAAACAAGAGAAGAGAGACTATTTTTTGTCTGTCTGTCTGTCTCACTCTCGTTCCCACACACACGCACTGGTCTGATGAATTCATTCAATATTAAATGTGCATTTCCCCCCGAAAGTCTTCTGCAATGTTATGAACTAAAAACAACAAAAACGCACTCGACTAGGCTTGTCTTCACACTTGCAATTCAAAAGGCATGGATATTTCATACTTATCTTAATGTCCACGGCTGAACGTCCTATGTATGTCCTTATGAGCGGTTAAAAAAAAAAAAAAAGGTAGTCAAAAACAGCATCCTTTCCAAGCCCAGTAAATTTCCGAGGCCTGGGACATTCACCGGCATGCGGTCCACAGCCTCTCCCTTTGACAACTGCTCTATGAAACATCTCTGAGCTGATTTAGGATCCCCTGACGTCACGCGCGCGTAGACTATATCAGTGCAGAGGGCTCTGGCGTCCTGCTACAGTCTGAATACTCAGGAGTGAGTGCGAGCTGAACTCTGCGGTGCAGAGCTGGACAAACACAGCACCCATCCACCTCAGCGCTGCTTCACTGGCTTAAGGACATATTTTGGAGTATCCGGGATCGGGACGGGAGCCCTTGTCCGGTACTCATTTTCGTCTTTTATTTATGCGTTGAGTTCAAGCGCGGCGACGGGACAGAGACTTGACTTTCTCCGGTCCTGCCTAAAGACTGCAGCTGTCGCGTCCATATGAGGCAAATGTCTTTCGCAGTGCATTAGTCCAGAAAGTTATTTTTAATTATTATTATTTATTCATTTCGCTTTCTCCCGTTTGAACATTTCGAGCGACTCTGCATGCTCCAGCGCTCGAGCGCGTAGCGTTCGGAGACCCATCCAGAAAACTGCATGCGCAAAGAGGGGGAAGAACGGCAAAAGTCGGGTTTCGCGACGCTGGTGAACACTTTGCTGAAGAACAGGGACACGATGAGCGCCGATCTCACCATGGGGCCCGAGCTGCCCACCAGCCCGCTGGCGTTGGAATATGTCAATGACTTTGATTTGATGAAATTCGAGGTGAAGAAAGAGGCCATGGCGGGGCTCGACCGCTCCAACATACGGCAGTGCAATCGCCTCCAGCCGCAGGGCTCCGTGTCCTCCACTCCGATCAGCACCCCCTGCAGCTCGGTGCCGTCCTCCCCGAGCTTCAGCCCCACGGAGCAGAAGAACCATCTGGAGGAGCTGTACTGGATGCCCAGCGGCGCGTATACGCAGCAGATCGATCCGCAGACGCTAAGCCTGACGCCCGAAGACGCGGTGGAGGCTCTGATCGGTGCCACGGCGCACGGCCATCCTCCGCCCCCTCATGTGCAGCAGCAGTTGCAAGCAGGAGGCTTCGAGGGATACAGGGGAGCGCACCATCACCACCACGGCCATGCGCAACAGCAACAGCAGCACCACCACCAACACCAACACCAACAATACGGCGCGATCCCCCATCACCCCGATGACATGCCAGGTCACCATCATCACCACCACCTGCACCACCACCACAGTCAGGACCCCGACAGCCCCTCTCCTACCTCGCCTGGGTCCCACCAGCAGCTCCACCACCGTCACCACCACCACCACCCCGGCCAGCAGGGTCACCACGGCGCGGGGGGTGGCCTGAGCGTGGAGGACCGCTTCTCCGACGATCAGCTGGTGTCCATGACCGTGCGCGAGCTGAACCGTCACCTGCGGGGCTTCACCAAGGACGATGTGATCCGCCTGAAGCAGAAACGCCGGACCCTGAAGAACCGGGGCTACGCGCAGTCGTGCCGCTTCAAGCGCGTGCAGCAGAAGCACGTGCTGGAGAACGAGAAGACGCATCTCATCAACCAGGTAGAGCAGCTCAAGCAAGAGATCAACCGGCTGGCCCGAGAGAGAGACGCCTACAAACTCAAGTGCGAGAAACTGAGCGGAGCGAACGGGTTCCGCGAGGCAGGGTCCACGAGCGACAACCCGTCCTCTCCAGAGTTCTTCATGTGAGTGTGTGTTTGCTATGCCTGAGAGACTTTGCGCTCATTCAGATAACAGCAGTACTCATAGTAGAAGAATAATCCACAAGAAATAATAATCTCATATGTAATCATCGCCACCGATCTTGGCGACTAAAATGCGAAGAACATGTTAGAATGTTTTCTGGGAAATGTAGATTAGTTGCTTGTAGTAGGACTTTTACCCCTTTCGTAGAGATCTCACAGCAAAAAGAAAAGCGAAGAACTGGCTTTTGTATTTAGGATAACTTCAGATAAAACCTTCTTTCCATCGTCTGGTTTGTTCTCGGTTGTTCAGGAAAAAGAAAAAAAAAATGTTTGTGCTAAGCGGGGACAGAAACTTTGGACTTTTTTCCCACTTGGCCAGAAAAGTTGAGAGCCCCACAATATGCAAACCTCCCTTTCTTCTCCTGTGTAACCCGCCCGAGTGAGGCGACAGGGGGAACTTTATGCAACATCTCATTGGTTTATTGCCTGCTTGGTTATATATAGATATATATTAAAAAAAGGGAAAAAACGACAAAAACAAACACATAAATCTGCATTAAGATATTAATCCTGCATGCTGGACATGTATGGTAATACTTTCTATTTTATACACTCTCTTCTTTCTTTCTTTCTTTCTTTCATTCTTTCTATTCATTATGTATCATAAAGAGCATGTTTTTGATCTTAAGCTCTTTTTTGGGGGATATGAGACTGGCTCTCCGGTCGCTCATTGTATGGGTTCATTTGGACTTGTAAATATATGCAACAGCAAACCTACAAACCGACATCGAAGAGCTGATTGTTTTCCAAACTTTTCTGATTAGCTTCATGTTTTGGGAATGGATTTCCAGTAACGGGCATTTTGCAGTTGCATTTAAAGCAAGCAAACTTTGTAAAAGAAGCGCACTTTCTGGGGTAATGATTTTGGTATTGGCAGAATATTTTGATTGTTTCTTTGTTTTAGCAGAACCCGCCTTTGAGGAAGACATACCGCACACGCACATCTAGTCATAGGTGAATTTAAAGCACGCCTTTCATTTGAACTGGTGCTCATAGTCTCACGTCTAGTTGTAGCAAGACACAAGAGTGTGTGTGTGTGTGTGTGTTTTCTTTCTTTTTTTCTTCTTAATGCAGGCTGTTGCATAATCTATTGCTATTCTATAACATAAGCAATACTTATAGGTCGTATATTTTTTGATGGGTAGGATTTCAACGAACGGGCACACTTCCATCGACATTTTGTTGAGCTATATGAGCTGCCAACATTTCAAACTGTAGTTATTATAATCCAGCTCGAGGGTGTAGGCTTCCTAAATCAGGGGTTTGTGTATTATTGCTTAACATGAAAACTACGCATGTATTTCAATGGAGAGTTTCAGTGATCAATGTTAAACGTTTTCCTTTATTTGATTTTTTTCTGCCGGTCAGTAAAAAAAAATAAGGGATTCAGGTTCTGCATAATCTCAAAATGAAAATTATATGTCTCATGTTATTTGTTCAGTTTATTATGATTTGTGTTTTAATTTCTTTTGTTTGTTTTATTATTATGTCGAGATTCTGGTTCTGCTGGCCAGATGCATAGTTTTTATTTTAATGATTAAATTAACAAACTGTCAGATCATATTGAATAAGCATGGTGCTTGCATCTAAGAAATATTGTTAAGAAGTCATGCATTTAACAATCTTTTTGGTTTATTACTGATTCAACTGTGTTGAAATCAAATGTAAACTGCAGCAGCGGGTTGTTGTTTTGTTTGTTAATTTCATGTATTATGAGGGGATCAATTTTCAAATCTGTTTATATAAATGGAAAAAAAAGAATAGAGTTCAATTCGGACTGTTCCATTCAGGCTGGTTTCTGTTTCGTTTTTGCTGTTTTTGGAAGAAATGGTTTCCTATTTTGCTTATTAAAGTCAGTGAAATGGCATTGATTTCGTAGCCACTCATTTTATGCGTCAATTCCTGTGTCTGTCAAAGTTACGCAACATTCCAGGCTTAACTGTATGCCGCAGTTTTATCACGCATCACTGCATTCCAGTAATCAATTAGTCATCAATCAACTTTTATTGAAAATTTGGCAGAGGAACGATATTTCCGTGGGGTTGTTTGAGCGGGTGGGGTCCTGCAGACTCTCTCGCTGAACTTTGAGCTCAGACGAACCACATGCAGAAATGCGCTCTTGCTGTTAACGCCGGGACTCGTATTCGAGGGTTAAACTGACGTTTTATTTAATCAGAATTACATATAGACCATTACTTGGTAAGAAAAATATAAAAAAATAAAATAAAATAATCGAAGACACGTCTTCTTTTTCAGAGGTTGAAATACTTTTTATTAGTTTATAGCGGGTTGCTTAAACAGGCTATGACATAAAAGGCTGTTTTAGACTATTTTACATAATTTGAAAGAAAAAAAAAAAGAGAACATTAAAGCTAAAAGCAGTCTCGCTCTCTCTCTCGGTGTGTGTTTAGGCCTTCAGTTGTGTTGCGCCCTGCAGGATTTGCAGCGCCTGCAGAAATCCGGCGCGCACGTGCGCTCGGTAAAATGAGATCTTTGACCTTGCGCTCAAAGCCCAGACTGTGGGAACATGACAATTAACCCGTCCGACACCCGACACAACAAGCATTTTCATATTTCAAACTTATTTAATGACTAGTCTGGATATTTGCTAATATATATATATATATAAATTAGGCGCATTCGGTTTTAGGCCAGTGTGATAACACGCGGACAGATAAAGTATGTATATATGTAACTATAGTTTACTCTTATAGTGCATATTTCTTACTGAGAGATTATTTTTAATCAATTTCTGTATGGGTGCATACCTTAAAATCCTAACTGTGAAAAAAGCTACTGAACATTTCCATCTTTTTGCCTATAAAAAATAGATAGCGTTCAGTATTGTCTCTTGTCTTGTATGCCGATAATAATAAAAAAAGCTACAGAAAGTAGACATCCAGTTAGGCATGGATGAACGTTTTGCTATATGAGTGTGACTAGCGCACAGCTATGGTCTTTACAGTAAGTTAAGCCTGTTTAGAGAGCTTTGCCGCTCTTGTCCAGAGCACGAGAGAAGGACAAGGGAGAGTGTTGTTAGGATTTCCTGACGGTTTTCAGTTTCTGGTGTCAGAACATTATCTGCCGTGTGTCTGCACAATCTCAAGGGCAGGGCAAAAGTATAGCGAGGCCTGAGCCAAGAGTAGCTACAGCTCCCACAACAACCTATATTAAAGACCACATTATTGCCCAATAACCCACCCGTAATAATAATAATAATAATAATAATAATAACATTACTGACTGTATTCATAGAAGACATGCAGTGCAAAGTGTTTATTTCATGCTCATGCATTACTAGTTGTAATGATGTAAGCAGTGAACGCTGTTATGGGGATATCAATTAAAATGTGCTGCAATTAGATTTCATCGTTATAAATATCGACAGAGATAATTGTGCAGTCAAAAAAGGAACATGCATAGACCAAGCTTTTACATTCTCCTTAGGATTAAATGTTCAATTATTATGACATTTTAGTGTCAAATGGAAAAATCAATTACACTCACTGTTGCTTTTGTTCAATAAGCTCACAAATTGTTATTGATTCTAATCGTTAGCATCTGTACACTGTAGAGTGGAATGCTGTTTCTTGATTTTTTTAAAAATTTGTTTTATTATATATTCCTCTTTGCGCAAAGATACTGTATGCAAAGAAAAGAGCAAAAGAAGGAAGGAAAAAGAGTAAAAGTAAGTAGAAGGGTATAAGAATGATAGAATGTGAAACGCGTTGACGTACTGACCCCAGTGCGCTTGAAAGCCCTGAGACCTGAGTGCTACTGGCATGACTTGTGTACTTGTGTAGAACTAGGTGTACACGCAGAATATACATGCACAAAATCTGTCACCCAAGATTGACGGAAACACGCACAGAATTTTAATGCAACGGCGGCATGCATATCAACAATCATGCAATCAGATCAAATACGGGCAACAAGGACGCACGCAGATTTACACAGCATTACAGATGAAGAGAAACACATACATTCTTCCACCCTAACTCATAAAAGCATACAATATCTTTATGCTTTTATGCTTCACAAATCCATACAGCCTCACCTCAGACTGTCAGTTGATGCTGCTATCAAAGGAGATTTCACTAATCGTCCTCGCGCCAAGGAGAAGCTCACGCTTAACACTGAAGCGTCAACACTCACCACTTTTGCTTTGTCTTGTATTTCAAATATTTATATATCAGTTTCCCTTCGCAGGGCTATTATATGTCGCTCAGAAAGTATGGGTCAGACTGCAAAGTTACACGCTGAAATTTAGAACTGATACTATAATAGTTATGGACACTTGCATTTTTTATTTTTATTTTTTCAGAAAAAGTGGCATCTTTTAGGGTTTTGAACACATCATAGGCCTAATTTCTAAAAACCACTGATGGTTGACTGTGTCAATGTTATAACAGTGTTTATAACACATTTATGACAATGCATTGTTGTATAATAAAATATTTTGATGTGTTGAAAAAAAAAAAAGCTTATTCCAAATAGAACATTCAGGTTAAGATAATCACAAGCTGTATGCATGGAAATGTATTATTCAGATTGTCTTAGTTTGGATAATCGCATGCATATGCAAAACTAGTAAATAAATGGCTGTTCTGGTTTCAGTTCAGTGTAATTCTAATCTGAATTTCAGGAAGAAGAATTCAAACTGCTATAAACATTTAATTCATAAAACGACTTGAACAACAGTATTCAACTGTACAATTTCTAGTTTCTTGGTATCTTACCACTGTCTATATTTCTTGGTATCTCACCACTTGTTAAATTCTATTTATATTCTCATTCCTCATCTTGCACTAACTACAATATTTACCTTGGTAGCATGCATCCGGTACACTCGCTCTGATTTACAGACTTTGCTGCACATTTAAAAAAGAGGCATTTATATAATATATAAACCAATGACTAGCTATTTCAAGCTGTTTGCTAATTGCACTCTCAGGTTTACATCTGGACAGCTGAAAGAGCTGCTGATCAATTGCAACATGAACATTGTGTTTTCACGAACAGTCTACAGACAACCATCAAAGATTAAAAAGTGACGTGTGCATACATTCGTACTTCCAGTATGTAAAGCCATGACTCCAGCAGTTTTCCAGGGAAGTTACTTTTACAGGAAGACCAGACATTCATCACAGGAAAACACATTTTCCTCACTCAACCATTCCGAGAGAAAGTTCCTCTCTGGCATAAGCATGAGCGATGCCAAGCCTGGGCATCCAGGTCCATTTTTTTTTTCCCTCCACCTTGTCTTTACCACTATAGGTTTTCATACTTGGCCACCATTTTTTGTAAGCAGGAAATATCATTTGGAGCTTTAATTCTGGCCTTCAGATGTAATCTCACTAGTCAAAGTTTTGACTATTGGCATAAAATGTATATTGCAGTTATTCTGTATGTCATTTAAATTATAGCACAGTGATGTGTTCTGCAGGCAACTCTGAAGAAATTAGAGGAAACCGTGTGTTGACTTTGGTCAGAATTCTCCTCTTTATTTTCCAGAAGTAATAAGTACCAATTATTTCAGAGATATACTGTAACTCAAAACAGTGAGTGAATTTACAGCTGTGCTAGATGAATTTATTGACAAACTTTAAAACAAGAGCCCGGGCCATTTGCAGGTTTTTCTTTTTTTCTTTGAACCATGCAAAATGTGACAATTCAAACAAACTCATTTATATTGGGACCTTCTCAGTTTTAGCCACCATAAAACTGAAAATTTAATTTAAAAATAATAATAAAAAAAGATTCATTTAAATGTTGAACTAATGTAAATTTCAACTTTTGAGTGCATGTTCCAGTATTATATGAAGGACATCATAGACGTGATAATCAATGGAGTAATTGTTTGAATTTGGATTTGACTGATTTATTAACTGATCCACTGATGCTCATTCATTCATTCATTCATTCCGAAGCAAATCCTTCTGTTAGTTATTTTTTGGGATACAATGTGTAATGATCTGCTTTATGCACTTTGTGCTGATGAAGGTGGCACCCTCTCTGTCTCTTTTCACACTAGTTTGTTGCATGTGTTTGTGTTTGAGGTTTTGTGTTACAGGGAAACATGCTCATCGCCGTCAACATCTGCGAGTGTTTTGGAGGTACAAATCTTCAAGACCAATTAAAGAAAAAGAAAGCAAGAGCAACACAGACGCATAAACACTGATCTACAGGAACAAACCTCAACAAGTTATCCACTACAAAGTTTTCCATTTGATCTTAAATTTCTACGCCTAAAGGACATTTATGTAATAGATTTTACATGTATGATACATTCTTATTAAATAAGCTGAAGAAGTTAATATTGAGTAACTTACAGTATAGACATATCATTTCCAGAGGTTTGTCTGATTTTGTTCCATCAATACAAATCGTTCCAAATGAAGTCAAAAATGCTTCATTCTCTGAACAACACAAACTAGTGGTGGTTCTTGAATGAATATCTGTTTTGAACAAACTAGTTGAGTAAATGATTCAATGATTCGTTAACACAGATACACCTACAGGCATAACAATGTTACCAGATCACTGACAAAACCACACCATTGTTGTATGATAACAAGAAATATTATTACGTATTATGTATTTAAGATGTGTGTGTGTGTGTGTGTGTGTTTATACTGTATAGTTGTCATAGCACAACATGTACAATTATTCAAAGAGGCCAATCTGCTTGGCACAAAAAGCCCCCTTGGCCAAACTTTTACAGTGTCTCTATTTTACCCAGCACTGGGTTGTATTTAACCCAGCATTTTTTAGAGTGTATGGTTAAAGCCAGTGCTAGGTAGTAACTGATTACACGTACATCTGGATTACATCATCAGATTCCAAAAATTAGTTAAGTACCCTTAATTAAAGTACATTCTGGAAGTCTGGACACAAATATTTCAAACTTGGAATACTTTGGGAGTGTAATGTCATTGTTGTTTTCATGTTTATTCATGTTTGTTCATGTAATGCGGGAATGCCCAAATATTTTTGTCAGCCAAACCCCTTAAAATAAAATATTTTCTTGAAATATCTCAGAGGAAGTTAATATTTAATAAGTTAATATGTTTAAAGTTCCCTGATGTTGGTTAATAGTCACATAGACATGCAGGTAGACATATAAAATACTTATATTTTTAGTTTTCAACTGAAATCAACTAAAACTACATTTTTATTTATTTTTTGTTTAAATTATGTGTATTCTAAATTTTTAAGATTTGATTAATTAGATTTTTATAAGCTTACTATTCACTATTCACTCTTTATCAGCTCACTAATGTAATGTTTAATGAATTTTATGATGTTTATATACATACATACATACATATATTCTTCTTTCTTACATCAGTTTGCTTTTTTATATCAGTATGGCACTTTTAATGGTAAGTTTAAAACAAGTTTGATTTTAAAAAGTAATCTAAAAGTACTCTAAAAAGTAGTCAGAATACATAACCCAGTAACCCAGATTACGTAACTAACTCCAGTTTTCATCATGTAATCTGTAATCAGTAACAGACTACAATTTGTAAGTAATCTACACAGCTCTGGTTAAAGTTCTTCCAAATAAACTGATGGTCATCTTAACCCATTTTACCCTAGCATTTGCTTGTTAGTTTGGCTAATTTGAGCCGAAACTTTCCAACACCTATAGCAGGGCAGAGCGCTCTCATGATCATGGATGTCTGTGTGAACAATAATCTGCGTCATGTACTGAGCTCAGCCTCAATATGTGTTCAGTAGTCAGGGCAAGCGGGATTGACCTGAATTGCGCATGAAGTTTGGGCAGATTGTGATTACACAGGGGGGAAAGATTAAAGAGATTATGCTATTTTGGAGGATTATGAAAAGTAGATTTTTTCCCCCCAAACTAATAAGCCCTGTGGCCCACCCACAGCACTGGTCAGACACGACTGGATTCGTCTGAAAGAAGAAAGTCATATACACCTAGAATGAATTGAGGGTGAGTGATTTATGGGCTAATTTAAATTTTTGGGTGAACTAACCCTTTAACAGGTGTCAAAAGCACAGCAGCATCCCAACTAACACATACACTTTTAAAAATAAAGGTGCTTAAAAAGTTCTTCACAGCGATACCATAGAAGAAGCATTTTTGGTTCCACAAAGAACCATTCAGTCAAAGGCTCTTTAAAGAACCATCTCTTTCTTACCTTTTTATAATCTGAAGAACTTTCTTTTGCCACAAAAAACATTTTGTGAGACAGAAAGGTTCTTCAGATGTTAAAGGTACTTTATGAAACCATTTAGACAAAAAAAGGTTCTTCTATTGCATTGTGAAGCACCTTTATTTTTAAGAGTGTATGCAGCATTACACAGCCATGAAAAAAACAAAAAAACAAATCGACACTAAACAAATCAATCAACAACTATCAACTTTCTAGATCAGCACATATTAATATTTTTGACATGGTAAAGTTAAACTCATGACAAAGTTTACTTATGTTCTTATATCACTGTAGGGAGCAACAGTATTTGAAAACAACAAATTGCTCAACAAACCTGCTATCTAAAGTGATGTAACAGCACCAACTGGTCAATCAGTTCTGTCTCTATAGTATTATATAGTATTACTATAGTATTATATAGTATTACTCTATAGTGTCTCTAGAGTTCAATCTCTATGTATTGGGGTTGTGTCGAGTAGTTGTGGGTCATGCTTTTGCATGAAGAGAACGAGAGGAGAATTTGGAATTGGGCGAAAGGGAAAATAAAGTGAACATACGGGCTAACATTCTTGTGCTCTGAAATTAATTTTGCATAAAGCTCTTGTGTATCATAACTGTGTGATTTGACATGAGTAACATCAACCGTTCGCAGCTAATTTTGCACTGTAAGCAGAGTTGAACTTTATGCAAATGAGTAGTCCTCCTAATGCTGTTTGACGGTGCTGACGCCGACTAGAAACCAACAGCACAGCAGCTCCAAACCGAGCTTTTGTCCACACAAACCAGATGTGTGGGATGTGAAGTGAAAAAGACTAAAGGTGTGGTCTCAATAGCAAAATCTCGCCAAAAGTTCGACAAAATTTCAGGACAAAAAAACGTCCAGTGTCTGTTGTCAATAGTGTATCGTAACATGATTTTGTTGCAGGGCTGAATCCTTGAACTGCTTCTGAATTGGTTGTGTTCTTGCTGTTAGGTCTGATAAAGAGATGCATCTGGAGGAGTTAAAGGAGGGACAATGTAGTGGTACTCTCTCACCCAGTGTCTCTCCCAGCTCTCCTGGGAAGAGGAATAGACTCAAGAAAAAGTGTGTCTGTCAGAGGCCAGCAGAGCTCTAATCAAACAGCACTGGGTTAGCGCAAAAACCGTGGGGTAAAAATATCCACCTATTTATACGCAGTCAGGAAGGGCTCCCCTCTCAGAGTTTGCAGAGAACAGCGCAGCTACACTGTGAGCCCTGATCCTGGAGGACAGACGTGTTCAAGTGAACGTTTCGGTTACGCCACGAAGAGCTGGAGCATGTCAGAATCCTTAATAATAGGATGTCATGCTCTCCTCTGTTCTTGTGTCAAACCTCACGCTCTGCTGAGACAGACTTCCTCATTCTTTGCGGGCCCAGAAACGTTCATGTTTTACATGTGAAAACAATTGCAATCATTAAATGAACTCTTATGAACTCAGTGAACTCAAATTATTTTAACATGTTTTCTGGGCTAATCAAAAGCTAGTTTGCAGACGTAATTGAAGCTTTAAACTTCTATTGTGTAATAAAGAAGTTATGGAGTTTACAGTAAGGTGTGGTGAAGGATAATATCATTGTTTTTAATTTATAGAGATGAAATCATAAATTAGTTTACTCAGTTGCTGGTCCCCATTGACGTCCGTATTCGCCTCAATTTATGTCATAAACATGTTCATAAATTGTGTTAAATGTGTCCTTTTAGTTGGTTTTAAGGGTTCCACAATGTACTCAAACTGCATTCTCATGAACGTGTTTGTTAGATAAACGCATACTGTATCTCTACACATGAACATGCGGAGAGCTGTGAGTGTGTGTCCATGCTGCCTTGTCCTGTTCTGGGTGAAAGTGTGTTCTATCCTCAGTCACAGAGGACGAACAAGGGAAATATTTGTGGCAGAACTGTGGTCAGAGAGAAAGAGTGGGGAAAAAAAGAGTAAAAAGAGGGAGTGAAACCGAGAGTTTGGAGCGAGTGAGAGAGTGTCCCTGTTTTATAATGAAGGTGTGTTTGAATATGTATGCATATTCTTTTTTAAACGGCAGACTCCAAATTTTCTATTTACAGCATGCTACTAGTATTCAGCATGTTCAGATGTCTAATACTTTTTATTTTGTTAAGTTTTTGTTTTAATTGTATTAATTTATTTATTTTGTCATAAAAGATCACAGTTTTTAAACGTATATATATATATATATATATATATATAAATATCACTTTGCAGTCGTACACTGAAGCATTTGGTCGATCGAGAGCCTGGCTGT
>NW_015659733.1:100016-126764 GCF_001515625.1 Sinocyclocheilus rhinocerous | reverse complement strand
GAGATGGCGTGTGTAATGACACACTGGTGGGAATCTGCCGTTGCATGTTAATTCTTCCTTCACGCTTGCCTTGACGAAGACAGAGACTCTAATTGAAGCTAAACAAACTGCTGACCCAGAGCACAGCTCAAGGTCCTGTACACACACACACACACACACACACACACACACACACACAAGCACATGCACACACAGATACACACATGCACCATCATGCATATGCATTCCTGTACATTCCTCTGTATAGTAAGCATGTCACCATGCAAACAAAGCAACATATAGATGTGCATGCACATAAGCAGATGCAGGACCACAGTCTGGGTGACACAGTGTCCTATGTTCGTTTCTATGATTTTACTACGAACATCTGCACATGCGCATGCAATGCATGTACACACATCATGCTTCAGCCTGTACACACATATTCTGGTATATAAATGCTAGCATGTCACCATGCAAACAGTTGCAGTTGTAGAGAGAGTCATAGTTGTTATCTGTTAGTAATGCATGCACATGCATTCATCATACATGGACCAGCCTGAACAAACATGTTTTTGCATATGCATGTTCCTTTGTAAGCACTTTACCATACAAATGCAGTGACACATATATGTGCATCAACAAATGCAAATGCAGACCTGCAGAACTACTGACTAGGTGACACAGTTGTAGAGAGAGTGTACGAGAGTGTACCACAAATGCATGTGCATACATACAAACACTTGAACACACACACACACACACACACACACACAGGTTTGTTTTTGTGAAAAGTGGGGACTCTCCATAGGCATAATGGTTTTTCTACTGTACAGACTGTATATTCTATTGCCCTACACCAACCCTACCCCTAAACCTACCCCTCACAAGAAACTTTGTGCTATTTCAGATTTTCAATACACTCCATTCTGTGTGATTTATATGCGTTTTGAAAAGTGGGGACACGGGGTATTGTCCTGAAAAGTCACCTTCTCCTTGTAATACCTATGTCATACCCTTGTCATTATACAAATTTATGTCCTCATTTGTCACAAAAACGCGCACACACACACACACACACACACACACACCAGGCTGTACATGCATTTTCTAGTATATGCATGATCCTTTGTAAACATGTCACCATGCAAATACAGTGACTCATAAGTGTACATGCACAAAATAATAATAATAAAAAAAACATAAAGTGTTGATTTCACCATGAAAAAAATGCACAGCACGCAATGCATGCACATACACACATGCACCTGTACACATATCTTCTGGCATATGCATTCTTCTAAATTAGCATGCCAGCATTCAAATGCAAGTATACATAATTAAGAATGCAAAAATACGAATACAGGCCTATATGACCTCTGCATAGCTGATGTCTTTGTTTTAACCCTAATGCATTCATACCATAGACTGTATAAAAACATGGACGTAGTGTCTGTGACGTCACTCTGTAGTTTTCTGAAGAGCGTTTTTGAAGCTCAAAGTGGGTGGAGCAGGCCGCCGCCATCTTAGCAGCGCGTCACCACGCGTCACTCCCGGATAATCGAAAATGGACAAAAAGGCGGGAGCTGGTTGTTGAAGCCATGCCCATCTAGCTCGACGGCAGTGTCAGCAGCGGCAATCCACCTGTCACTCAAGTGCAACACACATGCAACAGCCTGTACGCACATATGCTGGCATATGCATTCTCTACATTAGCATTTCACCAATCAAATGCAATGATGCATAAATGTGCATGCAAAAATGTAAATATAGGTCTGCAGGACCACTTCCTTGATTTTACCACCAATGCATGCACAGACATGCATGTAGTCGCTTGCACATAAACATACATACCAGCCTGAACATGCACTTTAACATATGCATGCTTCTCTGTTAGTCACTTAACTATGTCACTTAACACAGTGACAACATGCATGCAAGCTCAAATGCAGATGCAGGCCTATAAGACTTCTGCATGTGTGAGAGGTAGACAATTGATGTCATTAGTAATCCAGATACACACATGGATGCAGTTGCTTGCGCATACACGCACCAGCCGAAAGTTAACATATGCATGCTTCTCTGTTACTATGCACAAATGCAGATGCAGAATGACTGGGTAACAAAGTAGGAGAGGGAGTGTACCACAAACAAATGTATATGCATATATAAATGTTTGCATTTTCCAACATATGCATGCAGCTATGGAAGCATGTCACCATGCAAATATATTGCATGCACCAATGCAGAGTGTTGCAGACTTACACAACACCTCTGCATGGGTGATACATTTGTAGAGAGAGTGTCATAAGTGTAATCTGTAATGTCATCACTAATCCATGCATACACATGCATGCAGTTGCTTGCACATATATGCACCAGCCATATTTTAAAATAGACATGCTTCTCTGTTAGTATGTCACTTTAAGCAGTGAGACATGCATACATGCATAAATGCAGATGCAGGCCTAACTGCACTTCTGCATGGGTGGCACAGTTGTAGAGCGAGTGTCATAGAAGATGTCGTCAATTGCACACATGCATGCAACCGCTTCAGCATACATGCACCAGCCAAAATAGGCATATGGCTGCATAAGCATACTCCTTTATAAACATTTTACTACACAAACGCAGCGACGCAGTGAAATGTGCATGCATGTAAATGCTTGCATTTTCTGACACATGCATGTCACCTTGCAAAAATAGTGACTCAAAAGTGTGCATGCACAAATGCAGATGCAGGCCTGCAAAAATGATATATTTAATTTCACCACTAATGCATGCACACACATGCGTGCAGCCGCTTCAACATAAATGCACCAGCCTGAACAAGCATATGGCTGCATATGCATGCTCCTTTCTAAGCATTTTACTACACAAACACAGTGACGCAGCATGCATGTAAATGCTTGCATTTTCTGACACATGCATATCACCTTGGAAAAATATCAACTCAAAAGTGTGCATGCACAAATGCAGATGCAAGCCTGCAGAACCACTGACTGGGTATCCAAGATAATTTTTAGTGCTTGAATTGCCCCGTTCCAGAGCATCTACAGGAAACACAAGGACGCCTTTGTGTCATCTGCAGTGTGAATCCCTGCTGCGGCCCACAGATTATTTCACCGTGCTACACTTTAGGAAGGGCAAGTGCATGCACGCTTGTGCTGATCGCATGCCAGAGGCAGGAGGGAGGGAGTGCACACACGTTTAGCCCTCTTTCTCTCTCTTCTTGGAGAGTTGAAGCTCTTTGAAGGTGATCTGAGGTAGCGTCGTCTTTGTGGCTTACTGCTCCCCTACCCTCTCCTCCCGGGCCCCCAGGGGTCTGAACCCAACGCAGAGCCGGCTCCAAATCCAGGCCCAGGCTTCTCCCAGAAGCCCCAGGCCTCAGAAGGCAGAGAGACATGTTTCTGCTGTAATTGAAGATACCGATGCAGGAGGAACAAGAAGCTATTACAGTGAATGTGTCTGGGAAATTAAAAGATCCGATTTTAATAGCATGTCAAAAGCTTGTGCATGTGTGCGGGACACTTTGCCTGAACGCAGATGAGTGATATAAGTTTTTATGGGTTAAGTGAACAAGATAGAACATGACAAAAGTAGTCAGAGAGAGAGAGAGAGAGAGAGAGGGAATTATTTCGTGTGACTCATATTCTTACACTAGCCATCGTGTCTCCTACTTTCAAAAATACTTTATTTAAAGGAACAGTTCACCCAGAATTTAAACTTCGCTCTACATTTACTCACTTTTATGCTATTCCAAACCCGCATGACTGATGTTTTATATTGTCGATGTTAAACCTAGTGTGGTGTGGTCTTGATTTTTGAGTGGAATGAAATTGAGAATTTCAGTGGAGGGTTTTCAAAAGACTTTTTTGGTATTTTTTATTTTTTTAGCTCAACAGCACCATCATGAAACAAAACACCCTTTCTGTTTTTGCGCACTGTGGATGAAAGAAATTCATACGGGTGTGGAACAACATAAGGTTGAGTAAATGATGACAGAATTTAAGTCCCCTTTAAACTATCCCTTTAAGGAAATTCAGGTTGAACTTACACAGTTAAAAGTCATTTAACTAAGGTGTTAGTAAGCTCCTCTTTAAAGAAAATAAAAACATCTGTCTGAACATCTGTCGGTGTTAAATAGCACTCATTATTTCGCTATTAAGACAGTAAAAGCCTGATCTTAATGGCCTGGTAATGACAACTATTTTACCCAGCACTGGGTTGTATTTAACCCAGCATTTTTTAGAGTGTATAAATAAATAAATAAAATATGAAACATTTTAAACAAAATTTAAAAAGATGGCAAATAACTGAAATAAGTTTAAGTACTAAAACTAAAAATTACTACCAATTTACTAATGTAAATAAATAAATAAATAAATAAATTACAGGAGTTTTATCTGTATTTTGAATTTTGCACTTGGATTAATGAAAATGTCCTTAATATTCCTGGCAGAAAATCATCAGTACATTTTCTAGGTTAATAGTAGTGTCAAACTGAAATAAAATTAATTTAAATAAAAATTTAAATAATAAAAAAAATCTATTGAACATTTTATTTAAAAGGACAAAAAAAAGCTACATCTTAAAGGAACACTCCACTATTTTTGAAAATAGGCTCATTTTCCAACTCCCCTAGAGTTAAACAGTTGAGTTTTACCGTTTTCGAAACCATTCAGCCGATCTCCGGGTCTGGCGGTAGCACTTTTAGCTGTAGCTTAGCATAGATCATTGAATCTGATTAGACCGTTAGCATCTCGCTCAAAAATGACCAAAGAGTTATTTAAAACATTATTTCGCTATTAAGACAGTAAAAGCCTGATCTTAATGGCCTGGTAATGACAACATGTTCATTGCAGTATAAGCGAGATCAGACTGCGGGGTGTTAGCAAACTTTTGGTCCATGATTATGGGCAAAAATCTTTACTCTCTGCATCCCATCGCTTCTTTTCCTCTCTCTAATGTTTATTCTTCTCCCATCCTTCTATTTCTCATTCTGTTTTTCCTTTCCATTACCCCCATATCTCTCTGTACTTCCCCTCCGGGTGCATCTCTCCTCAATAACCCGTCTGACCTGTTCACAGTCTGACGCATGCACATGCTGCACACATTCACACAAATCATGCACACGGCTGCCTACAGGATCCAGAAAAAAATGGACAATAAATAAATAAAGAGAGATAAAGAGAATATGTATTGCTGTGACTCTGAGGCCAAAGAAACTTCAACCAGGGTTTCTCAATAGAAGAGTTTTACAAATTACAGACAGTGAAAGAGTGACTTGCAAGCCAGAGACTTTCAAAATGCATATTCTTAAATGAGCAAACTCACACTGAAGGGTGCCTCGTAGAAGGACATGTTTCGAGGGGATTCATTTACTGTTTTGTTGAACAAACATACTGCATAGTGTTTCCTTCCCACCATGGAGAGGTATAAAAAAAAGTGTTTCTTTTCACTTCATTTGACTCTTTATTGCTCCAGTTATCTTGTATCAGAATCACCTCTTGTTGTCATTTGCGATTGGTTTTTATTACTTCAATCTCTCTCTCTCTCTTCCTCTGTCCGTCTGTTTATGGATCTATTATTAGTGACGTCTTCCCTGGGGATTTCAGCTGCTAAACTCCATATTCATGAGCCATCACTTGTGGGATTAGCATAGAATGATCCGCTTTGGATGCAGATGGAAACCTGCCACAGACACACATGATCACTCACACACCTGCATGTGCTCTTCACGCATGTGTCTACACGTGATCATCTGCACATGCACGCTAATGCTGCTCCTGAACTAATTAACACTATTTCAGTTCTTTAACTAGTATTCAGTTGCTTAATAGTACACTTATTTTGCCTTTAGGGGGTGAAAGCTGTCTTGAAGGACAGTTATTTAAACCTCCTTAAAAGTGCTAACTGAAAGCCTAGGGGAGTTGGAAAATGAGCCTATTTTCAAAAATAGTGGAGTGTTCCTTTAAACTAAAAAATTAAAACATAGTGCATAATTAATACTAAAATTGCACTGTTGAATAGACAGTCAAAACATTATAATTACATGTATAATTACATGTAATTACATATTAATGTAGCATGCAAATTGTCTGATATTTAGAGAAAAGGTAACTTTTTTTTTTTCTGTGGCATTGCACATTCTAGAGATTTTAATCTATATGTGAGTGACTAAGTTCAGTATGCTGATAATGATATGAGCAGTAAATCAGTTGGGTACTCATAACACAAATGACACTGTTTCCTGAAAATGCAGGTCAGTCGAGTGGTGCTTGTGTTCAGTGTGTGTTTTACAGCAGTTCATTCTCCAGGTTTAGTTTGAAGTCTTGAGGCCTCATGGTATGCGCTCTGCTGAAAGGACGTCCCGCCTCTCGATCTCAGGCATGTGGCCAGAAACACACTTCATCTCAATTTCACATCTCAGCCCTGACTTTGACCTCACTGCACAAAACCAGTTACAGGATGATCTCTCTCTCTCTCTCTCTCTCTCTCTCTCTCTCACACACACACACTCTGTCCTTCTCTCTCCTCTGCTCTCAGCACTTCTAACTTCATTCGCTGGACCATCTTCCTTGTTACGCTCCCATCTTCCACTTCTTCCACCGTTATTCTCTAAATTGTCCTTCTTTTTTTATTTTCTTATTGTCAATACACCTCACTCTCCTCTCTTCCCAGTCTGATTCTGTTTCTGTCAAACTGTCAGAATTCTCAATGTGTATGTCTGTGCACTGTGGGACATTATTAATGGACAAATTCAACTAGTGTGAAAAGTGTGTTTGAGACTATTTTCTAAATGTGCCCATAGTTGAAGGAACAACCTCAACCTCATCTTCTCGTTTTCACTGGCGCTTCTCAGGCACGATCTGGAAGTGTAGTGATCTGGCTGTTTTTTCAGGTTTGTTGTGGTGATGGGACAGAGACCCGCACTAAATGAAGAATGAGAGAAAGAGAGAGCAGGAGAATAACAGGGAAAGAGAGAATGCACATCCTCACAGCATCCTGTTTCCTGTTCGGCCTTTATGGGACTTCCTGCTTCATTGTCAACAGAAAATCTCACCTGTTTTTATAGCCAGAGAGAGAGAGAGAGAGAGAGCGAAAGAGAGAGGGGAAGAGTGGAAAAGTTAAAGAGAGGGAGGGGGAAAAGGTTAAATGCACTTCATGTACTTCATCAATTTAAAAATCACTTTCATAAATTAAAATTAAAATGTTTTAATCTATCCTGATTTAATTCATCAAAGCAAGTTATATTACAATTATAATTGAGATTTATATTGAAAAATTATTCGTTACATTACATTTAATTAACAAGCAGTTAAAAACCAGACCCCTCTATCTGAAATACTAATGTTAACATCATTAATAAAAATGTAATAAAAAAAAACAAACACACATGTTGAGACTGCAGTGTTTTTGTAATATAGTGTATGCATGACTTGTTCCATAGTTCCAGAATGCTTAACATCACAAATCCCCATTCATTCCCATTATATCAGAAGAGTTGTCAGTACATTCTTTAAAATGTCTCTGTTGTGTTTAATGGATGAAAAAAAAAAAAAAAGTCATACAGCTTTCAAAGGATGAGAGGGTGAAAAAAAGAATGACATGAGAGTTTTCTGTTTTGGGTGACAACTGTTTTGTTAACTGCATTTTAAAAGTGACATATTACTGAAAATATTTCGATCTACTACAATATAATGTTTTGCAGGCGGTTTTTATTGATGAAGAGAGAAATAGAAAGTTAGAGGAGTGAAGTGAGGAGCTGGTCTCTGAGGATCTCTGGCCAGATGTTTCCACACTCAGCTCTTCCGCTTGATCATTCCCAGCACTTCCTCTTCAAAAGAGAAGGAAAAATGAAGCTCACACACACACACACTAATAAATCTCAGTGACAGATTCAACAGGTCTATAAGTCAGATCATATTGAGACCTGAACCCGGGGTGATACAGGATTATAAAGCCTATAATAAACACCTTTCAAATGCAGATCAAATCAGTCATTACCTATAAGACTTATGCAAAATAATTACAACAAATTTGAATAAATTCAACAAATTATTTTTCTGTCTTTTTCTCTCTCATGAGTGGGGATACAGGCAAGACTTTCAAATATAAGTGCAAATAAATATTTATCTATAGCCCAAAGTTTGTGTGTATGTAGAGAGGCAAATCCATTTTAAAACTAAGAAGTGGGCAGAATTTAAAACTGACCGTTGGGTTTCCCGTCAGCTGCGGTTGAACTGGCCACGCCCCCACAGGATGATGAACTGAAATGGCAGGAAGAGGAATTTACTCAAATTCAGATCAAAGAAATTTAACACAGTCAAACACTTTCATCATAAATAATTATTCCCAATTATTTCCTGATATGTATAATTCCTAGACTGATTTCATGTCTCTAAAGTAAGTTAACATTTTTTTTTATGTCACTACAAAATGTCCAACGTATTGTTTACTGACAAGCTTTTACAAAGAAACATCAAAACCCACATTTTTTAAACTAATATATCTGTTATATTTTAGATATTATATATAGACTTAAATTAGAATGATCTGAAATTAAATGCTCTTTGTTAAGTTAAATGCATTAAATACAAATTTAAGTGTAATTTCTTCTCTCGCTGAAGGCCAGTTGTATGATGTCATGTTTATGAATTAATCTAAAAAAAATAAATAAAAATAAAAATAAATGTATTATTTCAAAGTACAGCCATGTTTGCCTCTTCAATTCACGTTCAGGAACTAAATCTGATTTTTTTTGTATTTATTTTTAAAATTTAATTGTTATGTGAAATTTCAAAGCAGCACAAATAAACAACAGGCCAAATATGTATATTTACTATTGATTGATCTGTGACTTGTACTTAATTGAATGAGTGTATATAAAGTGTTATATAATGTAATAAAATATAATAAAATGATTTGAATATTATCAGTCCTTCTCTATGGCCCATACTGACCTCACATGCTGAAGAAATGTTAACAAATTATACAAAGTATATCAACTACTGTAATAAAACAAGGATATTCTTGTGGATCTTTACAATACACTCATGATACCATGAGTTACTAGCTGTCACACACACACACACACACACACACACACACACATTTTATATACTTTATTTGATTCCACATTACAAGTCAAATTTCATTAGGAATCACATTTTTTGAATGATCCAACAGATTAAAGCAAATCCACACATCGTATCCGCACAGGAAACATCGCCTTTTCCAAATAAACATGCTTCCTATAGTTGCTGAGATTGAACAGTACTTTGCCAACTGTTTAGCCCTTATTTTAGATAGCCCCCCAATGCAAAGTCCACGGATCACCAGCCTGTGTACATGACCTAGACTACCAAACACCAGCACAATAAGCTGGCATTTGTACCCAAGGTTCTCAATGGTAGATATCAATGACTGATATTTTAAAGTCTTAGAGCAGTAAGAGTCCTCCATAAACAAGTCAAATGCACGACACCTCAAATAGTGTAACTGTTTTGCCATTCTAAGAGATGTTAACGATATCTGGTGTATTAGCAATTCCTAGAAAAGTGTTTGCAGGTGAGTTGAACCATTCAGACTGTACAGTAGTGTGTTTAAAGATCTGCTCATCAGCCACACAGGGAATCTGAGCAGCAATGAGGTCCACAAGTCTGTCATGTCTGGCAGTATATAGTCCTTTAAATGATGAACAACTGTTCATGATGTGGGCTACTGACTCCAGGTATTGAGGAGGGTCATGCAGCAGGCAGAGGGGTGAATGGGTGGAGGGAAACCACAGTGATTGGTTGTATTTTGTAGGAAGAACCTGTAGATGTGCTTTTACACAGAAAGTGAGGATCTCCTCACTGATGGTGGCATTGCTGTAAATGGTGTGTGATACAGAGTGGTCCGCGCAGGGCAGTTTTGCCAACTTTCCCTGGAGTTTTAGATTGGACCAGTACTCCATATTTTGGGCTCACACACACACACAGACACACACACACACACACACTTTTTTTTCTAGGTCAATATAATTTCTACAATCTCCTCCAACATTAAAATGACTCTGTCTGTTCAGTAATGACACCCTCCACCATCTGTCTCCTCAATGACAAGCGTCAGCATTATGGTCTCATAATACCAGTAATACCACTTCATCCCTCAAATACTTAATGCACTTAATTAATTCTATTTGTAATATATTGCAAATATTGGGTATGAATTGTAAAATAAAGTTAAATAAAAAATTAATTAAAATAAATAAAGTAATAATAATAAAAAAACATACTCAATTCTGTTTTTAAATCTAACGCTGATGTACACATATTTTCTTATCTATATCTATAGATCAGATTATAATTATAGCTCAAACCAAACCCTATACTACGGTGGCCGAGAGAGCTCAACGTGCTGCAAATGAAAAAAAAAACTCACATGCAAATAGAAAAAAACACCTGCAAATTAAGAAAGCATCTTCATAAATTTGACAACACACTTGCTGCAAATGCTCACAACACAACCAAATAAAGAAACGCGCTGCAAAAACAGAAACGCGCTGCAAATACTCACAACACAACCAAATAAGGAAACATGCTGCAAATACTCACAACATAAACAAATAAAGAAACGCGCTGCAAATACTCACAACATAAACAAATAAAGAAACACTCTGTAAATAGGCACAGACCACATTGGAAATGTTTAAGGGAACCACAAAGTGACGAACATGGCTGGGACATATTTATCAATGTTTGCTATGAAAGGTGAAATAATTTTTTTAAAATTATTAGCCTAAATAAGCTGATGAAATACACAATTACTGTAACTGTGAAAGCATGTAAGCTGGCTAACTTACTTTACAACTTCCCTTACAAAAATGAACCATATGGTTTTACTATTAAAATTAATTAATTAATAAATACATTTATTATGTAAAAAATAAATAAAAATAAAAAATGGTTACTATAGTTAAATCATGGTAACCACAAATTAACCATGGATTTACTACACTAACCACAGTTTAACCAGGGTATTTGTACAACTGTATTTATACAAATGGTAATCAATACAAAAAAAAAATTAAAATAAAAAAAAAACATGGTTAATTTTCGTTTTGTTGGGGTCTTCCCATTGTGGTCTGCACTTGCGTTTCTGTATTTGGTTGTGTTGTGAGCATTTGCAGCTCGTTTCTTTATTTGTTTGTGTTGTGAGCATTTGCAGCGTGTTTTTGTATTTGATTTTGTTGCGAGTATTTGCAGCACATGTGCAGTCAAACTGATGAAGATGTTTTCTTAATTTGCTGGTGCTTTTTCTATTTGCATATGTTTTCTGAAGTTGCAGCACGTTGAGCTCTCTCGGCCACCGTACTATACCCTAAATAAATATTTCCTGTTTTAGAAATATATTTTGTTACCTTCTCAAGACAAATTCTAACACACACAAAACCATGTGTGCAGTTAATGCATTCAGACCAAACAAACAAAAACTATGAGGACTAAGAGGTGACACCCTTATGGTTTATCTGTGTAGTGTCTGTGTTGATAACGCCACACTGTCTGTGAACTGTCCTGTCCGCCATGTTTCCGGTCTTCTCTTGACATCTGTGCGGTCACTCCCACATTACAGTCTCTCTCACACACACACACACACACACACACACACACACACACACACTGAATGTTGCACACATGCACAGGCATCTCACACACACACCACTGAGCTCAGAGCTTACTGGATGTCAGTGTCTTCCCTCTCTCACAGACCGCTTTTCTGACCAGCACACACACACACACATACACACACACACACACAACACACACAGAGAAACACACACACACACACACACACACTCACTCCGGTCCCTCCCACACCACAGTCTCTCTCACACACACACACACACACACACACACACACACACACACACACTGAATGTTGCACACATGCACAGGCATCTCACACACACACCACTGAGCTCAGAGCTTACTGGATGTCAGTGTCTTCCCTCTCTCACAGACCGCTTTTCTGACCAGCACACACACACACACATACACACACACACACACAGGCTGACATGTTTGGCTGAGATCAGATACTAAATGTATATATATCAATGTGTCCAGATAGATAGATCAAATTATCAAAGTAAGTGGCTTTTATTAAAATTATTATTAAAAGAACAGCCTGTTTAATATTATGTATTGAGTGCTAGAAGAAAATATATTTTCATATAGCAGAAGCTGTCTTTATGATCGAGTCCAGTGAGGTTGTGTATATTGAGAACAGGAAGGGGCCAAGCACTGAACCCTGAGGCACCCCAGTGGTTATTTGATGTGTTTTAGACCCCCTTTACCTTCAGGAAACATTGAAAGATCTACCCTTGAGGTGGAATTCAGTCTAGTAAAGTGCAGTTTCTGTGTTGAGAAAGTCAGAGAGAGTTTACTGTTTCACTCTTAAATTACAGGGTCAAACCCACTGTGGTAACATCGGGATAAGTGTCATGCTCAAGAGCATAATGGTGGTAGCTCCTGAACCAATTTTTACAGCGTTCAAACCTACAACCTTTGAATTGACACCCAGATTATAATCTCATGACTACACCACTATCATCATCATTTTAAAATTATTTTATCTCTTTGAGGTCCACTTACAGTTTTAGTACAGTGTATTATAATTTAGTTTTATATGCCATCTTTCACTCAGTAGGCCATATTTATATATATTTTTTAAATATATTTACTTCTTCTTCTTATTATTAGTCGTATTATTAAAAAGCCCACATTAAATCAAAATTTACCCTATTTACTTTTTCTTGACCCTTAACCACTCCCCTCCAACAGTCAGTCTGCTGCAAGTAAGAAATGGCAAGAACGTGCACTAAAATCAAGGCCCGTTTTCTATTTCATCTTCTTCAATATTTCGTAATTGTGACTCAGAAATACATCACAATACTGAAATAAAATCATTTGCAACTTCAGGTCCACACAGACATTAGGACAAGAGAATTGCATTTTACTGCTTTTTGCACTTTGACCTGAAATCCTGTATTAAAAGGATTAGTTCGCCTAAAAAATAAAAATTGCTGTTAAATTATTCACTTTCAGGCCATTTCAGCTAAAAATCATCACCTACATCTTGGATAACCCGAGGGTGAGTAAATTAACAGCAAATTTTCATTTTTGGGTGAACTATCCCTTTAAACTTTGCATGTGTGCAGATGTATTAAGAGATCCTAGACATGGCATTTAAGCATTCTGGAAATGTCTATGAATCAGATCTCTAGATTTCCCCTAATTTCTTTCATTATCCGTCACTTTAAATATTTGTTCTATTCCACAGAAATATTCATAAACATAAAAACACAACTGATGCATGCAGCCCTGTATGTTATGAGACAGTATACTGTATGCATGATATTGTGTGATATAAAATGTAGCATTTTAGTTTAACACTACTCTTGACATTTTTGGAGACAATGTTCACATTTTCATTCACCATGTTCACACTTTAGTCAAATTAGCTTAACAGCCTCACCATTGTGCTGTAAATTTAAATAAGGTAATTAAAATATTGCATTTTCCTTGTTCGTGTTCAATAATCAATGAACAATTTGTTTCTATAATTCAGTAGAATTCATTTTGAAGTCATTATTCATGCCTTTCAGAATAAGGCATTCAACTTTATATACGTCTCTAATTGTCATGACGTGCCCCTTAAGCAGCACCTCTGACCTCTGATGTTTTGGATAGTATTAAGCGGCTTTTGTCTGCCCCAGTAGACACGTTAGGGTAAATGTCGCTGACGTGTGCAGGCGGGCGGTCATGTGTTAACATTTCAGGCTTCTGTGTGTTCTGCATCTGTGTGTGAGAGACAGGCAGGGACCTCAGGGCTTACTTCTGCTGTCTCATCAATAGACATATGCAATTGTGAGATTGCAACACCAGGTAATCACATGAATACACACATTATGAGAGAGACAGACAGAGAGAAAGAGATTGCATGTAAGTGTTGGAGTGAAACGCAGTGATTATGGAGGTTTGAAGAGGTGTGTTAAAGGGTGTGCAATTAAAGGTAAACAGAGCAGTATGATGCAGAAAGACACAGATTACACTCTTTATCTTTGCCAAGGTGTGTGTGTGTGTGTGTGTGTGTGCGGTTGTTTATATAAGGGCATCATTTAGAGAGCATTCCAGCAAAAGATTCAAACTTTTGAGATGTCTCTAAATGTGTGTATGTATGTGCATGTCTGTACTCATACACAATGGTAGGGATGCCAGATACATTGTAATTATACCAATCAACATAAATTAAGCAACCAATGAACTGTACCACAAATAGATGCAAAAACATCACAGGCTGTGGAAGGTCACACACTAGACTAAAGGGCGGTCACGCTAGAAGAGTTAAGATTACTTTAGACTATGAATGGAAGTGAATGGAACACGGAATCTAGGATGACCATCCCTTTAGTGTGTGAGTAGAATGAAGTTGGGCATCATTTATTAAAAAAAGTGTGTGGTATCATTCCAAATATTAATATAAGATAATTCCCTAAGATTATGGGTTTGTTGTGCTTGTTTCTCACTTAGGATCACATCTAAGTAAGGTATTATGGATCAAATCTAGTGTGTGTGTGTGTGTGTGTGTGTGTGTGTGTGTGTGTGTGTGTGTGTTTATGTGTGAAAACCTGCTGTAGGCCATGACAGCCTAATACCTTCTGTTAGCAGTGAATTACACCTCATTATGGTAAACCTGGAGCCACACACACACTCGTTGCAGCTCATACACAAATGTGCAAAGTGCAAAGCAGCAAGGTGCAGGTAAGTATATGTGGTGTTAGGTATAGCACACACACACAGACTCCAGACAGCCTAATGATGTGCTGGAGGTTTGACTGCTGTCATTGAGTGTGTGTCTGTGTCAGCAGAAGTCAAGACAGATGAGAGACTTTCAATTAACACGGCTAAAAATCATTATGATGTCGTTCTCCGATTGCACACATGCACACACACAAACAACTCGCAATGCATCTATATATGTGCATGTCTTATTTACATTTACACAAACATAGACACACAAAAGACATTATCCTGTCATTTCACTTCATCGTTTACACAAAATTGCATGGTTATACCTTGAGAATGAGCACATGCATATGTCATCTGAAATGAATCATTTCTTTCTTAGGTGAAATGATCTATCTAAATTAAGGGAATGACTTTTGACTTGTGGTTTACCAAGCGGAAACCCTGTTTTGACATAAAGAGTTAGAAACAGAAAATCTGGAATGTTTGTCAAATAAAACAAGATTAAGCTATAAATTAGGTTATAGTGTAGTGTACTTTACTGTACACTACTGTAAATATGGCATCTCACATAGATTTTCAGACAAACACAGTGCATGACAGACACAACGGTAGTCTCAAATAAGCATGCTTCTAAGCTAACAAACTGATACTCAAATAAGCACAAAAAAGCACACACCAATATTGGGTAAAATAGTATATTTTTGATTAAATGGCGCTACAGTTTGCATATGTTTTGAACCACCCATTGTGTTGAGAGGGTGCCTATGATGCTTAAAGGTGCTGTTTAGGTGGCTTGTTCACTTTACATTTACATTTTAGTTTAGTTTACAAATGAGGAATACAACAAAGTGATTCACTTTAAACAATAACCAGAGAAGTGCTAACAATACAAAGCTTCAAACATCAGCATCAGCAGGATTAAATACAGGAAAAGGTGAGTTTTAGCGGTTCCTTTAACATTGTGAGGGATTCAGCTGTGCGGGTAGGGTTGGGAAGATCATTCCACCAGCAGGAAACAGAGAATGTGAATGTTTGGGAAAGTGATTTCATGCCTTTCTGAGATGGTACCATGAGGTGCCGGTCACTTATTGACTGCAGGCTTCTGGAGGGGATGTGGATTTATAAAAGGGAGCGAAGTTATGAGGCTGCAAAGCCTCAATGTCTTGAATTTGGAATAAAGCTTTTGGGTTACACTTTATTTCGATAGTCCACTTTAGACATTCTATTAACTATAAGTAACTTTGTAACTACATGTCAACTAATTCTCATTCATTTGCAACTACATGTCTACTAACTCTCAGAGTAGACTGTTAGGGTAGGTTTAGGGTTAGTAGAGTAAGTTGACAAAGAAAGTGTTAGAAGATATTAAGCAGACAGTCTACTAATACTCTACTAACTGCTAGTTGACATGTAGTTGCAAAGTTACTTACTGTTAATAGAATGTCTAAAGTGGACTATCGAAATAAAGTGTTACCAGCTTTTGAGTTACAGTATAATCACTACCAACTTACCACTACCACTTAATTTCTGCTAAAGAATGAGACATAGTTATGATAAAGATGATCATGATGATGTACGTGTTCCTGAGGGTTAAACTCTGAAAGGAAAAACAAGTGGCTTGTGTCAAATGGTTGTTGGAAGTCTCTCTCTTTGATGACCTGCAATCATAAAGTGGCAGTTAGGTCGTTTTTATACATCTCTAATGACATATTTTACTCTTTTGGCATGCTACACTCCATTGTGTTTTTTTTATTTAATCTTTGTGAGAGACAGCAGAGAGAAGAGATACAATTTAACCAGTGAGTTTTTCAATGATCTACATTATGTGGGTAAGATAAAGTAATCTGTGCACTCGAATAAAACTGTCAAAAGGCTAGACATTTGAACTGTAACTGACTTCTGAATTGTAAACTATAAAAAAAATACATAGTAAGTAAACAATTAGAAACGTTTACTTTTATGACTTACCACTGTACATTTTTAAGAAAGATGAAGATTTTTGTGGAATAACACTGACTGATGAATCATGTACAATGAGACCAGAAAAATGGGGCTAATTTTGATTTCATAATGACAAAAATTTAAAAAAAAATATATATATATATGTATATATATATATATATATATATTAGCAACTAATGTGGCTAATTACTGTTTTAAAATGTTGAACTGCTTTAAATTCTGATTAGCTTTTCACCTTGGCAAGCTAGAGTTTCAAAGTAGCCTCTGGCTGGAGCATTCACAAATCAACAGAAGCAGTACATTTGGACCAGTAAACGACCATTCAGTCTGTGGTTAATATGTCTGTCATGCGGTGAAAAAAAAAAAAAAAAACTAAATTAGACATGCTCAACGGAGTAACATGCAATTAAATCATTGTTTTTGATTCAGTCTATTGTGACAGAGCAACAAAGTTATCTTTATTTCTGTCAGAGCATTTCACACTGCTGTCAGATGGTCCATTTCCTGTGCAATAGGTCTTTTTGTTCAGGAATTTGCATGGGCACTTTGATAAACTGGCCTGCCATAGTTGGATTTCACGTTCCATATCTCAACAATCGCTGGGCCAATTTGGTCTCTCTTTTTCCCTGATTTACGAGCGCAGACATTAATTTAAGGGCTATTGTTCTCAGCTAACGGACCCCTCCCTCATATCTTCCCGCTGCTTCCATGCCATGTTCCCTCTCTTCCTGAGCGCTGCTACCCATCAATCAGTGAAGGAGCTGGAGAGAGTTATCTCAGTCACAGTATTAACCTTCAGAACCTGACTGCTGTCTCTACAGCATAATTAAGATGAGAGAGAGCGAGGGCTGAGGTAATTGATTAAACCTGTTTTGATGATGTTAAAATGGTTTAGCAATTCTGAGACAAATGTGTTTTATGAGGGCGACCATTTTCAATAATAGGCAGAGTAGAAGCCAGCCCCCACTAGACACATACAGACCTCCTGCTGTCCAATTTAACCAGATTCTGTCTCTCGTTCCTTATTCTCACACTGTAGGGTTTCATCAGAACAGCAAAAACCACTCATCAAATACATCTGACGCTTGTTCTTCCTGCCCGGATTCTCCACGTGGCAACCTGCATTTCGGAGGTGGTGTGGTAACTGGAAGGTTGCTAGTTGTCCCCACAATGAGTGAGCTATGTGCCATTGTGTGTGCTTCAAACCAATCTCAACCAGCATGGGAAGTGGGTGCACCAACAAGGTAACTAAAGACCGCAGCCTCTAGCATCACTCGCTAGTGTGCCTCTCTCAAGGCCTTACACCTTTAGAAGCGGGATTCAAACCAATGTCAACCTGCATGGGAGGTGGGTGAACTAACAAGAACGTATCCTCAAGCATGATTTGCCAGTGTGCCTATTGAGGCCAGGGGAGTGAGGTTTACCTGCATACCTCTTACTAGCTGGCCTCTGTTACACTCACCCCACTACTTCACTCCCATTAGGTTCATGTGCCCAATATAACTGGGCACCTCTCCAAGTGGGACTCAAACCAGCATCAACCCACATGGGAGGTGGGTGTACTAACAAAAACACACCCTCTAGCATCGGTCACACCCTGTAGCCAGTTTGTGCTGAGATAATTCCCATACCCCTTCGTTTGAAGTGTGGTCCCGAAAAATCTTCGTTTGGAGGGCTATCTGGCCCTTTCCCCTACCCCTACGCCTCCAACCAAAAGAGAATCAAGACACCCCTACCCCTTCATGTGAACGCGGCAAACGAAGGGGTAGGGGTAAGTGTAGGGGTAAGGGGTAGAAATGGGATTGGGCCTAAACCCACTGATGCAATTTTTCGTACTTGCACCTCTCCAAGCAGGATTCAAACCAGCGTCAACCCGCATAGGAGGTGTATGCACTAATAAGGCCGCTAAAGACCACAGCTTCTAGTGTCAGTTGCTAGTGCACCTCTCTCGAGGGCAGAGTAGTGAGGTTTACCTGCAGAGCTATTACTAGCTGGTCTTTGTTACCCTCACCCCACTAAGCCTCACTCCCATCTGGGTCACGGCACCAATGTAACCGGGCTCCTACTCGCACCACTTAAGATTTGAACCAGCAACAACCTGCATTGGAGGTGGGTGCACTAACAAGGACGTTAAAGAATACAGCCTGTAGTGTCATTCACTAGAGTACCTCTCGTTACGCTATCACCATTTTGTCACTGTACAAGGCACTAAACTCTAGGTTGAACTCTAGGGATCTGATAGGCAAGTATTCTATGCAGGGTTTAAATTTAACTTTTTAACTCACTTTGGCTACTAAATTTTTAAGTTACCAGTCATTCGTAACTTCTACTATAAATAAATAAATAAAAAATAAACCAACAGCTCGAGGCTGTCCACACTGAATGTGACAATGCTGGCAGATGGTAGGATGGTTTTTACTCAATCAACTTGAATTGGTAAATATAGGAAACACCTCAAAACTGACTTTTCCAAAAGTGATGATTTATAAAGAAAAGTGGTGCTGGAATGCAAACTTTATGATTTCTTTAAAAGTACAATTTTTTTAGCACATTTTTCATATTAATGAGTAGGTACTGACACATGCTCATGCACATTTCTCCAGACTATTGAAATGTTTGGAGTAATGATTTTGTGGACAAATACAGCCTACAGCTAATTTCCTGAGTAATACAATACAAAGCACCACCATGGCATCACTTTCTATAAATATGCAGATAAAGTGAATGACGGTATCATCATCTGTGAGCGTGGAAGTTTCCCAAATGTTCTATTCATGCAACTGATCTCAATGTGATTGCAAACTGTACTGTGTCTTGCTTTTTTTTCTTATGATGAGAAATTATTAATTTATTGTAATGGCTAGTCTTTTTAAGATTACAGATTTTATCTGTTACAGATAGGTATGAAATCATGCTACCAAAAAACACCTGAATCCTCAGACTCCTTATTTGCAATTTACGTTGAATGATTATAATGTTAAATGGAAGTTTGTCAAAATCCACCAGAGTCAGAAAGATTGCCCTGACGAAAGCATCCAAATCCTAAATCATGAAGGTAGACTTATCCATCATAAAGAGAAGGAAAGACTAGAAATGTGCTATTTTACAATGCTAAGCTGATAGCAACAAAGAAGCAAATGAGCAAAAATATATAAAACAAACAAACAAACAAACAAATAAATGAATGAATGAATGAATGAATGAGAACTCAGGCTGCCAGAGGAGGAAGTTCTTGCCCAGTTTTCAAACTTTGAAGTACCTCCACAACTTTTCTCAGTTGTGCAGTTAATCATCAGCATTCATAATATTACAATGCCAATGAATGAAGCTAAACAACTCTGAAAAAACTATTTAAAGTCTCGATTGTCTTTGCCAACCAAGTAGGCTACACCTTCCTCAAACCTTAAAGGGTTAGTTCACCGCAAAATGAAAATTATGTTGTGTTTTACTCACCCCGAAGCATCCTAGGTGTATATGACTTTCTTCTTTCAGACGAATCCAGTCGGAGTTATATTAAAAATTGTCTTTGATCTTTCAAGCTCTATCGTTGTACTCAGCGGGTGTTGCATTCCTTCGGTTCAAAAGACGTGAAATAAAAAGCACCCTTCCACAAAAAAAAGTGTCTCACACGGCTCCGGGGGGTGAACAAAGGCCTCCTGTAGCGAATCGATGCGTTTTTGTAAGAAAAATATCCATATTCAAAACTTAATAATCACTTGAATCTAGCTTGCGTCAACAGTTGTAACAGAAGCAGTTCCGGGGGAATGGCGTATGAGGTCAGCTTTGCACATGCGCCGCTCAGAAGATCAAAGACAATTTTTAATATAACTCAGACTGGATTCGTCTGAAAGAAGAAAGTCATATACACCTAGGATGCTTCGGGGGTGAGTAAAACACAGCATAATTTTCATTTTGCGGTGAACTAACCCTTTAAGACACAAGACAACAAGACCTTCATGTCGTTCAACAAAACCTAACATAATCAAACCAGCTTATAAAAGCTCATAAAATAGCTGCACATCTGGTAAAAACTGGTTTTGGTGCTTGATCAGCTAGAGAACCAGTGAGTCGGATTAATCTTGGTCAGTCTTGTTAGGGCTAGTAAATGAACTAGCAAGTGTCGACATGATTGAGCTAGTTACCCAAAATACATCCTGAATTGCTTGACCAATTTAAGATGATACGTGCTAGATTTTTACAGCAGATCATATCGGGTCTTTATCACAAATTGAAGGTTTCAAGGTCAGTATTTTGATTCCCTGGACAGTCATTAACTCATAATATATATACCTTAAACACAATTAAGGTCACTTTGGATAAAAGCACCTGATAAATGCATAAATGTGGAGACCTTATTCTGAAAACCTGCAGGACATTCTCAACAAAACATCTAAACACATCTCAAACCTATTCACATACTTCAGTGGATAGTACTGCAGCCAAAGGGTGCAAAGGCCAAATATATAATAATCATAGCTATGTAGCATATGAAGGTAAAAGCAATAAAGATCATATGGATTTACACAATGGGGATTTAGAAATAGTGAGTTTACAAGAGCTAGGCCTGGTGTAGAATAGCTTCCTTGCCTCTGATGCTGAAAAATCAAGCCTGTGAAGGATAGAAATAAAGTCAGTTCAAAACATTGTCTGTTTTAAGGTCTTTGGTCATGTCTAATTTCAAAATAATCGTTTTTTGGACTTTTTTGTCCACTGGAATGTTTCTTTGGCTGCACTCCTGTCCCTCACAGACTTATTTTTGTTCACGTCAGTATAAATATGGTTTGTGTCCAGACTCCAAATGTCCATTTTCCAGCATCAGAGAACCAAAGTGGCAACTTGGATGAGATTTGAACAATCCACAGCAAAAGACAAAGACAAAGAAGACGGTCAAATGCTTTTGAGGAAAATTTTGCCTGACAACGTATGATGAGCTGCACAGAGATTCTGGAGTCTACTGGACTCTGCTTGGTTCCCACAGTCAGGCTGACTGCCGATTGTTTGTTTAGTCTGTTACTCAGGCGAGGGGGAGAGGGGATGAGATACTCCCTGAAGGCAGGTAGGTAGTGGCACCACTAATCGCTTGATTCAACTGTCAAGAACTGTCAACTGTATAAGCCTATGGAGAAAAGTCCTAGAAATACAGATTGTGTGAAGAACTCTTTAACTGTCAGTGATGAAAAAAAAATTGCTTGAAACGTCCAGGATTGGTTTTATTGCTCAAAAAAAAAAAAGGGAATATCCAACCAAACCTCATGTAACCGAGAAGCAGGCTTTCCTCATCTGCTGCTGGATACGCATGGCCGGTGACCGTTCTGAGACCTGCCAAGAACACTTTTCTCCAGTTTCTAACTCCTGACTGATGCTATGAAAGTCATTGTCATTTGCTCGTTTTACTCTTCCTTTTTTGCGCATGACAGGGAGTCAGACATCAGGACCCTGCAGTCCTCGCTGTCTCTCTGAGCCTGAGGCCAAGTGCTGAGTCAACAGAGAGAGGAGGTGTCTGCTTTAGTGTGGCGTCAGGCTGGCTCGGACATCAGTCCCCCTCCTGGTCACCTCCACTCCCCCTCTCTCTCTTTCTGTCTTTCTCACTCCCTTACTCCCTGCCCTGACCATCACCAGGGGCACGTGTGCTGCAGGGGAGGGGGCACTTGGTTTTGCTTTGCTAAACCTTTCCATAAAGAAACAATGGCTTAAATATTAAACCTGGTCAAATAATTTGTTGCGATGAATGTCATTTTGAATGAAAACAAGTTATTGTCCATTTGTGTTGGTGAGATTTGCCATTGATATTTCATAATTTTTCACTTGTTTCACTATACAAAAACTGCTAATGGCTTTAGCTTGAATCTGATGGTAACTACCAAAAGGTAAAGCTCAAGATGAATCTCCTTGATAAGTCTGTTTTTCACACACAAATATTTTCATTTAACAATATTAATTTCTGATTTTATTGATGTCTACTCATAAAACAAGGAGCAGACATCAATGGTTGCATCATTAAATCAAAACCGACTTTTCTTAGGAAGTGCCATAGCAGTTATTACCATCTTGGTAATCATGGTGAAAGGACTTCCCATTTCCGAAACAAACACTTATATATTTCCAAATTAACAGTGTTGCTTAATAACAGATGGGATTAAATGAATTTGCATTAAACAGCATTATATTTGGCATAAAAAATACACATTTACAACAGCCAATCTGATTTAAACAGATCTTTCTAAAAGAAAGAGGTTGCCAGTTGGTGTGTGATGACTCTTGTGGCATGAGCTATTATGTGTGGTGACATTTCCCGCTATTGGTATGATACATAAAAGCTGCTCATATTACAGTATGTGTGCGTCATCCACATCAACTGTCAAGTAGCCACATGAGCCAGACTTTTGACTACTGACCTGACTTTTAAACCTGGTGAATATTTTTGCTTAATCTGGTCAAGGAGCCACCCAACTGTTTAAAAAGACACGGAAGTCAGATGAGCATCAAAGCTTTTGTACCTCAAACAAAATGCTTCAATATCTTTCATAAATTCAGTATTCAACCTTATAAACATTGAAAAATGTCTCCACTAGTTCTTACTTGGAAATATTCAATGTAGGTCGCTAAGTGCAACAGAAACTTGACCTCCAGAATGTTCAGATGTTGCGTAATGGCGAGCCAATCAGAAGAGAACTGGTGGAAATCACCGGTTCAATCCATTTCAGGACACAGTATGCATCATGCGGTCTGCGGACAGGCCATCTGAGGCTGCAGCTCAAGTAGCAGTCATACTTTGCTCCCAAATCCAGCTCTGAAAAGGCCACAGAGTGCCTTTGAACCAAAGTAGGCCAAATCGTCCTCCACTCTTGTGTTAAATGCCATTTGTTCGTGTACAGTATTGGTGAAACCAGATTTTGACTTCAGTAACTGTCCAATGTTTGGCTCATTCCCACTTCTAAGCTTCAAAACCCACAACCTTTCGGCTCGCAGCCCAGAGCTGTAACCACGAGCACAACACCACATATTAAGTGTTAGATGAGTACTGGAAAGAGCAGCTCTTTGTGCATTTCTTTCCTCTGGACCACAGATAGCCTGGCAACACATATGGTAATATGAAAATGCATGTTGTCGCTGATGTTGTGCTTGTACTGGCTTTAAATGTAGATGTCAATGTCATATGGATTTACATTAAAATGAAGCAAACAGACAACTGCTACCTAGGCCTTAACCAGGCTACAAATTTCTGGCAACTCCAGCAGTACACAAAAATGTAGGCTATATATTTTATACTTTTCCTGTAAAAATGTCGAAATTGCTTTAGAGAAAGATACATTTACTTGAAAATTAAAGACATTTCAGAGAATATTTTCCTTAGACTATTTCCCCTTACCTTTTTTTAACCATAAATATATTAAAACAATGTTAGTGAGTTTTACTTTTATAATGGGAAACAATGCAAATGGGGTAAGAAAGTTAATTTAAGATATATTCTTTTACACATAAGTTTGCGCATAGGTAAACATGAGTACATAACTTCTCTTGTTTGAAGAACATTTAAAAATAAAACATTACTTACTGGAAAATAACACACACACACACACACACACACAAATACCAATTAAGAAAAATACATTTGTCATATTAGAAGTGTGTGGTGACCTACCGCCGTCAGTTGCATTGCTACACGTCCATTCACAAATCCTCTCCTGTGGCCTCAAAGGATAGTAAGGTGCCCATTGAATTTCGCCGGATGAAGTAGGTCATCCATTTTGTGCCTAGCGTTTTATGAATACTGTGATTTTTGTCCTGCTACTTTTTTCACATACTGTTTTTCAGTTACTACATATAGCAGCGTAGTATGCAAATCCAGATGCAGCCTCAGATTATTTTTAGGTTGCCGCTTTACATTGCACCAGTTAGCACAAACCCAATCAAATCTTACATTCACAGAGATTTATTTTCCACGATCCATCTCCTTATGAAGCATGGTATACAGAGTTGGAGTGTGGAAAGGCTAATATATAAATGTTCACGAATGTTAGATTTGGTTCATGAATTGTTTTTTGTAAAAAAAAAAAAAAATGGTCAAAAATGGTTTTCTGCACCATAAATCAATTCCAATGATCAATGTTTCTCCCCATAGGATAATTAACCAAGAAAACCGTGCAAATTAACCATAGTAAAAGTGTATAGTAAAACCTATATGGTTCAACTATAGATGGTGCAGCACACCATGGTTCATTTTTCGCAAGTCTTATTTCTATCTTTGTTCATGTGTTTTTGTATTTATTGTATTTATCACTGTTATGTTCCCCGCTGTTGGTTATAAATATGGCGGATGAGTGGAAAAGCCACATGACTAAAACACTGAAGTAGTTGCGAGTCACGCCATAAAGGAGCTCTTAACCCGCCAAGTTTAAATATAAACGCGATGTGATAAACAGTGATTAGAGAATTAAATGTAGTTCAGCTCATCTCACAACATTATGTCACTTGGAATATATAATTATGGACTACTATTAGGACCTTTTTTTCATATATACTGTATATATATATATTATTGGAGATTGACAGCCCCTGCCCTAGGCACCTTATTGGTTGGTTGTTTGGGAATGAGCTGCGTGATTATTTTGTGCTTCACAACAGAAGAAGAAAGTTTTATTAGATGTACATTGTGCTTTCCAGGAACTCTATGTATTTATTGTAGTGTTGTATATAGTCTATACAGGATATTTGGATGTCTAATTTCATTAGCACCTCCTTAGAGTTGTAAAGCACACCCAACTTAAAAAAAAAAAAAAAATGCTGGAGTCGCCCCTTGATTGTTTTGCTGTTGTGGAAATAGAATTGATAATATACACCCATCTCATTTGTAAGGTTTCTTTGGGATGAAAGGCCCACTGGCTAGCGCAAACATGAGCTCCCTTTGAACTCCGGCCAGTTTTATAAGTTTGCAGGTGGATGTTGGCGACTCCGGCCCCTCTAGAGGTCACAGAGGTCCAATAAAAGACAAAGTCAGGATCAATAGCGCACAGTGTGTTGTGGGGGGATATGAATTAAATGCAAGGGATATTTAGGGCAAGGTTAGCCCCTTAGCTGTGGCAGTAAGAGGAGTCCTGATAGCGGTTATTCTGAGATTTTGCTTAGGAGGCACAGCTAAGCACATTCTCCAGCTAGCACTCTTTATATTCAAATGCCTTTTATTGGAGGGAGTGGCCGCACAAGGTGAGACATTGGACAAGGTTAGGCTGTTGTTACATTTTATTGGTGCAGGATAATTATAACCACACGCACATACTCTCAGGGGATCGTGATGGGCTTCTCCCTGCGGAAAACATGACGCTACTGTAGTGCCCTGGTTTCAAAACTTCATGCTGATTGCCTACAAAACTAGAGCTAATGTACGGTTTATAGCGTGCGTGAGAACGAGGCGGAGCAGTCAAAGATGAAAAGATGATCAAAAGATGATTCAGTTTTTTTAAAACGATTATGATGACCGTGGCCTCATCTCCAGATACCTTAGATTTCCACTTCGTCACAAATGTGACTTGGAAAAACATGACCAGAAAGTGGGGAGATTATTCTAAAGTGGCCCTGTGGTGAGGTAAATGTTTCTGTATTTACAGAAAGGCTTCAGTTACAGATGAATGACATGTTAAATCCTTCTATATCTTTATGTTTCCCTCTTTCTCTCTCAATTTTTCCCCTTCCCTCACACACATACCCAAGAATGCAGTATGGAGAGCAACTAGCATTGGCCTGGGGCGCATGGGGAGTTGGCATCCATTTATTCCAATTGTAATTTATTTATTTATTTTAAAGGGGTCCTATTATGCTTTTTCACTTTTTCAACTTTAGTTATTCTGTAATGTTGCTGTTTGCGCATAAAAAAGATCTGTAAAGTTACAAAGCTCAAAGTCCAATTCAAAATGAGATCTTTTATTGAATAGAAATCACTTTTCAAAAACTACAACGAACCACTCGTTTGGACCACAACGCATATTTTCCGGGATTTGTGATATCACAAATA
>NW_015659733.1:89651-99968 GCF_001515625.1 Sinocyclocheilus rhinocerous | reverse complement strand
CGTTCATGCCAGACTGGGGAGAGAGGTGTTGTAATAATGTAAAATATGTGAAAAATAATGTGTTTTTCGAACAAACTGGTATGAGAGCCTGTTCTAGTACACCCCCAAAACAAAATCAAGACTTTGTAAAAGAGCATAATAGGACCCCTTTAAGTTTTTCATGAATGCTTTGTCCCTTCCTGAAATATCAGATCTGTTTATACTGTGAAGTGTGTGTAAAATAAATAAGTAAATAAATACAAAAGATAGATATATAGATAGATAGCATAACATAAATCTATATGGCTGTCAATAGAGTACAATAATTGTGATTAAACACACAATTTCCAATCAGTATTTATAATGAATAATTAATAATGTTAAATTTGGTCAATTCTAACAATTTTTTAATTTACATTTTTGCATAAACAGACCCAATAGTATACAAGCCTTGAGCTTACTCAGCTGTTTGAATGAAATCTTTACTTATTTGGCCGTAGCAGCTGCATTGCACATGAATGTGTATGTTTGAGAGAAAGTCTGAGGCAAAGAAAATTAGCGGTGTATTTCTGTTGTTGGGGAACACATTGTTCTGCCTTGTTCGATTGGCTGGGCATTGTGCAGCCGGTTCCTTCACAGTTACACAATTTTTAAGTGTCATATTTCAGCAGTCTGTTCGTCCACCTTACCACAAATAAGATATCAGATCCAAACTTGATGCACAGCCAGAAAAGCAGAAAGCATATTACTATTACAAAAATTATGTCATTTTTTTACTCATGCTTATCATTAATCACCATTTATTTTTATTTTTTTTGCAAATCACCATTTGCATATTATATAATTTAGATTTAGCAAGTGAATGAAGGCAGATGGGTACCCACTGTCTGTTCTCTGTTATGTCAACATGCCCCTCATATTTACTGTACTCTCACTGTGCCCTTCAGTCTATACAGAGGAACCTTTCATACTGCAAACAGCCAGCCCTATGTAAACAGCCCTTAGTCATCTCTCTAAAGTCAAATACACAGAGATCAAACGTCAGAGACCCATGATTCCTCTGTGAAATGTTCTGATTAATGCCAATATCTTTTACACCCATACTAAATGGCACAAATTTTAAATATCTGTAGCATTTTCCTCTTGACGTCCATTTATGATCTTCTTGCACCATAAACAGTTGTAATTTAGAGCTGATCATGCCCATTTTCCATCCTGTCTCTGACCCTTACATTAAACAGGATGTTTTTGTTACCGTACCTTAAATACGTCTGTATACAACTCTAGAGAATTGTAGGCTTTCAACTTTGTTGAAACAGTTTGTGGACAGTGAGCCAAGCGCAGTCACCCAGTGTTAGACTCAATGCAACCTACAGTATTACACTCAAAAAAAAAAAAAAAAAAACTGATCTAACTTTGTAAACTGAACTAATTCTGTCTAACACAAGTAGCTGTTTCTGACAATATGAATGCATGTTGATTGTTTGCACTTAAAGCCTGGATCATATGCAGATGATTTGCGAAGTCCATTAAAACCAGAAGCAAATCTGCCGTTCCACCACATCTCGAACATATCGTATTGGACTGCTCTGCTTTTAATGTAAGTAGACAATAATTTTATTTAGTAGGATATATAATTTATAATATAATGTATAATTTTAATCCATTTTATTTTTCCTTTTTTTAAAGTTTGGTTTTATTTTATAGTATTAATCAAACTCCTGTGTAACTGATAGCCACAATGTAAAACACAATGAATAGTACAGCTCTTGCCATGAAAATAGCCCCAGCTGCTGACATGACATTACAATTTCTACTATCTACCCTCCAGCACATCCCGAAGGTGCTCTATTACAGGGGTTTCCACTGCGGGTTATGTGCAACAAACTTCTGTATTCTGTAAAACAGGCCACATCGCTTTCGGTTCAGGTCTTTAGTTTGTTCTTTGTTAAATATACAGAGCTGTTTTACTCAAGATGCTTTCAAAAGAGCCACTAAAGGTAAGCATTTTGCATATGCAGATTAATATCTAAAGGTGTGGTGTTTAAACAATGCTCAGTTGGCACTAAGGGGCCCAAAGTGTGCCAAAAGTATACCCCACACCATTACACCAACAGCATCAGCCTGAACCGTTGAATCAAGGCAGGAAGGATCCATGCTTTCATGTTATTAACGCCAAATTCTGACCCTATGTTGCAGCAGATCAGCTCATTAGACCTTTTTCCAATCTTCTATTGTGCAATTTTGGTGAGCTCGTGCACACTGTAACTTGACTTTTGGTGTGGTCTTCTACTGCTGAAGCCCATCTGTTTCAAGGCTGAACCTCCACAGATCCTCTTGACCATGTCGAAATGCCTTAAGTGCATTGAGTTGTTGTCACATGTTTGGCTAATTACACATTTTCCTTAATGGGCATAAACAGATGTACCTAATTGGTTAGTGGCCAGTAAGTACATACTACCTTGACAGTCAAATACATTACAAGGGTTCATGAACTGAAAAATAAAAATTCCCCTTATCTTTTAACATGAGGTCATTGTACTATAAAAACATCCTGTGAGTTTCAGAACTCAAAACTTTCTTGTTATTCTAAAAACAGCTTATATTGAAGCCAATCTGCAAAATCAGTAAGTTTTGGAATGTACGACTCTATGATGTAATAGTGTGGATAATGACCTACCTGTTTAGCCCCGCCCACCGATTCTACAGCACTGCCTGTTTAGCCCCGCCCACTGATTCTACAGCACTGCCTGTTTAACCTTGCCAACCGATTCTACAGCCCTGCCTGTTTAGCCCCGCCCACCGATTCTACAGCACTGCCTGTACCGTTTCTACATCACTGCCTGTTTAGCCCCGCCCACCGACTCTACATCACTGCCTTTTTAGGCCCGCCCACCGATTCTACATCACTGCCTGTTCAACCTCGCCCACCAACTCTACATCACTGCCTTTTTAGCCCCACCCACCGATTCTACATCACTGCCTGTTTAACCTCGCCCACCGACTCTACATCACTGCCTTTTTAGCACTACCCACCGAATTCTACATCACTGCCTGTTAGCTCCGCCCACCAATTCTACATCACTGCCTTTTTAGCCCCATCCACCGATTCTACATCACTGTCTGTTTAACCTTGCCCACCGGTTCTACATCACTGCCTGTTTAACCTTGCCCACCGGTTCTGCATCCCACTGATTTTAGGAATAAATTATGGGTAGGGTTAGGTTTAGGGATAGGGATTAGGTTAAATCTATATTTTTGGACAAGTAATGTTGATCCAGGATCAACAAAAGTCGGTGACCGCTTTGACATCACTGCCTGTTTACCCCCGCCCACCAACTCTACATCACTGCCTTTTTAGCCCCACCCACCGATTCTACATCACTGCCTGTTCAACCTCGCCCACCAACTCTACATCACTGCCTTTTTAGCACTACCCACCGAATCTACATCACTGCCTACCGATTCTACATCACTGCCTGTTTAGCCCCACCCACCGATTCTACTTCACTGCCTGTTTAGCCCCGCCCACTGATTCTACAGCACTGCCTGTTTAACCTTGCCAACCGATTCTACAGCCCTGCCTGTTTAGCCCCGCCCACCGATTCTACAGCACTGCCTGTACCGTTTCTACATCACTGCCTGTTTAGCCCCGCCCACCGACTCTACATCACTGATCACTGCCTTTTTAGCCCTACCCACCGAATCTACATCACTGCCTGTTTAGCTCCGCCCACCAATTCTACATCACTGCCTTTTTAGCCCCATCCACCGATTCTACATCACTGTCTGTTTAACCTTGCCCACCGGTTCTACATCACTGCCTGTTTAACCTTGCCCACCGGTTCTGCATCACTGCCTGTTTTGCCCCGCCCACAGATTCTACATCACTGCCTGTTTAGCCCGCCCGCCAATTCTACATTACTGCCTGTTTTGCCCTGCCCACCAATTCTACATCACTTCCTCTTTAGCCTCGCCCCCCGATTCTACATTACTGCCTGTTAAGCCCCGCCCTCCAATTTACACACGTAGTGTAAATAACGAGAGGCGAATGCAGGTCTACACAGAAACCAAACGATAAAGATGCTGTGACGACAACAAGATGCTGTGCAGTGCCAAGCTGTGGAAAAACAGTATTTGCATTACCTTCCTTCTGATCCCAACGTTAGGAAAGAGTGAATAAACTTTATTTTTAATGAAGATCCAGACCACGTCAGTAAGAATTCAGTCCTTTGTTCACTTCATTTTACCGCGGATTCGTTTACAAACAAGGCACAATTCGACGTGGGATTTTTAAAAAGATTAAAACTAAAAGACGATGCTGTGCCGACTATATTGTATCCGACTGCAATGTTGCAACACAAGTGTGAGTAACTGTTTTCATTACATGATCACTATTGCTTCGTCTGTTATTACAGATTGTTTGATATGAGTATTTATGAGTTTTTACCCTAAATCACAGCAGCGTCCATCTGTGAAGGATGTAGCCTGTTAAACATACACAACTATTAGCCAATCATAGCAGTGGGTGTTTACTTCAGAGTCTATAATGCACCACACCTATTCAAACAGAGCTTCTGATGAGGGGGTTAAAAACAGGAAAATTGGCTATTAATTAATACATTTTTTAACCATAATATTATTCTTATTTTTTATTTATTTATTTATTTATTTTTATCTCGAGATTCTCTCAGTTATCATCTGGGATTCAACCAGAGTCCTTGGGAGTTCCTCTCTAAGAGAGTACTTTGCATAGGATGTGTGCGGTCCCACAAAGCACAATCTTCTGAGCTTCAAAGGCACTTGGCTTCCGTGGGATCTGATCCAGATATCGGTGGAAACCTTTCTTAATGCATCCTAGAGCTCCTATCACAACTGGCACTATCTGTGTTCTCGTGTTCCAGGATCTGCTGATGTTGATTCCCAGGCTATTGTACATGATGAGCTTGTCGTTCTCTTTCTCCACTACACTGTGGTCTACTGGTATCGCGACATCAATAAGCAAACACATCTTGTCCTTCTTGTTATGAACAATGATGTCCGGGCGGTTTGCACTGATGGTCAAGTCGGTAAACACACCCTTGTCCCACATGATGGTACATTCGTCGGTGTTTACTACTGGTTGTGGGACATTCTCATACCACTTGTCGGGCACTTCAACAGCAAGTTCTTTGCAAATTGTCCAATGGATATAGCTTGTGACCTTGTTATGTCGCTCTTTATAGTCTGTGCCAGCAAGTGTGGAGCAATCGGAAATTATATGACTGACTGTTTCCTCAGTTACTCCACACATTCTACATCTACTTTCGACCTACAGTTTGAGGATATTGCGTTGGTGGTACCTGGTGTTAAGTGCTTGATCCTGGGTGGCGATGATCAGGCTCTCCGTTTATCCTTTCAGGCTGTAACTTTGGAGCCAAGCTAGACTGGCTTCCTTATCTACAAATGGCTCATTCAGATATTTGAAGAACTTGCCATGGAGAACCTTCTCCTTCACACACTTGATCCGATCTCGTTCGATATTTTCTCTCAGTACTCGACCTTCATCCAGAGAACTCCCGCTCGGCTTTCCACCCACAATTTTAGCGCTCTCAGGATGATCCTCTTGTCTGGGAAGACCATAGTGTTTGTGGATCTCATTCGCCGTTTTCATCAGAGAATACTTGGTTTTGCTGACTTCATGCTTCTTTACCATCTTCATGAGCTTATTGCAACCTTGCTCAATGTATTTGCTAAGGCTGACGATGGTGATGTTGTACGCGGACTCAAGCTCAATAAGCCCGCGGCCACCGTTCGCATCTATTGATGTATAATCGGTTTGCGTCTGCTTTCGGATGGTGCATACCGTGCATCGTTAGCAATTTCCTCATCTTCCTGTCCATCTTCCTGATCTCCTCTACTCTCCAGTCCACCATGCCGAAGCTGTATAAGGGGACAGGGACTGCTAAACTGTTGATAGCACTGATCTTATTCTTGGCATTGAGCTTGCTCCTAAGTACCAGGTGCACCCGGTGGTAGTACTCCTTAGCAATCTTACTCTTCATCTCATTGTGCTGAATACCATCACCTTCGTCAGTGCCCAGGTACTTGTACACTTTGTCCTGCTAAAGGTTCTTGATGGTCAAGTCTCCGCTCAGCTGGATGTTATGGCTTTTGACTCGTACGCCTCTCTTGAAGACAGCAGTTGCGCATTTGTCTTGTGCAAGCTCCATTCGGATGTCGTTACTGAACGTCTTGACGATGTGCATTGCCTGCTTGAGCTGCTTCTCGTCTCTACCAAAGAATTTGAGGTCATCCATATACAACAGATGGGTCACAATGTTCTTGTCATCAATTACATATCCAATACCTTGCCTGCTCAGCATGTTCGACAGGGGTATGAGGCTAAGGCAGAACAGCAAGGGAGACAGTGAGTCGCCTTGGAAGATTCCCCGTTTGATGCCAATTGATCCTGTCTTAATGCTGCCTTTCTGGTGAAAAAAGGTGCATCTCTGTCTTCCATTCCTTTATTGACGCTTCGATGAACTGAATGATGGTGGGACTCACGCGATAGATCTTTAGAGCTTCCAAGATCCATGAGTGAGGCATACTATTGAATGCCTTCTTGTAGTCAATCCAGGCCATGCTCAAGTTCTTCTTGCGTTTCTTGGCATCTTCAGTCACCATCTTGCTAATGAGGAGTTGATTTTTACATCCTATGGCTCCCTTCCTGCAGCCCTTCTGTTCATCTGGGAGGATGTTGTTTGTCAGCAAGTGGTCGTATACCTTATCGGACACAGCTGCTATAAGAAGCTTGTACATTGTCGGCAGGCAGGTTATCGAATGGTAGTTCTTGGGACCTCTAGGATCCTTGCTCTTGTAGAGAAGAAATGTGACTCCAGTCGTCATCCATTCAGGGATGGCTCTTGGATCTTGCAGAACTTCGTTCATTTCTCTTGTCAGGTGTTGATGTAGAGCATTAAAACTCTTGAGCCAGAAGTTTTGCAGCTTGTATGGACCAGGGGATTTCCAGTTCTGGGCTCGTTTGATGATTCTGAGCACGTCAGTGAAAGTAAGCTCAGTCCATGCTTGCGGTGTTACTCTTTGGTTTGCTTTCTCCTCATCCTTGATCCACAATGCTTCATTGTTATGTTTAACATTATCCTCAAGGATGCTGCACCAGAATGTCTCGACAGCTGGTTGTGAAGGCGGTTCACAGATGGCATCTTGCTGTTTGTTCAGAAGCTAGTAGAATTTCTTGGTATCCTCTCTAAACAGCTTGTTCTGGTAGAACTGTTGCTGGCGCTCTTTGTTCCTTCGCAACCGCTGAGCCCTCGCTTGTAGCTTCATCTTGATGTCCTGAGTGAACTCCTCGAGTTTACTGTAGTCCATTCGTGCCAATCTGAGTATGCAATTGATCTGTTTATGGACATGCCTGCTGGCGACTCCAAGCTTGAGCTTGCTGAGGATGGGAAGGATCCATCAGGGTTGAAGGGTCAACTCCAGTTGTCTCATCCACTTGATGCTGATCCTCAGGGATGCTCTCAGCAGGCTTCTGCTGTTGTTGAGGTTGATCTCCTGCAAGTTCTTTCTCCAGGGATCTCCCGCTTGGCTCTTCATCCGTGGTACCAGCTTTCTCTGGCTTTTGCATTTGCTGTTGGATGCGCCTGATGACATTAGCTTTGATCTGTGCTAATTCAGTGTCTGCTAGCCACTTCTTTGCTTCACTGTTTCTTCTCTGCGTATTCACCTTGTTCAGGTCCATATCTGGGTTCCGTTGGCGCTAGACTGTGTAGGTCCCTCTTGTCTTGGGTGCCTTCATGCCTGCCTCAGTGGCATAGTAGAAGGACCACATCAGATCCCTATACTGATCGACAGTCCAAATTTGTCTACTTTTCGTAGCTTTGCTTGACGTGGCTGTCTCTGGTGTTGCACTAGACAGGACAGGTTGAGTATCCTCGTTCCGATGACTGTCCAGTACTTGCGTATCAGTATTAGACTCTGATGTACTGAATCTTTGCATCGATTTCGCGTGATGACTGACCTGATGAGCGACGCATCTCACCCTGCCGGACACAAAACCTGTGCCTCCAATATCACAGGTCCCGTTTACTTCATTCAATTTGTTTCTCTTTGACCACACATTCATGGTTTGTTTCAATGCCCACTCTGTTAGTTTACCCTATAAAGGGTGTATCCAGGTGGCTCCACATGGAGGTGGAGCTTGGGACTTCGCTTTATTTTATTTTATTTTATTTTATTTTATTAATTATATTATATTATATTATGCATGTTGGGAACTTCCAAAACATTGTTTAACTTAAAACTTGCTTGTTCAGATAAAAGTTTTGGGAAATTGTGGTTAAATTGGTAAAGGTTTGGACAAGTACATGAGAGTTTAAGTAAGGTCAACTAAATTTTTCTTAGCATGTTTGGACTAATCTTGTTCAAGTTTGACAAAATAATGAATTGACTGCTTCAGAATACTTTAAAAAACTTGAGTCTCTTGACTTGTATCCAAAAAAAATTACAAATGAGAATAAAAAGAACAAGTGTGTGCAATGAGAGTTTTTTTTTCTCCAGTTTCTCCAAACTTTGTAGAATTAATTTTATTTTCTAGTTTGTCGCTCAGATCTCAGTGTGTGTACGTGTGTGTGTGTGTGTGTGAGGTGAAAGTTTACTTCTTCAGTAAAGATTCTTCAAATTGCAACTCTCTTTATATCATCAAGTACCCAGTGATGTCCCTCCATCTCATCTGCTTTCCTCAGTCTCTCTCTCTCTCTCTCTGGGAGTGATACTGTGCAGGTAATTACTGTGTTCTCTAAACTTAAAATAACAAGCATGGCCTAATTACAGCTCACTCTTGATTACACCATCTTCACCAGGAGAATGAGGTGGGGGTAGAGACTGTTGAATCTATGACCTCTTATTCTCTGTTTACGTCATAGTTAGTATATATATATATATATATATATTAGTAGGTTTAACCCAATATGACCTTCCTTACTGTTAGCAGCACTGATTGTGAAATACTGTACAAAAGTGACCTTAGTTACCAAGTAATATATTAGAACTGGATTGTCTCACAAAGCCTATCAAGAAAATGTCCAGGTCATATTTCACCTCAAAATCAACTAAATAAATAAGAAAATAAGATTTTGCACAGTTAAGTTAATTTTGCATTGTGACATTATTTTTAAGATCATTAATCACATTCCTCACAATACGAATGCAAAAAAATGATGTTATAATATTACATTAGTGCCTGCTGTCCTATTTTATGCTGAATTAAATTATTAGAAATACAATTTTTTTTATAACAATATAAAAAAAAGTATATAGTCTATACTATCCTATACATTCACACTTTAGTTTGGGGACCAATTCTCACTATTAACTAACTATTAACTATAACTTTTGCCAAATTTTACTATTAACAAACCATTAACTACGACTTTTGCCTCAATAAACTCCTAATTTGCTGCTTATTAATAGTCAATAAGGTAGTTGTTAAGATTAGGTATGAGGTAGATTAGGGTGCTGTGTGTACATTAATGAGGAAAAAAAATTAACTTAAATGATTTTAGCAAATGGCTGCAATATAACAAAGAGTGAAAAATTTAAGGGGGTCTGAATACTTTCCGTACCCACTGTATAGTCTATACTATCCTATACATTCACACTTTAGTTTGGGGACCAATTCTCACTATTAACTAACTATTAACTATAACTTTTGCCAAATTTTACTATTAACAAACCATTAACTACGACTTTTGCCTCAATAAACTCCTAATTTGCTGCTTATTAATAGTCAATAAGGTAGTTGTTAAGATTAGGTATGAGGTAGATTAAGGGATCTAAAATATGGTCATGCAGTACAAGGCATTAAAATGTGTTTTCTATGTACTAATAAACAGCCAATATGCTTATAATATGCATGATAATAAGGAACTAGTTAATAGTGAGAATGGGTCCTTAAAATAAAATGTTACCCCAATGCTGTACAAAAAGCGGGATGTTTGTAATCCATTCCGAGTCATTTAAGCAAAAATGTAAAAAACAAAACAAAAATGAATATTTGTGTGCACATATTCCAATACATGACAATTAATGGAAATACTTGAAGGCTGAAGTACTGGAATTTGTCATGGCATAATACTGGCAGCAATGTGGAACTGCATAGACATTTTGTACCTTTTCCCCACATACACTTCCTCTCAACTGTGATGTAACATGAAAGCACATAAAACAAACTGAAATCGAGCAGACAGTGTTAACATGACTGTGATTTCCATTACTTGTGTTGCTAATAATCTACATCAGCAGGTTTCTATCGGGAATCAGCTGAGTCACTGTGCG
>NW_015659733.1:77717-89099 GCF_001515625.1 Sinocyclocheilus rhinocerous | reverse complement strand
TTGGCCGGGGGCCAAAAAAAAAAAAAAAAAAAAGCCAGCTATGATGGAAAGTCATCACATTAGCTTAGTTCTTTGTAATAACTTCTTTGCAGAACTAGTTATGCAGTAATCTTAACAATTAAATCATTTAATCAGAGCTACTAACAAATCTACCTCATGACAGTCATGTTCTAACCAACTGATAAATAAATGAAAAACTGGAGCACTATTCTGCTGAGAAAACCAACATAGTCATTAACTGACTATAACATACAGCAAAGCCTAAAGTATACTTCGCTTGTCTGTGTCCCACTCAGTCTCACGGACAGGGCGCTTGATGTGGCTAACATTCGCAAGGAGAACAGCGAATGTACGATTGATCGGATGCTGAAATAGAAAGGTCCACTTGGTAGTGTCCATAAGCCGTAGACATCCATCTGCACTTGCAGCTAAAGCAGTATACTTTGAAAGACTTGCATGCACTGAAATATTTTTTTTTCTGAAATGCGGAAAACAAAGCATACCCAGGCCTACAGTAAAGTATAGACGTATACAATGAAATGAATAGCAGCTGAGATTTGATAGTGTTCGTATTGAGATCTAGCATTTTGATTGCATTTGATGTCTGTAAAAAAATCTAAATTGCAGGAGATAATTTTTTTTTTTAGATCAACCAATTTCACCAGAAAGGCCGAGTTTTGTTGATGAGCATCATGGTAAAGCTGGTCCACCTCCACAATCGAACCAGTACTAACTCAGTCTCGACCATTGCTGCAGGTCAAGCCTAGAGCATTAAAAATTAATTATGATGTCATTATATAATGTTGCAATCATGTCTTGTGTTTCATACAACACTGGACGAGTGCTGTTGAGCCAGACTCTTGAGTTTCAGGCTAGATGTTAAATTTTAGTGTCATCAGTTCAAAGAAGCTCATAAAAAGTTCCTTTATAGGCCTAGTTCACCCAAAAATAAAATTCTGTCATTATTTACTCACCCTTGAGAAGTCATAGAGGTTTGGAACAACAGGGGTATGAATGATGACAGAATATTCATTTTGGAGTGAACCATCCCCAAGTCAGGCAAAGGCCATCTTGGTAATGCCTCCAGGCAGCTATTTTCAATGTATGCAATATGCATGTACTCCATCTCCATTGCACAATAATTTCTTACACTATACTATCAACTCCATCTCCAATACAATCCTGTCTTAAGGGTCTATGACTACTATCTTTGTCTTCATGACTAGTATACTCAATGCAGTGACTCTGTTTTATATTCTTGTCTCAAGGATCATCAAAATAAAAGAGGATTTTGTAGTAACACAGTGAAGATCTACATAAAGAGATGCACAAAATGAAAGATTTGACTTTGTTAATATTAATGTCAAAAAACCAAACACTTGTAACTAATATACATACGTGAGAGTCTGCTAAGCATCTTCATTTTTAGCAATATTCCACTTAATTATAAACACTTAATATTTGGCAGTATTATCGACTTGATTGCACAAACACTATTGGAAGAAAACTGAACTGAGCTGGACGATGGCATCAACGATGAACTGCTTTTAACGGGAAAATTGACTGTTTGCTAATGGCTTCTTTTAGAGCTGCTTTACAGCAGAATTGAATTTTGTTTGCAAAATGTAAACATTATTTTCCTGTTTAACACTGTAAAGCTGCTTTGACACAATCTGTATTGTATAAAGCAGTATATAAATAAAGGTGACTTGAATTGCAAGGAGCTGTCTTTATCTACACACTCTCACACATCTTTTTGTCACTTGGTTCCCTCCTTACCTTCTTCTAATCTCTTTATAGCCGCTTCCCTTTTTTCAGCTGACTCACATGGACATGGAAGAAATGGTTACGAAAAGTTACGAAATCCTGAGACTCGTTCATTGTTTCTGTGGAAAAAGAGCTCGGCAGTTTCGTGTTCTCACAGACTGCAGTTTCGTCACGACTCGGGGTGAGAGTGTTTGAGTGTTTCTCCATCTCAAACAGTGGAAAGAGTGACGATGCAGAAATGGCAGATGGAGAATGGGTTTAGAGCAGAGGGTCATGAAGGTGACCGCAAAACATGACACAGAGGAACAGACATTTGATTTGTCAAGTTAGAGGGTCATATTGGTAAATCTCAATCTCTGTGCGCATTTGGAGATTTACATTAGTTTGCTTGCAGTTAAGAAGTCCTAGACAATGTGTGTGCGGTGTCTGGTAGGAATACAGCTAAACGGGCAGGTATCCATACCCCTGCAGACAGTGTAAGGTTATGCCCATGGAAAGTAACTTTGCTGCCGAGCATGTGAGGGCACCAGTGAAGGAATAGCAGATTTTTGTAGAGCTTGTTGGAGAGATTAAGAGAAAAAGATCAAATAATCACCAGTCAAAGCCAAATCTGATGTATCAGATGTATTTTAAATTGTTACAGTTTATTAGGGTTCTCAAGTACTGTATAACCTTTGTCTCGGATGTTTTTTTTTTCTTAATTATCTGGAAAACTAAGCCAATGAGAGTATAAAAGAATGCAAATGGGAGCTCAAATAACTATATATGTGATTTTATTATGAAATATTTGACTTTTTATTGCAGACTTTGATATCTCATCAGTGGAGATTTAATTAAGCATGATAGGGACACAAAGATCAGAAATATCCCAACTCGCATTTGGGCAATTTTCCCTAAACAAATTAGGGTGCCTAGTACAAACTATAGATCGCTCCATTCTGAATTCTGAAAATACAACTGAACCCACTTCTCTGAAATGTTTATTGGTCATGCAACAAGGATGCCATACGTTGGGATGACAAAAGTTGGCAAGGCAACTGTAGTCAGATGAATGTGTTTACATGCTGCACAAAGCAAGGTGCAATGACAGGTTTGTCACAATTATTATACTATTGTATTATTATTTTTTAATAATACAAGAGTTATCCCCTGTGTCCTTTAAATCAAGCATAGCGTTAGTTCTGGCAGGTCACGTTAGTCAAGCTCGCATCAGCTGACTCTCAGCTGATCCCCATCTACCTATAGGAATACAACACCTATCTAAGCATTCATATAAAAGGTCCCTTCTGATTCTCCTTTGAATCAGACTAATTCTAAAATGTGTACATAAAATTATTGAACTTTAACGATATCTGCAATACATTTATGTTGGTTCTGTTTACCCTGGGGGGGTTATCGCTGCTCTCCCTGCTCTCATCCATGCTAGGCTGCATGGATGCGCAGGGAGTTCTTGCCTGGAACGGAACCATACCGCCAATCCAAACTGTATGCTAATACAATTAATCATCTTTGAAGATAGTGGTCCTGACAGAAATATGTCCCTAGTAACTTGCAAGTGAGATAACTAGAGTCTGTTTTCAGGAGAACAATGCTTAAGCAGGCACTTGAGCAAAGATTTCAATCTGTTCTCCAATTAATCTCATTGCTGTCAGGGACAAACCATTGAGTTTTTCCCAACGTGGTTGTATTAGGGCAGTGGACATTTCAAGACAATAAAAATTCCACACAGTGCAAGGACAGAACTGGAATTGTACTGATCAGAGGCACATGATAAATATAAGTCAGACCAGAGCCGGTTGTAACTAGACTGAGTAGATGACTTTATTCCATGGAAACCATAACGTACTCTTCTATAAATTCAGAATGCCCACATACCCACCCTTGAGCACACATCACTCACATGAGTGACCAAACCCGCTGCACAGAGGAAGAGGCAGGAAGTTCCTTCTTTCACTTCCAGTCATGCTGCATGTATGTATCCATCTGCAGGGTGGAGTTATGGAGTGGTGTCGACTGCGGTCAGAACAGGATATCAGCCGCCGTCTGCATGTAGACGGAAGGAGAAAATCGAGAAGGGAGGAGGAGAAGGAGAACAAGATTGGGGAATCAGTGGTTTGATGTCAAGAGATTGTACAAAGTCAAAGTTCAATTCTATTTGTAGACGTTCACATTTTTAAACCAGTAAGACCACCAGTTAACCTCATAATACCCCCCCCCCACACACACACAAACTTCTTTTTCAAGAGTAATGTGTAAGTGAGGAAATTACACAATCAGTGATATCAGATGACTGTTTCAATTGCATCAACTACTGGTCATCTGGACTGGTTGCTCTGGACTTAACTAGCTGCATCCTAAAAATAGTGTGGCATTTACCGATTTTGCCTGGTGCGGCAAAATTTAGTTCACAGGACAAATGTGCGTACTTTGAAAAAGTCAACACATGCATGTGAATGTTAAAGGGTATATATGCAGAACACAGATTGTGTCTATATATGTGTGCGTGTTGTATTGCAGTGGGCAGCTTGTGGTGGAACAGAAGGTCTCTGCATGGTGGGCAGTGTGGGCGGACTTCGGGATTCACCGTGAAAAACAACAACGAGCCAAGGACACTTCCCAAGCAGGGGTTCAGAGATGTGTGAGTGTGTGAGAGAGAATGCATGTGGAAGTTTTTACATATTGTTTGTCAAAGTACATTCTATTCAGTCACAAACAATTGTTCTCCTCACTATCATCCCTCTGTATCATCTCTCAAATGCTCTGGGTGGGTGCCAGCTGAAGTGGGCACAATGGTGCATTGTGCTATGGCTTGTGGTGACCTGTGCTGGCATTAACCTGCTTTCTGCCCCACGCACACAACAGTGCTTGAAAGTCATATTTGGACTGGATTTGGAGCCTAAGTTGATGTTTTAGCAGTAGTTGATTTTGTTCAGTTTCACTGAGTGCAAATTAATCCCTTCATATGCTTTTAACACACATCCTCAGCCTTAAAACTCTTTGATATGTTTGGCTTCAGAACAGTATTTCTCATCTTTCTGTATGTACATCCCCTTTACACACTCTGAGACAGAGGACGGTTTGTTTAATGTAGCGAGTTCGGTGGCAGTAGTTCCGGGACTAGTAGCAGCGATTTGTTTTCAAAACGCTGATGAGCTCCAGATGTTTGGACCTGCTTCTGTTCAGGAGTCCAGAGGGCAAACAATTCACTCGGAGTACAGAGCTCAAAACAAATCTGTCTCGAGAGTGGCGTGAGGTCACTTCGACGGTTTGAGAAAGATGGGCTGCAGTCTTGGAAGCCATTCGACGGTTAAGTGTGGATACAGAGTTCAAGCGAGGAAGAGCGATTGATTTCCAATATCCTAGTAGGGTACTCTTCGTAGCCCCTTCTGAGTATTTTTCCACTCCAAAAGCACTGTGTTTATGCTTGTATGAGTATATGAATGCATGTGTGCTTGTATTTATGGGCATTTATGCAGGCATGCATGTGTGAACACCCTCTGCCCTTTGCTCACGACCTCAATATGGTATTTGCTTGCTCACCTATTCTGCCAACTTCATGTTGTCATTGTTTGGAACGGGGCAGCACTCCTCCCTTACACCTTATTTCTGGGCCAATTCGGACTAGGCCTGGCAATGCCAGCCAGAACTGATCTCACTGCTGGGATGAGATCACCTACACCCATGCCCTTATATAGGACAAGCGCTTTGGAAAATGGATGGATGGAGATCACCTATATTCTAATTTGGTCACCTCAACTCAAAATATTGAGACATTGGGCCCTATTTTAACGATCTAAGCGCATAGTCTAAAGCACATGGCGCAGGTGCACTTAGGGTGTGTCCAAATCCACTTTTTAGAGTTTAACGATGGGAAAAATGGCTGGCGCGCCTGGCGCATGGTCTAAAAGGGTCGTCCCTATTCTCTTAATGAGTAATGCCTGTGTTTTGAGCATAACATGCAATAAACCAATCAGGGTCTCATCTCCCATTCCCTTTAAGAGCCAGTTGCGCTCGCGCCATGGCGGATTTGATATTTACACGGCGGAATTTGCAAGAGCAAAGACAGAACGCATCTCCAGAGAGGAAACGGAGCTGCTCGTGTGCAAGCAAATAGGTAGTCTAATTCTGATACATGTAATGACCATCCATTATGACATGTAGGCATTTTTATATTTATGTAGCCTACACAATAATAATCTTTTACATTGCAATCCTTTAATTTTTTTATATTTGGCATGTTTGTGTGCTGCTGCGCGTCCCTGTGTGTGTAATAAGCAGAGTGTAAGCGCGCTGTGGACCCACCTATAGGCCTACTAACGCGCTCTTTAAATAACAAAAAAACTACTGCGCCATTGACTTTAGACCAGGTTTTTGTTGGTCAATGGCGCAGTCTATTTCAGTTGCCTCAAAATAGCAATGCGCCAGCAATGCGCCTGAACAAACCGTTGTTTACAGACCAGCATGCCCATGAGCGCACAAATGGGCGCAAATGCATTTGCTATTTAAACTATTTAACTATTAACTATTGCTATTTAACGTGGCGCAGGACGTGAAAATGACAACTGCGTCAGGCTGAAACTAGCAAAAAACACTTGCGGCGCGCCTGGTGCTGCATTGCGCCGTGTGTTTGATTGGGCCCATTGGGTCTAGATGTGTCAACCCACCCTTCACCACATAGTAGATGCAAATGGTTATCTACTGGATATGAAAGATACTTGAGATTTAGCTGAATTTTTCATTAAATGACCTGTCAATTACAGAGGAAGTTCCATTGAAATAGCCTTACTAGTTCTCAACCCTGTTCCTGAGGCCCCTCAACAGTGCACAGTTTATGTCTCACTAAACCAGGGGTCTCCAAACTCTGTCCTGGAGGGCCGGTGTCCTGCAGAGTTTAGTTCCAACTTGCCTCAACACATCTGCCTTGAAGTTTCTACCATGCCTGGTAAGACCTTGATTAGCTGGTTCAGGTGTAGTTAATTGTAAAATATCCAAACTGTTGAATATTTACAATCAGAAATCCTGTTGTGTAGGGGGAACCAACCAATGGTTTTTGTCCACCATTTCTTTACTCTGAAGTCACATTTGACCGCAAGAGATTTTGCAAGATGTCCCGTGTTCACAATTTTTTTAGTGTGTGCTAGCCTTATCTTGCTGAAAAAATACATGTGTGGATTGGATGATAATGATACCTCACCAAACCATGTTGTAATGGATTTGCTATCATTACTCACTGTGCTCAGAACCTGCCCAATGGTGGAGAAACGCTTTTTGATCCTAAGAACATAGAAGCAGGATGAAATCTTTTAAAAGTTCACATCATAGTGAGCATGTGACGAGTCTCCTCATTTTCTGGATGAGTTTCGAATTGGAAGCTGTGGTTTGACTCTGTTGATGCCAGTGTCCTGAAAGTCTAAACTCACGCTAGTGCTTACAAAGAATGCAGTCAAAGCATATATATGTTGTGTAATGTTTATGCTATGATATCTGAACGAGAGGAAAGGCTGGAAATATTTGGGTCTTCTAGTTAGCCCCTATGTATTACAAAATACTTATTGATATATAGCAGGGGTTTTCAACCCTGCTCCTGTCCTGCAGAGTTCAGCTCCAACCCCAATCAACCACACCTAAACCTACTAATAAAAGTCTTCAGGGTTACTTCATAATTATAGGCAAGTGTGTTGGAGCAGGACTGGAACTGAAGTCTGCAGGACGGGTAGCTTTCCAGGCGCAGGGTTGGAGACCCCTGATATACAGACTTGAAACTCCTTCAGCTATTTTAGCTGCTGCTCCTGGCTCTTCTCTTTCCACTTTTTTCCCCACAGTTTTTGAGGTATTTCTTGTAGGTAAGGAGCAAGGGTCTTTGTGTCTGATGTTTTTAATGTCAATTACCTTGTGTTGCTACTAGATACTTTATCACAGCAGAACTAATGTTAGAGTATGTTTACACCACAACAATGTACAAAAATGTGCATTTTTGAAAAGTTTTGCGTACAGACGACAACATTGTCAAAATGATCCCGGTTCATACAGATTTTAAAAAATGACTAAAACCGCTATATTACACATAGTATTTGGCAATGTCACTGTAAAGAATCACTATGCACCTTCACACAGTAATACGCATATGCATGACATCACTGTTTTCACAAAATTTTTGTAGTTAACATGGATATGATAATGGTATCGTTTTTAAAAACTTGCACTTTGAAACCCATTTTCAAAAACCTTGATTTCCAGGCCCTCAAAACACAGTTGTTGTGTAAATGAACAGCCACAAATGAAGACATGAAGCTATTTAGCACTATTGCAACAAAAGGAAGAACAGATAATGTTCATTAGTTGTTGTTTTTAAGTTCATATGGATTTTTCAGGCTGTAACCTAAATATTTTTTCCTAGCAATTACAATGTATTTACTGTTAATTATCTATATGAATAGTCCATATATACAGTAGCTGTTTCCATCATTTCTGTAGTCAAAGACTTCGTCCACAGAAAATGTCTTGAAAGTAAATCATATTGCGTCATGCGCACTCAATTTGTAAATGCAATAATTCCGTCATGGCTTGCATTGCACTCAACAATGTTTTTAAAAGGGTTAAGCATTTTCAGGAGTTGAAGCAGCAGAGATTCTGGACTGGATTTATCCCAAGATGGGATAACTTTTTTTTTTCTTGGCTTACAATGCCTGCCAATCTTTTTTTCTGCTTTGACTGAGCCCTAATTTCTTCGAGAGGAATTGAAGTGTGCAGATTGGGATGTTGGTGTATGATTAGACATCACAGAGGCAGTCATTTGCTCTCAAAATGTGAGGAGTACGCATCTGTTGAGGTTGGCGGTTACTCATTAAAACAAACATGGTGTAATTAAAGAATAACACAGAGGAGCAAGTGTAGGGGGAGATTATGTAGAACTGAGGAAGTTAGCCGCATCATCTTTTTTTTTGCATCTCCACGGGGGGAGTTTGGCTGTAGAGCCAACTGAAGAAACAAGAGCAGATTTCTTGTTGTCCGCTTAAGGCCTATTAGGATGTGGGGCTCCTACGACACTTCCCTTGTGCTCTGAACTTTTGATGCACACTACGCTGAGGATATCCTGGATATGCTGGAATTCCAGAAGAGGATGAAAGACATAAAATGAGCTAATGGCTGCTAATGGTCAGCTGTCTACATAAACGGCATCCTAACTGAAAATGTAACCTTATATTTTAGATGCTATTCATTGGTAACAACTTTGTTAGCAGCTGTGCATGTGCACTATGCAAATACTGATGTCCTGACATGACCTGCATGAGATACTCTACTAATGCTCGTAGTTAATTAATTGATGACAGACACTAGAATGTAGCTAAGCTTACTATTAGATGTTCAAATAGGAACTGAAAATATGTACAAAACTGGGGCCAATATGACATTTTGGTCACACTTGCCAAAGCGCATACTTTTTTTTTTTCAGTTGAAAACAGTGACTTTAGACTTTAAGGAACCGGTACTAAAATTTTACTGGGGAATTGTGTAGACCTACAAATCATTCCTTTTGTGCTTTATAAGTACTAATAAACAGCCAATATGTTCATAATAGGCATGCTACTAGTTAATAGTGAGAATTGGTCCCTATGGTAAAGTGTTGCCATATTTTCTTGTTCTTTAAGGTATATTTTGATTTTTTTTTTTTTTCCATTTGAAGTATATGTAGGCTATACAGTATATGACTGTTTACAATAATATGCTGTTTAAAAAAAGTTCTTGCATTTTCTGAGAATCAAATCCATGATTGATTGCTAACACCATGCTTTACTATTTGGTAACATCTTGGTAACATAATTATGTTGCCTATCATCAAGGAGCACACCTTTGATGCTAAAATGTAATTTAAATGAAAAATAGCTAATTTAAAACTGATACCAGTACAGTGATCATTAAATCATTCAACACTTCTGCTTGCTGTGTGTGTGCCATGTTATGGGCCTACAAGCAACTGTGAAAACCACACGTGTTATTGCCTGTCGAGGCAGTGGAACTATGGGCCAGCAGCTGAGAACTCTGCGTTTTACATTACTGACCGCACTTATTCATTAAACACTTCAGCTGTGCGCGAAACTACGCCTTGACTGCATTCGTTCAATTCTTGCTAGCATGAATTAAACGATGATGGAATTATTAAACTTATTATTATACTCTAATGAAATACTTTCGCCTTTTCTGTGTAGCTGATTTCTGTCTGTTGGTTATCGTTTCCCCCCCTTATGGTGTTGTTTTGCTAAGTGCTTGCTGAATGCTTCCCTGGAGAGTCTTTAGGGTATTTGTTGTGCCTGTGGAGTATTTACTCAGAGATTGTGTGTGTACACGCTCGGTTGTGTAACCGCACACCCTCTACAGCTGTCAGATACTTGCAACGTTAGCCTGCAGAACTGAGGGAAAATCACCTCTCTTAAATACCATCGAGATGTTGAGTCAATGTGGTGCAATAACAGACTGTGAGCCCTCTAAACAGCCTCAATTTCTCGACGGCTCACTTTCTCTGTTTCCCTTAAGGGGTGATTGTCTGTTTGAATGACTGTTGTCTACAGTGGCATGCACAGAGGGTTTGCTATGTAGACTCAGTGGAAATGTGCTGTAAGGGTTTAGGTTGGTAACATGTTTTGAGAGCAGGTCTCTCAAGGAAAATATAGTCCACTTCAGGAAACACTTCAGATATGGCTTAAAGCCACTCAAAGAGGCCCTAATCGTCCCTCGAGGGAGCACACATGTCCATCATAATGTGACTTTGACACTGTTTCACACCCTCATGTCAACACAACTGGAGGTATTTTGGTAACTTAAAACCGACAGATAGTTAGTGTTCAGAAACCTACATTTAAAACTCTACAAGCTACATAGAATTGAAAACATTTCTAGGTAGAAATTGCTAGTGCATTTCACAAACAATTACAACGTAACACATTGAATTAAACAAAATTCTGAAGAAGAAAAACTGAAATTGTATTTGTAAAACACACTTCAACAGTATAGTTTCATTTACTACTTCGAAAAATATATATATTTTGACAGTGTAGTTTATGTCATTGAATTTGCTAGCTAAAGCTACACATAAATAGTAGCTAACTACATTGAAACTATTAAGGTGTCAGGATCATGGGCCTGTTTTGTTGAGTTTTGCCCCGTCTTTGTTCCAGGTTGTATTTATATGGTCTTTTTCCTGTCTTTGTTTAGTTTAATTATGATTCCTGGCACCTGTGTTTGTTAATTATCCCCAGTATTTCAGTACTAGTCTGTTCAGTTTGTGTTTGTCAGATCTACTCGTTCTCTATGTGTGTTGGCTCAAGCTCCTATTCTGGATTATCTCCTATGTTTCCTTGATTAAAGACAGTTCTCATTTACTCGTGCATCCTGTGTGCTTCCTCAACAGTATGACGTGACAGAAGACCTGACCAAAACCGTTACCTCCGTGTCTATCCTCCGTTTTTGTTTTTCATTTTTGTACAGTGTTTTTTGTTTCCGTAGTCCCCCACATGGATCCCTTCACCCGCCCGGAATTCCTCCTCCTCCTGCTGGAGCAGGGGCACAGATCTCTCGAGGACCATACAAGACTGTTCCGGCTGTTAGCTAGCACCACCA
>NW_015659733.1:66746-75520 GCF_001515625.1 Sinocyclocheilus rhinocerous | reverse complement strand
TTTTGCCCCTGTCTTTGTTCCTGGTTTTCCTTATATGGTCTTTTTCCTGTCCTCGTTTAGTTTAATTATGATTCCTGGCACCTGTGTTTGTTAATTATCCCCAGTATTTCAGTACTAGTTTGTGTTTGTCGTGTTTGTCAGGTCTACTCGTTCTCTATGTGTGTTGGCTCAAGCTCCTATTCTGGATTATTTCCTTGATTTCCTCAACAGCGTAACGTGACGGAAGACCTGACCAAAACCGTTACCTCCGTGTCTATCCTCCGGTTTTGTTTTTCATTTTTGTACAGTGTTTTTTGTTTCCGTAGTCCCCCACATGGATCCCTTCACCCGCCCGGAATTCCTCCTCCTCCTGCTGGAGCAGGGGCACAGATCTCTCGAGGACCATACAAGACTGTTCCGGCTGTTAGCTAGCACCACCAGCTACCCGGACGACGCGCACTGCTCATTCTATGATGCGCGCTTGAACACTGCAAGCAGAGCGCCGTCGTCCGAGGATGGTCCTCGAGAGGATTTCGTCGCCTTCGTGGAGTAGACTCTGGCGAGAAACGGGTCGCCATCCACCACCTGCCCCGTGGATGATCTCGTCAGATCCACTCCAGACCCAGTGCCCAGGGCTCCACCTCGGCTTCTAGCTCCCTCGCCTCCACGTCGATCCACCAGCTCCACCGGGCTCCCTCGTCCCTCCAGCTCCGACTTGGTCGGGCGTCGAACCGCCATCGCCTCAGGACTCTGCTCCTCCAGCTGCACCTCGTCGTTCCGTCCCACCGGCTCCGTTGGACTCCTTCCTCCAGCCAGCTCCACCTTGGTCCTCAGTCGCTCCGGCTCCGCCGCGGATCTCTGGATCTCTGCCACGGTCCCCAGAGCCCTCGGCTCCACCCTGGCCCCCCGGATCCTCGGCATCCCCCTGGCTCGTTGGCTCTCCGTCTCCGCCTCGGGCTCCTCCGCCACCTGCTCTGCCGCCGTTGGTCGGCCCCTTGGAGTCGGCGGCCATTCCTCCTCCATGGCTCCTCCCTCCGTCGGCTCCACCGTGGGTCACCATCATGGCTGTGGCCTGGGTCCTGCTTGGCTCCTCCTGCTCCGGCTCCCTCCTGTTTCCTCCCTGGCTCCTCCCTCCATCGTCTCCTCCCTAGACTCTGCTGCCGGCCCCCTCCCGGACATCCGTCCTCCTCCTGAGCCTCCTGCTTAGTTCCCACCCATTGCCCCCCCTCTGTTGTTCTATGGTGCGAAGACACACCTTCCGGGAGGGGGGCGATATGTCATGATCATGGACCTGTTTTGTTGTGTTTTGCCCCGTCTTTGTTCCTGGTTTTCCTTATATGGTCTTTTTCCTGTCCTTGTTTAGTTTAATTATGATTCCTGGTGTTTGTTAATTATCCCCAGTATTTAAGTCATAGTTTGTTCAGTTTGTGTTTGTCAGGTCTACTCGTTCTCTACGTGTGATGGCTCAATCTCCTATTGTGGATTATCTCCTATGTTTCCTTGATTAAAGACAGTTCTCATTTACTCATGCCTCCTTCGTGCTTCTTCAACAGCGTGACGTGACATTAGGAGAGCAAAATTGGTTTAAATATTCTGCATACGTTTTGCTTGAACAGGTACATTCAATTCAAATGGGTTTACATTAAATTCAATTAATCACATAAAACACTCTCATTTATAAAACTGGGTCAAAACAGTGCTGAATAGCAGTATATTTTTACATATTTTGTGACAATATGACACCAATATGGTACACACAATTCTTCTTTGAACCAGTTTCTTGCACATGTCCAAATGAAATTGCACTGATGAATTGAAATCCTCTATGCCACTGTAAAACTTCAAGCACAATATGATGTGATATAAAAATCAGCAATGCAGCATTGTGTCACTGCTCCTCTTTTAAAATACTAGCTTTAATATACTTTAATAATTAAGTTACTATTGTTGCTGATTTTAGTAAGTTACTCCCTATGGCTGCAGCTTTACTCAAAGTAACAACATTTTCTAATCTAACATAATTATTCAAGGACTTACAGTCTTAAGTGAGATGGATGCATGTGTTTCTGATAGGTTGTCCGGACATATGGCCATGTTTATTTGTTCTGTTTGTCATTTCTAAGCTTGTAAAGCACTGGAGTTTAAATTAAATATGGACCACCACATGGAGAAAATGGAAATCTGGTAACAGAGCAGGCCTCCGATTGGCTCTCAGCCAAAGAGGAACTGTGTGTATCTGTCGCAGGTGGGCCTGTGCTGTTGTACAGTTTTACTGTGGTGGTTTACCCCAGTCGAACCTCTGGCTGGCAGGAATTGCTAACAGATGGCATGTATGCGAGTACTCTGAATACTCAAGGAATAATCCACTGTGTAAGGGTAATTTACTCTGACTAACATTCTACAATGATCATCCACATACAAACAAACACTGTACACGGGGGCTTATTTCTTTATGATGCATTGAAAATGAAAGGATAAATCTTAAGTGATTGAGTGAAAAGACTTTGGTTTACCTCAAAGTACTCATGTGTGGCGTCGGCTCCTTTCCTGACTGAGGTAGAGGAATTCTTCAGGGAAGCAGCTCTGCAGGCTGGATCAGCCTCAAACCGCCTTCATTACGCAGTCTAGACGAGACCTCCAAGAACCCCACTGACAGGCTCCTTCCATCCCAACCCTCACCCCACCTACCTATCCCACTACATCTCCCTCCAATTGCAGCTCACCCCAATGGGTCAGAAGCTTGAAGACCACAGCCATTTTTGTCCCCCCCAAAAATTGAATTTCTAATATTGGGAAGCAAAGTGACTTTCAAATGACGAGCATATTATTTAATTCCTTGTTAAATGTTGCCCTATGATGCCCCACTGGTACATTTGTGGCACACACTGGATCTTTTCCAAACCAAAGTGAGCTGCCTATGTAGGTAGTATTTTATGGCATTATTGGTGCGCTCCCGGCATGAAAGCTGTTCCAAAAGGTAAGCAGCATGATAAGATTTATTTTTGCCAACTTTTAGGGCAGCATCACATGTTGTGGAGTAAGCAATCACAAAATGCATTTTGATGAGTTCAGCAAAGAAATCTATAAGACAGTGGATGAAATGGGACATGTTAATAAAACTAAAAAAATCAATACTAAAAAGGGTTTATAAAGTATGGACTAATTTAAATTTTATCTATTTAACAAATTATTTCTTACCTTGTATCCAAGTATGCATACTTCCATTCTATACAGTAGGCAAAACAAACACAAAAAAAAGTATGTGAAATGATTCTCAGTATTCAGTATAAAGCAATAGGTGGAGAGCACCCAAATGACCTACCGATTAGATTCTGAAGTGTACATTCGATGGACACTTTAGCATCTCATGAGACCATGGGAGAGGATTTAAGAATGAAGCTGGTTGATCATGTGACAATGACAACATGGCGAATCCAGATTACATTCATACTACACACATTCATACTGTGTAGAATGTTCTCTTTTTGCGGTAGTACATACTTATTTGAAAAAGTACCTGCACAAGAGAGAGTGTGTGATTTTGGATGCAGCCTGGGTCTTCCACTCTGAATGATACATGTATGAAGAACATTTCAAAATAATTCAATTTAGATTTGAATTTGAATTCTAAATTTCAATTGGAATTCAAAATAAATTGGATGCTTGTTCTTTTTTTTAATTTATAAAAAACATATGGCCTCCTTTAGTAAGTTACATGTATTTAGCTACTTTCAAATATTAGCTTGACTGTAACTACCAAAAATTATTCAAAGTAACTTCCCCAAAATTGATATGTGATTAAAGAAAGCAGACTATGAATGTGCCGTGTCAGACAGCGATAAATAATGTGTTTAGCAACCACCTTATTTATGCACATGTTGTGTATAACCTTAATATTATTAAATACAATTACGCAAACCTGCGTCTAGGGAACCTGGTTCCATTTTGGATACACCTTTACAAGCATTAGCTGAGGCATGATAGTCATAGTTTCTGTCTAATTACGAAACCACCAAAACTCTACCCATTCGCCACACACATCGCTTTCCATTCTGACTACTAGTGTCTGTGTGTTTCCATAATGCTACATGTGCACATATATAAGAAAGTGTCTTTCCACAGTTCGTGGAAAGATATCTCGGAAAAGCCACACCAAAATATCTTGTGGAGACATTATGGACTGGAGGGGTGAAGAGGTGCATTAAAAAAGAGAAACAGAGACGTGTGCGAGAGAGAGTGTGTGTGTGATTTGACAATGAATTCCAGTGTGATAACAAGTAACAGCTGCCGGCGTCTCAGTGGCCCTGCACTCTATGAGTGTGTGTACGTGTGTGCGGTTGAAGCTGTGGAGAAACCTTAAACACACATAATGTACAGAGTGTAGAATGTAGATACGGGCCTGCAATTTGACCCATTATCCAAAACCTGAACCGTGCTAATGTAAAGTGGCCCTCCCTTTAAAGTCAACATGCTGCAAAAGACCATCAAATGAAAATTATTCAAATGAAAGTTTGGCCAAATTGAATTAATTCACTACTTTGATGTCAAATGCCTATTTGTAAAAGCAAGACACATAGTGTTGTGTTTAAAGTGAAGTAGGGCTTTTTCTGACGTTTTTTTTTTTTGACAATTATTGCCTTATTTATGGGCTAGTATAGAATCTTGACACTTGAACCCGTGTCTCCATTAGCTAAAGCCTCTTAAGCAACATGTATGTGCACTACTGGGATCAAACAACAGAGGCCTGATTTCTTTACCAAATCATTGCCTCAAGCATTAGGAGCAAACCTGGTTATTCTGGTTAATCTTCATTTAGCAAAGACCACAGAAATCCACCGAAACCAGCATTACATTTGACTCTGGTTACCCTAGAGCAACCAGAGACTGACAGTGAAATATGTTCCTGGTTTCTTTCTCCAAATTCCATAATGTCAGCTTTCTGGTTGGAGTTGACGAGTTCCTTCACCACCCAGGAGTTTGAAACATGATTCTTTGGTTCATCTTCCTTGGAGAAGCAACTTTCTGGGGTTCTTGTCCTCCTCTATGCAGGAGGTTCAGGCCTTGCATGTAGGACTTAATGGAGGTGGCGAGGTTCCACTTTTATATGGCCCTGGTCTTTTCACAGTTGTGAATTGTTACTATGGTTGATGAGTGTCCTAATGGACACAGGTGACTAGAAGAGTACCTGCCAAGGACCTGTCAAAGTCAACATGCCTCCAGAGTCCATGAAATCTGACTTGACCACAGAAGACATCATTGAGTCAGATAGAAGAGGGTGGTAGGTCCAAAATCCTATGGTAAATCATTTTATATCATGATAGTACTATGCTATAGACTATGTGTCAGAAATATTTTTATTTTAAAGAAATTAATACTTTTATTCAGCAAGGATTTGATAAATCAATCAAAAGTGACAGTAAAGGCTTTAACGTTGTTACAATGAAATTATAATAATATAATAATTATAATAATAATTATAATAACAATTTTTGAATAAATGATTTTCTTTTGAACCTTATGTTCAAGAATCAAATAATTCAAAGAATTTGGAGGAAAATTGCATCATGGATGCCAAAAAAATATGAAGCAGCACTGTTTTCAACATTGATAATAATCAGAAATGTTTCTTGAGCAGCAAATCAGCATATTAGAATGATTTCTGAAGATCATGTGACACTGAAGACTGGAGTAATGATGCTGAAAAATTCAGTTTTACATAACTGAAATGATACATTGTAAACATTGTATTGTACAATGTACACTGTATTGTATGTTTGTTGTTTTGTTTTTATGTTTATTTGTGATTATGATTACCTGCTAAGGGGCTAAATTCGGTACAATGCATGAAATGGAAACATTTATGTTAAAATTTTACATGGTCCCTTTTCAAATACATTTTAATAAATAAATACATTTAAAAAGTAAACAGTTTTATTATAATAAAATTTAACAGTATTTTATTTTACAGTATTACTGTTTTACTGTATTTTTGGTCAAACAAATCCAGTCTATCATCAGCAGAAAAAAAAAAATCCTTTACATTATGTAACATCTTAAAAAAAAACAAAAAAAAACGGTAAACCAAAAATTACATTTTTTTTTTTTTTTTACAACAATCCTACTGTAAATTCTTATTAGATCAACCACATTGTAAAATAGTCAACACATAGTGTGCAAACTTGGGACCGCACATCAATTTATTTCTATATTAATAGAATCTTAACTTGTTCAAAACTCTTCTTGCTCTTTAAAATACTGTCCACTAATAGAAGCACAAATACTGTACATCTACCACTGTATAAATAGTCTGACATGTTTCTACTGTCCCTTATGCTGCTAAACGGCCCGGTCCTAGTTGCATATCTAATAGCTGCAGTAGGTGACTCTCCTGTGCTGTTTGATTGCAGGTGTTGATTAAATATGACTCTCATGACCTTTTAACCTGACTTTACTCACTCAACATAAGATCCTATAAGATCTCAGCATGATCTTACTGTGCTGTTGTGCAGTAGAGACTGTAACATTCATGTCGTCTCATTCCACTTCACATCTATGAGATGCACAGATACATTCAGTGTCAGTGTACGTGTACGTGATTCACCTTTGTTTAAGTGATTATTAAATGTTATCAGTGTTCAAACTTTGCTGATCAGTTGTCAAATTCTTGATTTTCTTTATTTATGTTGTCCGCATGCATTAGCTCCGTATGCTGGACACTAGAGTGGCCAATGAGATCTTCCCCATTTTCTGCATCTGCATCACATTCTATTTTTGTGGACTGGCTGTTTTTTTTTTTTTCTTCTCCAGATTACTTGTTTTGTTTTGTATGTCTGGCTCTCTTTTGCATGGCATGCACATCTTTGTCTTGATCTCAGACAGTCTGCACCTGTGTTTTGGCTGCTTCAGCTGCTCTTCAAATATCAATGACTTCCTCTACTGTAATATCGGATGCTCTTATTTCAGATGTGAATCATTAATCCACGATTTCTTCCTGATCATGCCGTTCTCTGCAGTCTTTACAGTTTTGTTTCTGCTCAGTCACATGTTTGTCTGTGGTAACTGAATAAGTAACAGCATGAGCTGTAATCCTCAAACGTAATCTCCCCCCCCAGGATGCAGAAGGTTTGGGGTTAAAATATGTTTTAATTTAATTAGTTATGAAAAATAATGCTTTTAAACATTTAAAAAACACATTTAACACACCCCTCAGCCCCGGACTTATGTAGGCCATCTTACATTAACAGTTTTTCTTTTCTTTTTTTTTTCAACTGCTTACACACAAAATCTTTACTTGTCACACAATTTCTGAAACCTGACACTCAAACGCCAGAATCACGCACCAAATCTGCAAAACCATACACTAATTCTCGACCTTTGACTCAGTTTTCAATTTCATGAAACAACTTTTTGCAAAACACAACACACAATTATCTATGTAACACACAACAATCTAACAGGAATAAATATTATGGCAAAGGTGTTCAACACAAGATGTGTTTGTGATATTTTGAATGCAGTGCTTCATTTTGCAAAAGATGTGAGGCATTTTGCATTTTGTGTGTGCAATTCTTGGATTTGTGTGTAAAGTTTTTGAAAAAAAAGAGGCAATGTTTTGAAAATATGTGTAAGCAGTTGGAAAAACTGTAATATGGTTGATTGGTGATGAACATGATGCAGGGCAACAACTGTGTGCTGAAGAATGCAGTTATATGCCCCGAAAACTCAAGAGAACGGGGCAAAAATGCCCCTGTATGAGTTGTAGCCTATAAGTTAATGTGTCATAAATTTTATGTATGGCTTCAGTGTCAAATGATCTTTCAGAAATCACTCTAATTGTGTTTATTCTATTATTCTATCCTAGTGAACATTCCTCCTAATTCCTCGTCTACAGCTAAAGTTTTTGTTGTTGTTTTTATATACACATATACATGTATGCTAGTTTCAATCTCTGCAAACACACTCAGTAAAGTACAGTTAGAAGGCTATAGACTTACTGCTTTCTTTCTTTAAGCACACTCACTATTCTAAAAACATCTGTTTGCACAGAGGGCCTTTCTGAGCTGGTGGAGAGTGTGTAACATGTCACGCTGACTGCAACGGGATCCCATGAGAGCCCTTGAGAGGGTCAGAGGGGTAATTGGTTAATTTGTATATGATCGGGATCAGATGCCTTTCTCTGGTTGATTTAAAGGTCAGGAAGAAATAAAGAGTAGATTAACTGTGAATACAAAAGTAAAGGAATTAATATTTTGACACCATTCAAACTCATGTCGTTCCAGTTTGTGGCCATGTTTCCCAAACTTAAAGTCATGCGACAACTTTCATTCAAATCAACCATTGAAGGTGTTGATTGATACTGATATGCTAGGCTGATCTAACTGATAGGATGCGCTCATCATTGTGCTTGCCAGAGCACATGGTTCCCATCATATGCAGACATCATGTTGAAAAGAACCAGTGCAGATTCTAAAAGATGAAGAAGTAAAGCTGTTAATGCTGGAGCAGATTCTGCTCTGGATGTGGCTAATAGCTGAGTCTTTGGTTGTTTGAGCGCTCACAGGAAATGCCAGTAGGTGTGCAGAGGCCTAGACAGCAGTCATAACATGCCTCTTCACATCGCTGTTATGAAGGGATACGGGTGAGCTGCACATGGTAAAAGTCTTCTTCTTTGGTTTGGGCTTTGTAAGTGTGTGTGTGTGTGGAAACTGATACAGTATCATTTAAAAGTTTGGGGTCAAAAAGTTTTAATATATATGAAGTGACAGAAAATAAATTTTTAAAGGGGTCATATGAAT
>NW_015659733.1:47926-66702 GCF_001515625.1 Sinocyclocheilus rhinocerous | reverse complement strand
CGGAAAATAATGTGTTTTTTTTTACCTTAAACCACATAAACACATTTCATTACACCAAATACACAAAATAATGTTCTTTTTAGCAACATCATATGACCCCTTTAACGTTACAGAAGATTTTAATTTCAAATAAATGCTGTTCTTTTGAACATTCTGCTTATCAAAGAACCCTAAAAAATTATTTCCACAAAAACAAGCTCAGGTTTTCAACCTTAGTAATAATAAGAACCATTATTAACAGCTCCAATAAAAATTGATAATAAATTAGCAGCATATCAGCATATTAGAGTGATTTCTGAAGGATCATGTGACACTGAAGACTGGATGCTAAAACTAATTATGCTGAAAATTCAGCTTTGATCACAGAAATAAATTACATGTTAACAGATATTACAATAAAAAGGAGTTATAATAAATTATAATAATGTTACACAATCTTGCTGTTTTTCCTGTATTCAACAAGTGAATGCAGTCTTGATGAACATAAGATACTTATATATAAAGTTGTTTTTGTTTTTTTTTGTAGGTTTTAATAAACACTCTGTTAATATAAACATACTAAGATGTTGTTATAGTATTGGTTGCTTCTTGTAAGTTACATTTAACTTAATGTGTATTCATCCCGGAAACGGGCAACATCAAACGGAACATGAATTTACATTGGCCTGAAACCAAACACAGAGAGTGGGTGCCTCACATCAGAAGTCCACCACACACCACTCCCCTGAACATAGAAAAATAATCCACTCTGAACAACTTTCTTTTACCCCTTTCCCCTCCCTCTCATGCCTAGCTGTCTCCAAACCCCAACCCCCCATTCCTCTCCATCTATAGACCTCCTCCTGATTCTCTAATGATGACAGTGCTTCATTAGTAGCCCAACACAGAAGTCTCTCTCTCTCTCTCTCTCTCTGTCACACACACTCAACCTTCCCCTGCTTCTTTCCTGCTGTTTTTATAGGCCTGTGGCACCTCTTTATTTTACAGCAGCACACAGTAGTCTAACAGCTCAGATCAGGTCTCAGGAATCTGGATTCAATATAGACGGTGAGGGCAAATCCTGTCTCTTTCAATGCTAGCAAATGGGACAACCAGGAGAACAACAGCCATTTTCCAAAGAGCACCAACTGGAAACTGCAGATATATTGCATCTAAGAGGAGATCAACTCAAGTCAAGACATGTCTAACCAGGTGCAGAGCCATGCATTTTGCCTGTAAATGCAGAAAATGTGTAAAAATACAAGTTGTTAGTAACTGGGCGTCTGTTTCCATCACGTTGAACTCATTATGTCACATAACTGGTGAACACATAACTCCAGTGAACTGTCATTGGTCGAAAATCCACATAGCTGTGTAATAAGTATTTAATATGTTCTGTTTGGCTGTGATTTTGTTGCAAAATGGATATAACAGGTAGATCCACCCTCAGCAAATTTTTGGTCTTAAATTTACATAACTTTGTGTTAAACAAACAATTTCTGATTGGCTGTGTCAAGGAATAGATATAATGGTTAGCTCCACCCACTGTGAACTCTCATTGGTCAAAAAGTCACATCGTTGCACATTAAACATAATGGCTAGCTCCACCCACAGTGAACTCTCATTGGTCGAAAATCCACATAGCTGTGATTTAAACATAACAGTTAGCTCCACCCACAGTGAACTCTCATTGGTCGAAAATCCACATAGCTGTGATTAAACATAACAGTTAGCTCCACCCAGAGTGAATACTAATTGGTCGAAAATCCACATAGCTGTGATTTTAACATAACAGTTAGCTCCACCCACAGTGAACTCTCATTGGTCGAAAATCCACATAGCTGTGATTAAACATAACAGTTAGCTCCACCCACAGTGAACTCTCATTGGTTGAAAATCCACATAGCTGTGATTATATAAGAATAGTTAGCTCCACCCACAGTAAACTCTCATTGGTCAAAAATCTACATAGCTATGCATGAAACATAATGGGTAGCTCCACTCTCATTGGTCGGAAATCTGCATAGTTGTGTCGCGTTCATGCAACACCAGAAAACTAATGTGATTGGCTGTTGTCACTGTGACGGTCGCGTCAGCACCAAGCTTCAAACACGCCCTCCGTCAAGCGTCGATGCTGACACCCACCCACAATGAACTCTCATTGGTCGAAAATTTACATAATTGTTCATTAAATACTAAATATGTTTGGATAATATGTCATTTTGTCACATAATTGGTTGATCGGGTCGCTCCACCCACAGTGAATTATCATTGGGTGAAAATCCAGCTTTTTTTGTTGCACAGAATTTAGATTTAAATTTTCCCAATATACTGACTTCAAGAACAGCACCATTCCTGGTGGAGTATTGCATTATCTGTCAAACATTTGATGTTCAGATTTCAAACCATTTTCACTCTAAACTTTTGAAGCCCAGCTAATGACTTCTGGCAATCGCATGACATATCTGTATGCAAGAGCTGTCGCCATGAAAATCAGAGCAGGACCTTTTTCTGTTTTAAGTTGAAATACGTTAAGTCTTTCATTTGCGTTCACTACTTTCACTGTTTACTGTGTACACTTCCCGGTTTTCTGCTACCTAGCCGTCTCGTAAAGTTGCCCTTCCATGACGCTATTCACAGCACCCTGCACATTGAGGTCAAAGCGCGTACGACCTTTGTGTGGAAAGATGCACTGAAGTCATCCAAGAAAAAGACTTTACAGCTCTGTGTGAGTGATACACCCTTCCAACTCGTGAATAAACCAAATATTATAGGATACAGTCCAGCTTTTAACTAGAATGAAGACCTATTTCATTGTAAGCATCTACATGAGCTGCAGATTTTCATTGTTCATCAATGGAGCCAAAGAAGCAAAGTCCAGTGTCTGGAGTGTGTCTGTTGATAAGACCGCTGGATGACCTGTGGAAAGTACACACAACAACACCAGCACAGAGTAAAACTCTCTCATTCACACTTTTACATTTGTCATATGTTCAGAATTGAAGAGAGACAGCGTTGTTCTTGTTGTTCCATGTCTCTGGTCTGTTTGCTCTTTTCCAGGCGCTCATGGCGCATGTGAAGGGGGCTGATATATACGGGGCACCATCGAGGCTCGTCTGATCTGGCCTGCCGCTTGTGTTTTGCGTAGTCGGAGCGAGAGGGAGCGAGGAGATGAGGATCATGTCCTCTCTTGGAGAAGTGCTAACTTGGACAGGGAAAGGAATTTTCTGTGGTTTATTCAGAGAGCGGCTCCATCTGTGTAAACTGGCGCTTGCCAGGACGTCGACTCCCTCGCTTTCTGCACAGACACACGCTTAACCCCTTCAACACCTTCTGCTCACCATATCTGCTAGTCGTGAACAATTACACAGTTAACAAGATAATATTCCTTAATACTGCAAAGAAAAAATGACATCTTGCAGTAGCAGCATCAACCCAAAACAAGACAAACCCTTTAAAAACAGAAGTACACTACAGTATATCTTTACTTATTTAAAAAAGAATGCACTTTAAAATAATATACTCGTGTGAACCGAATAGAATGTTTGTTTGTCGTGTATTTGAATATATTTTTAATGACCAATTTTATTAATGAAGTTAGTACCTTTAAAATATCGTAACTTTAAACGTAATATCAAATAACACATACAGTAAAAAATACAATAAAGCACTTTACAGGTGATTTAGATGTTAGTCAGCACATCAAAATAAGTGAACTTCTTTAAAGCATGACAAAAGATTAATAAAACATCATGATTTAAACGTAGTTTAAAGTAAAACTTGAGAAAATAAAAAAAAAGCATAGATGTGTTATGAAACATCTCTCTTTAAGTCACTTAAGTGTTCTTTAATTGTATTCATATTATATTATGTCAATACAGTTCTGCAAGTTTTTGAAGTACACTACAAGTGCACAAGCAATACAACTGTCATGCTTACAATACCAGTTTACTGTGTTTACCATAGTTTCTGATAAAACATCATAGTTATCCATGACTGTCATCATGAACAGAAAATAAATAAAAAAATGACAGAAAGATTTTGATGCTGGAAATTTTTGAAGGAGATCTCATATTAGTCACATATTATCATTTTAATAGCAACCAAAACTGTATCTGTGGTTACCTGGGTAATTTTTGTAAATGTTTTTGTAAGGTGCTGAGTAGCACCTTTTTTTTTTGTTTGTTTCCTATTTAGCATATTTACCAGCAATGGTAAAAATTAAAGCAGTTTAAAAGGGTTATGTAAGTATTTGCCAAACCATTTTCTGTCCTGCCTGATGAAAACGTGACTAAGCAGGCACTTAATCTTTGTGTGTGTGTGTGTGTGTGTGTGATTATCTCCATTACTCTGTTCTGAGAGTGAGTTTGTATATATTTATGCAAAACTATATTCCTTAAACTGAAGTAAATTCAGTCATGCTGCCATGAACCGGCAGTGTGATTGGTGAAACTAGGCTAACCTCTAAATAAACACGCATGTGCGCACACATACACACACACACAAAACCGGGAGTGTGATTGGTGAAACTAGGCTAACCTCTAAATAAACACACATGTGCGCGCGCGCACACACAGACACGCACGCTGGTCTGGACATGAACACTTCAACCTTAACTCCCTCTGCTGGAGATACGTTCAACAAGAAACACAGCCGAACTTCTGGAGAAACTGATTTCATAAAAGCTGAAGAGACACTATAGAGTAAGACTTTTTTAGTCGCTGTGAGACGCTTTTTTTCATACTTACAAAACAAACAAACCCTGAAATTGACTGACTTTTTCACACATTTTGGTGGAATGTGTTTTAAACATTGACAGATGTCTTTGTACGTGAAAGCGACAGAAAAGGGTTGCACTTTTCAGCCTAGGCTCGCAAGAAAGTCACACACTGATAGTAGATGACTCCAGACGTGACTATAAAACTTTTTCACTTTAATTATCTTTAAACAAAAGACTAAATTCAACATTTTTTGGTAACACTTTATTTCGATAGTCCACTTTAGACATTCTATTAACAGTAAGTAACTTTGCAACTACATGTCAACTAGCAGTTAGTAGAGTATTAGTAGACTGTCTGCTTAATATCTTCTAACACTTTCTTTGTCAACTTATTCTACTAACCCTAAACCTACCCGAACAGTCTACTCTGAGAGTTAGTAGACATGTAGTTGCAAATTAATGAGAATTAGCTGACATGTAGTTGACATGTAGTTACAAAGTGGACTATCGAAATCAAGTGTAACCCATTTTTTTTTTTTTGATGCATGAACAGTTAGAATTGCAGATGGTTATTTATTGCATTGTATTTTTACTGTGTTCATTTAAAAACTCAATGCAGTCTTTATAAAGGCAGAGCTACTATATATTTGCAGCCTTTGAACCTTCTTTTAAAGCCCCAAGACCATGTCAGAAAGTTTCTTAAGCTGAATACGACTTTTATTCATGTTATTCTTGTTGTACCCTGTGTTATTCTCATTAGTCTCTTTAAACCCTTTGTCTCTGGTCTTCCTCATCTTGTGTCTCTCTGCAGGATTCATTCTCTGAGTCACGGGGCTGTCCCTGGCACACTGACTGGAAGCCTCTAGTTTATGAGTGGAGCTTGCGCTCTGCCCGGCCGCCTCTCGTCCCACAGTTAACCCCTTACTGTCCTGGGATCAGCTGTGCTCCACACTTAACCCTTTACTCACACGTCACGTCAGTCTGAGCCGGATCCTCAGCAAGAGTTTACTTTGAACCTTTACTAAATGATTTAAAGCCAGCATGAAATAAAAAGTCACCCTATTTTCTCGATGCATGTTATTTATCTTATTTTGATCGATTCATCGATGTGTGTTTTACTGAAGAAGAAGAAATGACCTTAAGTTTTAAACCAAAATATTATAGCATGATCATCAAACTTCTCCAGACATTTAGTCCTCTTAAACCCTGCTCCTACAAGCTTGTGTTCATCTCAACATCCCATCAACAACCAATGGATAAAACAAAATCAGTAGCACTTTATTTTACAGTCCTGTTCCATGCACATACCCTGCACGTATTATAACAATTAAATAACTGAGTAATAACTAGGTACTAACCCTGTACCTACCCCTAAACCTTACCTTAGCCCATGAAGTTACCTTCTACTATGCAGTACTTTCTTGGGTAAGTACGCCAGTGTTGGGAGTAATGCGTTACAAAAGTAATGCACTACAGTAACGGATTACTTTTTTACTGTAACACAGTAGTGTAAGGCATTACAAATCAATTTTCAGTAATATTTTACTCTGTACATGTTCAGTAACGCTTGTGTTACAACACACTTTTAGCCCAAAATTGAATTGTTCAAAGAAAAAAGAAAAAAACTCAGCAAGACCACAAGACATTAACAATTCAAAAATGCCGCAAGTAAGTTCTATTTCCTGTTCGTGGTCAGTCAATAGCAGCGTGTGGTGTCCAAGTTTGTAAATAAAGACTAAACGACAGCTTCTGATATATTTGTTTAGCTATTTATTTCATTCATCTCCCTCTCGCTGGTGGACCTTTGTATTGTGTGACGTAGTCCAGTGAAGGCGTGTTTAGGGCGGGTTTTACAGGAGTGCCGCGAGGCTACTGGCCCGACAGTAGAAATGCTGCATGATTTCGGCCTCTGTGTTGCGGTCCGAGGCTACTAGCCCCGCCCGGCTCGCACTGGCCAGTGGAAAAGCGGCTAATGGGTGAAGATGGCAGAAGACTGTACATGCGCGAGATGGACGTATGCGCATCTTGTCATGGCATTAGAGTTTACATATAGTCCTGTTGTGTCTAATATGAATAGACCCAAGCTATTCACAGATATTGCCAGATAATCACTTTACCTCTACCATACTTTTAACAGACTTGGATCGTTTGTGATTCTGGCTGTCATCCTTTCTTGCATTGTCTTGAGCCTTCACTTTGAAGATGAAGTCAAAATGCTCTGCAGTACATTTTGTCATTTTAGAATAAGTTCTACTTCTGTAGTTATTTTGGTGAAAGTAACTTAAAAGTAATACAGGAGTCATGTAACACATTACAATTCTGAAACAGTAATATTGTAAGGTAAGGAATTACTTTTAAATAACAGTAACACGTAATCTATAATGTATTACAGTTTGGAAATAACTTGCACAACACTGAAGTACACACACTGTAAAATAAAGTGTAACCACAAAATCTCCATCTGGCTTTTAATTTCTGATAAAGAAATTAAACAGATCTTACTGAAGAAAAGATTGTTACTACTTCCATTTTATCACAACTTTAAACTTAGTTTACCCAAAAGTGAAAATTCAAATTGTCATTTACTCACCCGTTTGCCATTTCAAAAACATATTACTCGTTCTACAACAGAACACAAAAAGAGTGTTTTTTGGTAATCCTTTAGATTATGGAACACATATTCTATTATATTATATATATTATATTAACTATTAACTAAGAGTTTAAAAGTTAGTAAGGTAGTTATTAAGTTTAGGTATTGGTGTTGGAAAAAGGGATCTAAAATATGGTCATGCAGAATCAGGCATTACTATGTGCTAATAAGTACTAATAAACAGCCTTATTGGCTAGTCATTTGCATGCTAATGAGCAACTAGTTAATAGTGAGAATTGGTCCTTAAAATAAAGTGTTACCATTCTTTTATGTTACAATTCAAGCTTTTAAGCTTAAAAAAGGATTCAAAAGCACCATGTAAAAGTATCCCATATGACTTGTGTGCTATATTTGAAGTAAAATTTTAAAGTATGTGAGGAACAAACCCAAATTAATCTAAATATATGGTTCCATTTATGGGTTTTGATTATGCTGCATGTTTTTTACATTAAAAATTTAAATGTACTTTGGAAACTCAAAAAAAAAACAAAAAAAAACGTAGCAATAAACTAGATGAAGGCTATTTAATCTAGTAGCTGGTACATCAAATCAAATGTAGCTTTATTTTCAATTTTGTTTTACTACCAGTCATCTAATCTTAAATTTAGTTTTAGCAGGCTTCATGAAATGAGTACATCAGGAAGGTTCACAGCACCAGCGATGGCCAAACATCCACATCCGTAACTGGACTAGTCATATTTATAGACCACACGATTAGTCTCACTTCTTTATTCCTCTGAACTCAGAGTTTCATTTTTTCTTTTATTTTGCAATCTATACTTTGAATTTGGTCGGAAAATGAAATTGAAAGTTGAGATTATGCTGCGCAAGTAACTTGTACTTTGGGAAGAATAAGTTGCAATATTACTGTGTTTATACAGTATAATTATTTCCTCATATGGTGTCATACACAGTTTGCATGATGCTCATCAGGTCTGTGCATCATTCAATATTGAATTGAGAATTACTTCGAAATGCCAGTTCACTTTTTTTTTTTATCAATGTTTGAATAAAATTGACATCCTCATTAAATGTTCATCCCTTTTCGAATTGTAATTCAGCATCCAGTGAGGCTGAACAAAACAGATGAATTGTTGCCCTACATTTTATTTTATTTTTCACAAACACATAGCAGTTTTTTTTTTTTGACTTGTGTGTGCTGAATCAGGCATATGTCTGGAAATTAAACATTGTCGCTGTCTCTGTCACCCTTCATCTCTCGTCCCACCATGTCATCAGATCATGCTGGTAAAAATTATTTTTAATAAAACACAGAGTCATTCAAACACACACACTATACACAAATCCACTCTTAACTCCACTCATCTTAATCACCATCCCATTGATTTATTGAGCAGAGGTGCAAGTCCGGACAAGAACCAAAGATTCCCTCATAACTTTATGACAGTTTTGTATTTGTTTGTGTATACAGTTTTGCCATTCTGTCTCACTTGCTATCCCACAACCAATTTGTACGTATTTTATAAGGTGGCTAATCTGTACGAATTTGAATTAACTCACGCGTAAAATTTTGTATGATTTCTCTATACCCCAGTGACGGGTAGGTTTAGGGGCGGGGTTAGGGGTAGGTCATTTGTACGAATTCATACAAATTGGGCAACTTGTAAAATACGTACAATTTAGTAAAAAGTTAGTGAGCTCGTACACCGGACACTTTCTGCTCCCGTTAGTGACGCTCACGCGGTGTTTGCATACGCTATCACAGATGAAGTGAATTAAATGCAATATTTGTCAAATGCACAGAAACATTTTTATGAGCAACAGAAACGAATCTGTACGAATTTGAATTAACTCACGCGTAAAATTTTGTATGATTTCTCTATACCCCAGTGACGGGTAGGTTTAGGGGCGGGGTTAGGGGTAGGTCATTTGTACGAATTCATACAAATTGGGCAACTTGTAAAATACGTACAATTTAGTAAAAAGTTAGTGAGCTCGTACAAATTTACAAGAATTAGACACCTTAAAAAATATGCATGACTTGCCATGAGATTGGGTTGCATATTCAAGAAACGTTTTCATGAGCAACAGAAACACTTTTTATATACTGCTTAATTCAGCGCCATCTGTTCAAGAATAAAGTTCAGCATATAAACATATAGGCTACTAAATACCGATAAAGTGGGGGTATATATATGCTTTTATTAGTGTTTTTGATAAAAAATGACTCAAGATAAGTGTCACTACACTAAAAAAATATTTCACTGTTATAAAAACACAGATTTGTGAGCATTATTGGAATTGAATTGTTAGAATAAACACGCAACACACGTCGTGCTTGCCATCACAGAATCTGACCAATGAGAATAAAGCGTGTCGTCATCAAGGCTATCACAGCCAATTTTGAGCAACTGCAGTGCCTGACCTCGGCGGCTGGTCTCGTTTTGCTCTCGCCGTACTTTGATGGCACATGTGATCGTAAGGCGGCTGCAGCACCGATCAAAGTCGGACAAATGTTCTAACCAGAATGCATTGCTTTTGTCAGGCGGCAGCCGATCTTTGCGGTGCCGCATGAAGTCAAACAAGCCTAATAGCAGGAATACAAGAGGGCAAAGGAATCGCATGACTAGACAGGAACCATGACTAAACTAAAAAATAAAAGACATGAGAGCAATGAACAAGAAACACAAACAAAACCCAAACCCCACATTACAGTTACTGCCCAACACTGTATATATACCAGATTTTGATATTTCCCTGGATTCTGGTTTCTGTTAACACTATATTTTTTGGGTCAGAACCACGGCACAGTATGTTTCCATCATCAGTTGCTGCAGCTGACTTATCACCTTACATTTGTACTTCGGTTTTTGAATCATTGGTTTTGTTTCCAAAGTGTCAACACAGAATGGCCCAGACCACCTTTTTAATTTTACTTGAGTAACTGTACTTTGCAGGTGTGAACCCGAGGTCCGAATAAAGCGTTCACATCACCAAAATGAACCGAACTCTGTGAGGAAAATATTGGTTGCAAAGACTAAAGTCTCAAATCCAAAGAGATATTCTTCATAAAAGTTAAGACTTGTCCACACCCTCCTAAAACGCCTTGTTTAAACACGCCCCCCACATGTCTACGTCACTGTGTGGGAAGATTTGCATAACGTCTAACTATTTTTGATGAATACATCAACTTCGCGCTGTGGATCGCCGGATCGGGCTTTCACCGTGGACGAAGCGAAGTCCAGCCCGGGGTCGTCACATGTGGTTGCCTCACTCTAGGCCGCCGTGTGTGATGCTGTGTGTTTCGTTGTGAAAGCGAAACTACTTTGTTTGGCCTTCCAAAAGAGGACACACATGGTTTTATGTTTATGCGGCACGATGCAATGCAAAGCGTAAAAAGACAGTATAAGTAATTATAATCCATAATTATGTCCCCACTGGATGAAACAAATGCCACATTTATAATGGGTTTTAATGTTTTTGTCTCATCGCTCCGGAACACGGCATCACAGTATGGTAAGGGGCGTAACATTTCAGTCACAGACATTGCATTACACCAAATACACAACATAATGTTCTTTTTAGCAACGCCATATGACCCCTTTAATCTGCATCTCTGTCAGTCTCTCTAACGACCCTTCTTGTTCCCAGAACCTCAAAACTTCCTCATACCGAGTTAAAATACTCAAAGTGGAACTGCATATTTCCAGAAAACTTTATTCTCAGAGCTTGAAGCTGGTATAATGAACAGTGCAGTGGTAGGTGTTGCCACACAACAAGCTCTTTAATAACAATTCACATTTCCCCATACTTAGTTTCTACAACGGGGTTGAAATGATTTCAAGAAATGTACTCCTTCCTGTACAAGAAATGCCTTCTTGAATAATAAAATCATGCAAAACGCTCCAGTTGCGTCATATACGTAAAAGACTCATTTCACAAGAAGCTACGTTATGAGCAGATACTTTTATGAGCACAAACTGAGCGGCATCTAAATCCATAATGCTGAATAAAAGTTGACCGCCATCAGAAAACATTTGGATTTTTCCTACAATTTAACTTCATAGTTTCCCCCCCAAAAAAAAATATGCCCAGGAAGGAGACGCTCTCTATCTTTCTGTTTCTCTTCCTCTCCTGATGAGGGTCTTACAATTCGTGTGAGACCCTCAGGGCAACATTTAAACTACCATAGACTGAGCCCATCTTGCGTGGCTCTGAAAATGGTTTGAGGGTTTGAAAAAAACCCCTGCATGAATAAAAGTGTAAATGAGAAGAAAGGTGAGCGTCAGAGAACTTATGTCATGTTCGCCCACTAATCAGACCCTGTGGACCATAAACACAGATCTCCCATGATTCTGTTCCTGCGGCCCATGACGTGTTTTCATTTAGTAGCCCGGAGATAACAGAATGAAGGAATGGGGTGATGAGAAGGGAATGAAAGGAGGAAGCAGGCCAAGGAAGATGGATAGATCATAGGTTTAGCCTTTCTTTAACGCTCTCCTTCTCCATATTTCTGCGTGGCCGGCCTAGAGCTATTTCTGAAGAAGTAACATATCAAAACTTAACAGCATTTTCTTCTTTGAATACTGCTGAGTTCAATATTATTTCATTTTGAACCTCTCTCTTTTTTTTTTCCTTCCTCTGTTCTGTGCTGCTCACTCCAGGGCTACTCCACACACACACACACACACACACACACAGACACACACTACTTTCACTGAAGGGCAACCCAGCTCACTTCCTGTGAGGCAGGAAGAACAAAGGTTTGGAAGACTCGCTCGAGTTGGAGATAAGGAGTCTATCCGACAGCTTCAGCATAGTGTGTCCTCTCTACATTCAGAGCAGACTGGAGCATAATTGACCCAAACAGGATGTAGCAAACACTGCAAGCCGGTTAAACTCACACCAGATTATAATCCTTCATATTATCACCACATATGCTGCGGATTAATCTGTTAAACTGTACGCGCTGAGGAGAAACTAAAAATGTTTCAGCTAAACTTGTGTATAACTTTGAGAAACTACAGAGTTAAGAATGACAGTTGAACATCTCATGCAGTACATTAGAGTCGGCTATATATACACAGTACATACCGGAATATAGCTTATATACTTAATGGCTAATGTAGTCAGAGTCATTATTGCAAAATAAACCCTGACAGGGTGATTAGAACTCCAATGTGATGCGATTGTGACTGACTGATTGACTGGCTGTACATTATCCTGCTTATTACACAGCTACTTAGCAAATAAATAATCGAATGAAATGTAAAATATTGATGTGAATTGTTTTATAATGTGAGAAGTACGAGAGTGCAAAGTAATACTAGAGATATTAAACTACTATGGCTATATAAGAAAACATTAAATTACACATAATATACGTCAAATGATACAAAAATGCTGGGTTTCCAACATTTTGCAATCCAGTCATTTGAACCACATGTGACTACACATTGGATTTGAAGCATAAATGGTTATTTCTTGATGTGCAACGAACAACAGCGAAGGAGCGTCTACTCACCTGCTAAAATAATGCTGCAGGGATGACAATTTTTTGTTGGCCAAAACCCAGAAACAAGTTAACATTTCAGCACTTCTAGTTTAATGTTTTTTTTTTTTTTTTTTTTAATACTTCACACAACATGTGTGGTGAAAACACAAGTTCACGATATGTTCATGGTTTATTCTACAATATAAAACACATCACTACATCATTAAAACATACAGTGCTTTTTCAAAAGCTGGTCAAATTTTATTTTAAGGTCTAATTCTCACTGTTAACTAACTATTAATTACAACTATTAATTACAACCTCAATAAACTCCTAATTTGCTGCTTATTAATAGTTAGTAAGGTAGATGTTAAGTTTAGGGATCTAAAATATGGTCATGCAGAATAAGGCATTTCTTTATAAGTACTAATAAACCGCAAATATGCTAGTATTATGCATGGTAATAAGCAACTGGTTAATAGTGAGAATTGATCCCTAAACTAAAGTGTTACCAAAAGGACTTTTTTTTTTTTTTAGTTTAAAAAACTTTTGTTGTCCATAGAGCTTATTTCCTGCAATAATTCAAAAGCTTATGAAAAAATACTACCGTAGTGATGAAATTGGACATTATTCCCTGTATGAAATCTAAACACAAGGGCTCACAGAAGACACATTTGAGATGCACATTACAACCAGAAGTAAAAGACTTGTAAATGACGGTCACGGATTGTCTGATGTGCATTGCACTAAAAATAGGTTTCTCAAAATGGAAAATTTCAGTTTGTGGTGTTTTCCAGTTCCAGTTTTAACAAATATTTGTTAAAGTTTGTCAAGAGAATTTTTGAAAAATGCACATGCATGAATGCCTTCTAGAACCCCAGGGGAACCGTGAAGTATCATGTAATAAACCTGTGACTGAAAAAAAATAAAATAATAATAATCAGAAAACAGTGAAGTGGTTCTCAGATACCATGTTTGTTATTTACAGTAATAATCTTCAACACTTGAGTGATGCCATTAACCACAGTTCCATATTGTTCAACCAATGTAGTTTGAACGCTAGATATGGAACAAAGTTAGCACAGTTTTGGGAAACAGCTGTGAATAGCAAGTACATTTCTCAAACGATGCATCGCACTATAGTAGTTAAGCAGCGAGTTATATTGTCGGACGGAAAACAGACCCTTGATTAGCTTATTTTACTCAGTATCCATAAGTCAGGCTGCTAGGTTTTTTTCAGTCCTTCAAAGAGCCATTTTTACTAAACTGGGAAAATTAGTGTGATACCGCAGTCCTATAGAAAGTTACCAAATTAATATAGGGTCACAAACAAGCAAAGCCAATGACAATCATGTGCAAGTAAACTACTAACAACACAGGCGCAAAGCCATGTGGTTAAGCCATGTTTTGTCTGGGGGCGGTAAATAAACATCACGTTGCATGATTTATTGAAATACTCTCCTCCCATTAAGTTTGCATCTGAAAGGAAAACTCCTACAGATGCATATGCAATAAGGTCAGACACAAAAATTACTCTCCGCTTCTTTTCATCGCTAATTTTTCACGGTGTGAACTTTAGTCAATCCTGACAGTAGTTTTTTTTTTTTTTTTTTGAATGCCGAAAATAGGCATTGCGCAAGTTGTCAGTAAATCTAGCCCATAGCCATGCATATAAGCTGCAAAAGCAATCAGATCTTTAAAAGATGTCAGTCAGATTGTTTCTTCCTGTTAAATGGCAAATTCTCGGCCAGAATAAGCTGCAATGTGAACCAGACTTTAGGCTGATAGTCAAAAATCTGGCTACACGAGACCAGCAAGCATAGACTCTCCTAGAGTTCCCGTATCACTTTCTATCAACAGCACTTCTACTGTGTGTGCTGGATTGAGGAATTAGACACTCGGCGTACAAGAGAGCTCAGGGTCACACGAGGACAGAGTCTCAGAGCTTGACCTGTCTGCTCTGTTTATCTTTCATTCCCTAGCTCATTCAGTTCAGAAACAGAGAGGAGCAAGCGTGCAGATAGCTACCTCACAAACACAGAGACAGAGCCCCGAGGCGCGCAAAAGTTCTCCCGCTGTACCGCTTCGCCCACCCCTCAGCAGATGGCTTAAATTACAGCAGAAGCTGTAACGAGATTCCTGCACGATTAATACGCAGAGCAGTTTTGGGATTTCAATACGAGGGATTGGAGCTAATGCGATTATCAAGAGAGGAGCAGGGGGAGAGGAGACGATGTAAAACAGGTTTGGAGGAGAGATGAACGCAGGCGAATGGGGTGAGAGGAAGAGACTCTGGCGCGTTCCAAGCATCATGTCATCTTTCGTTACCGAGAGCTGTTATTAGCTATTTGTTATTGTTTTGCCAGCTGTCCCAAATGCCAGCGGCTGTGCAGCAGATACACAAGAGGGCTCTGGACTCTTTGGGAGTTGAGAACAGCGAATGTACCCAAATTTCTCTCTGTGAGTGAGCGTATGGATGCGTTATAACTTGAAGTGACAGTCATTAAGTGTAATTGGAGAAGAGTTCTCCGCAGAGAACTATTAAAACTGGTTAGCTTGATGACTCCAGGACTTGAAGTCTTTGCCAGCAGGAAGTAAAACCCTGCTGATATTCCCTCTAAAAGTCAGTTGATAGAGAAGATGGCAACAGTCGCAGTCAAGATGGTCTATATAATAACTGGAGAAATTAGCAGTTTTCAACATTGATTATAAGAATGTTTTTTTTCTTTCTTTCAGTAAATCAGCATATTAGAGTGATTTCTGAAGATCATGTGACACTGAAGACTGGAGTAATGATGCTGAAAATACAGCTTTGACATCACAGGAATAAATTGCATTTTACAATATATTAAAACAGAAAAAAAATTATAGTAATATTTCATAATATTGCTGTTTGTCTGTCATTTTGTTCAAATAAATGCATACGAGACGTATTTAAAAACATTTAAGATACACAGTATATACTATGTGCTTTAGGAAACTTATTTATGAAATAATAAAAAAGACTGTGACATTTATAAAAACATGCTGTTCTTCAAAAGAATCCTGAAAAAAAGACAAAATAAAAAAAATAAACAGTTGTGATTTAAATGTTGCTTGAAAAATTTGTCAGAATGCATATTACTTATGGAATACATAATACGTATTTTAGAATAATAATAGCAATTTTATTTTGAGATATGTCTCTAATGTTTCCTGTTTGACCACCATGGCTCACTAGTTGTGGAGCATGTGTGCAAATTATTTATTTTAATTACACTTTCATAATAAAATCTGCACCACTGCACTTTTTTTTTACATGCAATATCAGTGTCATGAAATCAGTTAATATAGGTCTGTAATCAGGAGGTCTCTTTTTAGGATAATAATTAATCATTTACACTATTACTGACTGTCCTTTGCATTTTAATCTGAATTCCCAGGTTTTACTTGTAAATGCCACTTTATTTGTAGCTGGAGGTGACAGATATGGAAACTCTCCAAACTCTGGGAGAAATATCAAAGGTCAACCGCTTGAAAGGGACAATAAAACTTGAGATCCATTGTATTTAGTGCTAAAACGCTGAATTTAAAATCTCAAACATGTGAGCGTGACTCAGCAAGTGTGCATATGTGAGAGCATTTGCATAGCAGAGGCCCTATTGGGTCATTGTGCCTTCTTCCTGTTTATATGAGCATGTCTTGGGGTCAAAGCCAAAAGTGACCAAAGGTAACAAAGAAACAAGAAAAATAGGCCACAAAAGAGGAGGAAAACAAGAACACGTTTTTCTTTTCTGTGCAGAGATGTTTTCCAGAGCCCATACACATAAACAAACACATTTCACATGTGCTGAAAGAGAGTTTGTCAGTGTTTCCGCGTAACTTTCTAATGCTAAAAATCAGGGGAAAAGACGGGCAAGCTCATTCGCTCTTTCTCCATTTCTCTCTTTCTCTCGTGATCCTCAGAAGAGCGTTTGGAGAACACCCTGCTGGGCTTTAACCAACAACATCTATTTGATCAAGTCTAGGCACGATTGCTCCGACAGCTCCCTGTGCTCGAGGTCCCTGCCGGCAAATGACTTTTTAATGTAACTGACAATAGATGTTGTAGTTGTACAGAGAAAGATAGGTAGACAGAGCGAGAGAGAGAGAAGAGGCCGAGGCCGAGAGCACTTGTCTGGAGTTAAAGTAAAGAGTTATTGAGAGGGTCGAGATAGAGATCACTTTTAGAACCACATGCTGACAGAAACAAACACTCTGGTGGGAACATACAAACACAGAGAAACACTCACGCATGGTGAAAGGGCCCACGTACAAACGCTCAGGTAGACAATTAGAGAAAACAAGAGGAAGAAGTGAGAGAGAGTGATGAGTAGAAACGGGTACCGGATAAGGGAGAGCAAAGCTCTTTCCCAAGTCCAGCCTGATTTTGTGTGATGAAAAGACCCAAATTATTCACCGTCAATCTTGGCTTTCCACCCCAGCTCTCAACACCTGTGCCATTCTGTGGGGGTGACAGCTTTTACCTTACCAGAAAACCTGATTTGCAGGGGGTTAACCGCCTGTGTGACCTCTGAATGAAAGTGTCACAAAAGTAAAAATATCATAAAAAAACAGAGCGGAAGAGGTGCCAGAGTTTCAGAAGAAAATCAAAGCTCAAAAAATCAGGCTCAAATCTCAATCAATACTACACTTTTAGTAGTGCAGGACCAACAAAAGCTACATTACATTCACTTCAATATGTACAGTACACTACGTATATGGTGCCAGATATTGGAATATACCTAGAAGTAAAAAAGCTATTTGACTGCAGATAAGACTATCTGTGCCAGATTCACATTCATCTGTTTTGGATAAAAAATTAACATGCTTTTAGTGCCACTCACTGGACATTTTACTTTGAAAGTGTCACAAAAGTAAAAATATCATAAAAAAACAGAGCGGAAGAGGTGCCAGAGTTTCAGAAGAAAATAATGAAGAAGAAGGCTCAAAGCTCAATCAATACTACGCTTTCAGTAGTGCAGGACCAACAAACGCTACATTACATTCACTTCAATATGTACAGTACACTACGCATATGGTGCCAGATATTGGAATATACCTAGAAGTAAAAAAGCTATTTGACTGCAGATAATACTATCTGTACTGTTAAAATGTTAGCATGCATATTGTTAAAAATGTCTGTATTCCGGGTGTGGAAATCTGCAACAACAAGTCGAAAACTTTGGCCTCAGACCTCATAAGAACTGTTTTATGATGGTACGCTCACAAAGACACTCAAAGTTAGTAAAATTCCCCTAGTGATTAGAATCAGCTGGCAGACCGTGGAGATTACAGTAACACACATACACATGTACACAAAAACATACGCAGACAGTTATCAAAACCTTTTCAGTTTAAATAAAATTTATGTAGAGAAAACTCTACCAGCTAGATTATCAGAAAGACACAAAAAAAGAATCAAAACAATCCAGATAAAACTATATACAGTACATGCATGTGCACAACTGGCCTGCTATATTTTCTGTGTCCCCTCATTCACAGTAAATTGAGTTATGACTCATCGCTTTTCCTTGTCTCTTCTTTTCTTCCCGTTAGAGTGGTGGGATAAGGGCACGGCAGTCTGGCCGGGGGGATTTCCACTCAGACGCTAGCATGCAAACACATATGGTGAAGCACTACACGATAAAGAGGTGATGACTTCAGATTTCTCTGCGAGTGTGTGCATGTTTTAGCGAAAAACACCAGTCAGTGATGGCTGATCTGCTATGTCCCTGTTTTGTGTGTGGATTTTTATTTATTTTTTTCTGTTGACTACCAGCATCAATATAAGCAAGCAATAATCTAGGAGATTCCATGCTGTATTGTGAATAAATCCCGAAGGACATTTAGGCACAACTCAATGTGGAGTCACTGTAACCCCTTCAGTCGTGACTTGTTCACAATACAGCATGCCTCGAGTACCTTATTGCTTTTATTAAACGGTTATA
>NW_015659733.1:36448-47891 GCF_001515625.1 Sinocyclocheilus rhinocerous | reverse complement strand
GTTGTGGGTGTATTATTGACATGTCAAAGTCTAGACCCTGAATATAAGACGACTGCGTTTTTTCAGATGTATTTCCAAGAAAAAAATATTGTCTTATATTCGGGACAATACAGTAACAATTCAGAAAACACATCAACAATTCCGAAAATATTATAACAAGTCAAAAAACACAATGACAAATCCGAAAACAAAATAAGTCAGAAAAAACAACGACAAATCCGAAAACAAAATAAGTCAGAAAACACAACTACAAATCAGACAAACCGGAAGAGGCAGGTATAGTTTGAGACAGCGCCATTGGTTTGAGAATAGATTACTCACCGCTGACTGGACGAGACATCTGTCAATCAAGGTATGCAGGAAGAACAGCAGAGTCGTGGTAGAAAGTTCGGAGATGGTCTTAAAGTAGCTCAGTTTAAGTGTACTGTATGAATTGCCCTATGGAATAAAAAATATGCATGTACATTTACAACACTGTACTCTGTATTATATTACCTTTGAATCAGAATACAAAAAACTAGTTAACGCTATGGGAGTGATGGTAAATTTGACATAGTTCTCTCTTCTGACTGCCTTTATCAGTATCTATCCAATTAATTTTTTTTCATGAAAAAACTATCGTGGGTTTTTCTTTTGCTATTTGAGTCTTTTTATTAGGAAAATTAAACAAATTGAGTTATATCCAACAGCATTAAGACAGTTAAAAAGCAGAAAACGTCCTTATTGGAAATTGATTCTCTGCCAGTAGGAGGCGCTTTTGAAACGGTTTCCCTCATAACAGCTGTACACAAAGCTGCGTGGCTCTCATAAATCACATCGAACGTTTGAGAACCGCTCCCTTTTTGGTCCGCAGAGACCTATACTTGGATTTGTCATTGTGTTTTCTGACTTGGTATTTTGTTTTCAGATTTGTCTTTGTGTTTTCTGACTTGGTATTTTGTTTTCAGATTTGTCGTTGTGTTTTCTGACTTGGTATTTTGTTTTCAGATTTGTCGTTGTGTTTTCTGACTTTGTATTTTGTTTTCAGAGTTGTTGTTGTGTTTTCTGAATTATTTTGTTTTTTAGATTTGCATTTGTGTTTGCAAATTGTTAGGCTATTTTGTTTTCCGAATTGTGGTTTGTTTTGCAATTCTCGGCCACCGTACGGTTACCATACAATACAAATATAAAACTATTAGAGCTCAAATAGAAACAGAGAATAGGAACTGTTCTCACCCGCTGTGTCATTCATTCATTTTTATTTTATTTTTTTTTATTTAAGCATAAATGATATCTCACACACATACATCTGCTTAGGCTATCTCTCAGCATGAGAAAACGTCCAGCTGTTTTCCGACTTTTAGTTTAAAACAGACTGATTCGCGGCACAGCGTGAGTTTGTAAGCATCATTACAGTACAAATTGTAATATTGGGCTTCCACACAGACACGTGTCTGATTTCCCTCCCGAGAAGAGTTTCTTTGACGAGGGAAGGGCATGGCCTCAAAATTAAAGGTGAACGATTCAACATGCCAGCTGGGGTCACTCATAATTCATTACATAAATAATAAACAGTTAATTTTGCTGAAATACATAATACATGGAACAGCTTTGATGCTATATTGATTGTTTATGTTAAGGGTGTTGCGCAGTGATGCGCACACAGTTGGGTGAAGCGGTTAACTGTGCTTTATCGTGAATAAAACAGCAGTTGACCAATCAGAATCAAGACTAGAACTAACCATTTTATAAGTAAGGTATAATGTACATACAGCCGGTTGTAATCGCAAAATAAAGCCCGCCATGCTTATCAGCAGCCCGGTGCGAAGCGACGACTGAAGGGCTTTATTTTGCGGTAACAACTGGCTGGATGTATATTATCCCGCTTTTTACAAGGCTACTTGCCACAAAACTAAATAATTATACACAAAACATTGATTTGAGTTTAAATATTTGAACGCAAAGCTTCCAGGAAGAAAGCAGTTGCTGGCAAGTGGCAAGGTCAAACTAGACTGACATTAAGAGATATGGGACAGTCCAACTTATTACACAACATTTCACCTGATGAATAATTATGGCAATAAAAGATAATGATTTAAGATGAAACTGTATTAAAATCTTACAAGTTTGTTAGTTATTTCACAATCCATTACAGTGTACAAAACAATCGTTGCAAAATGACAGCAGAGAGAGCTAGTCCGCAATACCAGAATGACATAATTAAATATTTGTACAGAGAATATTGATTTTGAGTTTTAATATTTTTATTAGCCAGCCAAAGGCAAAGCGTCCATGATGAAAACCTGTTCCTAGCAAGTGTTATTCGTTTTTATCCGTTGTTATCGGGGAATAACATACCTCGGAATATGGTGACTGACCAATCAGAATCGAGTATTCCACAGAGCCGTGTAATAATGATTGTTACAAACTGGTTTCCCAAGCAGCATCTGCCATTCAGACAACAAATAATTCTATGCCAAACTCATGCCATGGGGTGACCTAAGTCTGATTAGTCTTATCTTATTTCCCCTGTTGTCCCTTAAAAATAAAGTTGCAAAAAGGAATCTTTTTAAAACACCCCCCTCATTTGCCATTGGTTGGACAAACAGATAGTCCTGCCCCAAAGCCATGCCATTGGTACAGTCAGAATTGCTCAAACAGACACCAATATTTCGATAGATCCAAGGTGTTTACACTTTTTGGGAAAGCTTGGAAAGGAGAAAGTAATTTAACTTTGAAAAAAAAAAAAAACACTTCACCTTTAACCTACGTATGTTTATTTACCGTAAAACAGTGCGGTTAATACTGCCTTGTACTTGGCAAATGTCTGCATACACACTCACTCCAGTTGCCCAGTTACTTTCCATACCTTTGAAATCACACCCAAGTGTATGTATATGCAAGCATTCCTTCAGTCAGCACCTCTACAGATGTAGTATTGCGGGAAAGCCTGCCGTGCTAAATGGAAAGGAAAGGAGGATGGGAGAGAAAGACTGCTTTCCAATTGATCCGGCGCTCGTCTGTTGGGGGAGGGTATCGCTTCGCTTTAAACTGAGCTGGGAATGTGAACAGCAATATTACTCATTACACATGATATCCTAAAATGGCAAATTATTGTGACCAATTACCAGGCTAATTTACCAATTATCCATGTGAGCAATCTATTGGCTGAGAAAATCAATAGTCACTCTCAACTGCAAAAGATAGATGGCTCATGCAGTCTTTCTCTTCTTCTTGCCTGTTCTCTCCGGGCCATGAACCAATCAGTGAGCTAAGTGCAACTATGGCAAATAACACTTGGTGCTGTCTAATGGATCTAGAGCCAATTAAAAGGCTTGGAGAATTTAATGTGTAGTTTGCTGTCTGGAGACCCTTCTGGATTTAAAGGAATAGGTCACTCAAAAATGAAATTTCTACCACCATTTACTCACCCTCATATAGCATTCCAAATCCTGCTCAAATCCAAATCTTATTACGGGGAACACGAAAAAAAAAAAAATGTCATTGACGACAGTGATATTGATTGGATATTTTGGAATCTTAATGTGAATGTGCACAAGCTTCGAGTGGTGGATTTTCAGCAGAGGTGGATTAAGTACACAACTCCATGCTTGAGTGAAAGTACATACTGCTGGCCAAACATTACTCCATTACAAGTGAAAGTTGTAAAGACTGATTTTTACTTAAGGAAAAGCACAGAAGTACTTGCTTTTAAAAGTACTTAAGTACCAAAAGTACATTTCCTTTTTTATGTCGACAGACTGTTTTGTTATTGCTTTATTTAATACTTGCATTACCCTATGCCTCTGCAACGTACAATACATTTTGCCTACTGAATGCACTGACTAGCCTGTAGTATAAGTGAAATTAAGAGCTTTTAGAATGTTAAAAAACCTACAGACAAACAAACAATATATATATATATTGCAGTGATCTCACACAGCTCTGACACAATTACGTGTAGCCATTCATCCACATTTCAACCGAGTGGACAGGAAAATTGCTGTAAATACAGACTGATAAGAAAGAAGAAAAAAAACACACCTGCTTTAAAACCCAGCAAAACAACTGTAGCTGTATAACTTTACAACAGCAACACTTTAACAAAAAAGCAAAACAGCAAGATTTATTTGACTCAGAAACAAAAATTTCAAAAATGCTCTCTAATCGCAGAACGGTCTGTGCAGTGCTGTATCAAGTCAAAAACATATTGTGTTTTGTTAGGAGACACACAACAGTTCTTCTGTGGCACTACAGGTAATATTTTCGTCTACACAACTTTGCAAAATCAAACAATATTGTGTTGAATGTATTATTATTATTATTATTGAATTGTTATTGAATTGTTGTAAATAAATATCACATTTGCAACTGGTCAGTGTTTATAAAATGCTGGGAAATCACTCCACGTAACCCTACAAGAGTGATTACTGATAGACTGTCTGGAAATAAAAGTCACTTTTTAGAAAAGAAAAAAAAAATCACCCACTGATGTTCAAAGCTGCTACATAGTAGCGACTTTCTACTTAGAGAACCTTGATAGAAATGTAGTGGAGTGAAAAGTATGATGTTTGTCTTTCAAATGTAGTGAAGTTAAAGTCAAAAGTTTCCAGAAAAATAATACTCAAGTAAAGTACAGGTACTCAAAAAGTGTACTTAAGTACAGTAATCAAGTAAATGTACTTTGTTACTGACCACCTCTGATTTTCAGTGAATAATGACTTAAAAGTTCTGTCTGTTCCATATTAAAAAAAAAAAATTGAACATCATATGATTTCAGTAAACTGGGAATATACAGTAACACACAAGTTTATACAAGCAGAAAACAGACAACAACGACATACAGGTTTGGAATAACATGCGGTTAAGTAAAAAAAAATATATATGTTTTTTCTTTTAAGATCAGTTTTCCGATGGTTCCATCCATCCATTTTCCAAACTGCTTATCCTATGTAGGGTTGCTGGGATGATGAAGCTTATCCCAGTGTCTCGGACAGTAGTGTTTATGTGAAACTGTACAACTACAAGAACTGTGGATGCAGAAGGTGCTCACGTGTTGGTAAGAGGGTGTAATGGTGAACCATTGCTATCTGTTATCAACTATCAGGGTAAACTCCCAGAGCTATCAGCCTCCGCCTGAACAAACGTGACGGGCCAGTGTGTGCAAATGGTTATTGCACTTTATCTTACATGAGAGATTTAAGCAAAGAAAATAAGACATAGTACTCCTTCTAGAGGCATTGCAAAGGTATGCCTTTTACAAGGAGAAGATCCTGGTGTTGAATGACTATGCTACCTAATACTCATCAGCTCTGACCAGTTGGGTGGTTATTCATAAAGAGGTTCTGATGGAGCAGAGCACTCAATTTGTGTCCTGGCTTATGATTAACTGAATCATCTGCACACCTTTGTTCTATAATCAGTATGGACTTATGGATCCATTGAGATGTTCAATCAAGAGTGCACTTTGGAGGGTGGCCACCGATGATGGGTGCGACCAGGACTTCATGATCCCACATGTCTTTCTGGCAACAAAGATGCACTTTGATTAACAACCATTCCAGGAGCCTTCTTGATGTTGCGAAGAACAAGTAGAAGCCATTACAACCTTCACCACATTGAGGACATGATGCCAGACAGAATCCTTTCTGTACAACCATGTGAGTCCCACGCCTTGAACAGGGACGCACTGTGAATTCAAAGTTCTTCCATATTGACAGGACCATCAGAGTTGCAGAATTGTGCCAATTTGGCAGCCCTGCCAGTTCCAGATGGACTTTCTGTGCATTCCGCAGAATAGATTTAAACATGGTAAAATGTTCAATGAGAGTATTGCACATTAATGATCCATTGCGTGGGGGATTGGACGACGTGTGGAACTTTGTGAATGATGAGTGTTCCAATTCTGCAGTTTTCTGTGGAATTCTGCATGTACAGATTCCGTGTGGGCCTGCTTATTGGTGGCCAGCCAACAGAAGGTGGAACAGCTGTATCACACCACCTGATAAAAAAGTGGGTCAAACTTGCTCTGCAGCAGAGACCCCTGCAAAGGTAGACTTCGGGGAGCAGCTCTCCCTGATCTAAGGCAGCAACTAGAACAACTAATGAACCACTTATCTGATGTCTTTTCAGATGTATGTTTGCCTTGTGGACCGATATAGCCCAGAAATTGTCAGAGAGCTGTACTGTCATATCACAACCAGCGACGATGAAAGCTTTCCAACTGGTTTCTGGAGAAGAAAGTGCAAAAGATAGCAGCTAGATGTGATTGGGGAATCCCAGATCCCAGTCACTACCAAGTTTGAATGGAACCTTCCAGTTCTGTAATAACTTGAGCTCAAGTTGAATGATATCTCTGGCTTTACGTATCCCGTGCCTCAAGTGGATGAACTAGTGGTGTAACTAAAATATTGCTTATTTCAACTCTATTCCAGTGCCCTTATCAAGTCTTGTGAGGTTCCTGCAACCAAAGGGTCTTCATGTTGTACCTCAATCTCTTATCCTGAAGCCATCAAGTGGATTCTTTCATGAAGCAGCCCAGTTTCTTCACACTCTAAGGGCCCTATTTTAACGATCTAAGCACATGGTCTAAAGAGCACAGCGCAGGTGCACTCAGGGCGTGTCCGAATCCACTTTTGCTAGTTTAACAACAGGAAAACGGTCGGCGCGCCCGGGCGCATGGTCTAAACGGGTTGTCCCTATTCTCTTAAAGAGTAATGGGTGTTTTTTGGGCGTAACGTGCCCTTTAAAAGCCAGTTGCGCTCGCACAAAAATCTGTAATTAACTGAATTATTATGCAATTCACCCTTCCATCCCATGAATGTATATGACCTTCAGAGCTCAATATATAGAATATATTCAGTAGAGAAAAAAAGTAACACTTTAGTATAGGAAACAATTCTCACTATTAACTAGTTGCTTATTAACATGCCTATTATTAACACATTGGCTGGTTATTAGTGCTTATAAAGCACATATTCTGCATGACCATATTCTACATCCCTAACTAAACTACCTTACTAACTATTAATAAGAAGCAAATTAGGAGTTTATTGAGGCAAAAGTCATAGTTAATGGTTTGTTAATAGTGAGAAATGGACAAAGTGTGACTTTTTTTTTTTTTTTGTGCACCTAAAGTTTATATTTGAACTTTTATAATAATTGCAGAAACGTGTGAAAAACTAATTCAGTCTGACCTTATTGCCTTAAGAATTTGCAAATTACAAAAGTGAAAGTATCCTAGTCAGAAACTTGCAAAAGACAAAACTTTAATCTGAAAAATAAATGCTGTTAACACTGTAGATTAGGGAACACTATTCACTATTGACTACAGTAGTTGCTTATTAGCATGCATATTACTAGTATATTAGCTGTTTATTAATACTTATAAAGCATGTCTTATTCTGCATGAACATGTTCTAGATCCCTTAACCCACCCAATACCTAAACATACACTCTAAAAAATGCTGGGTTGTTTCAACCAAACTTTGGGTCAAATATGGACTAACTCAACTGTTGGGTTAAATTTTTACATTAAATTTTTAACCCAAAAGTTGGGTTAGTCCATATTTGACCCAAAGTTGGGTTGAAACAACCCAGCATTTTTTAGAGTGTCACTACTGCAACTACCTTACTTACTTATCAATAAGCAGCAACTTAAGAGTTTATAGAGGGAAAACTCTCAGTTAATATTGTATATGTTTTCCCTAATCTAAAGTGTTACCAGAATTTCTTTGATGATCATGTTGGATTGCCCATCCTCTTTCAATCTTTGTATGTTTGTGAGTGTGTGTGAGGGAACACTTTGGACAGTATTCCCACAAGATAAGTGGGGTGTGTTTGCTCCCAGTGCAGAGCTTTAGTCGTATCAACCCATCAGATCTGCTGTGAAGTATCAACACACAACATCTCCTTCTCTCAGCATCACAACCCCCTTTTCTTTTTTTCACTTTTTTTTTTTTTTTTTAGAATATACCAAACCAAACACTGTACCAGACCTATAGCAACAGAAAACAGAGTTTTTTGTGAATATAAGTAGTTTTGTGTATATCCAAGGCAATTCTGGATGCCAGACATGCAACCCATCTGTGAATTCATATAGGGGCTATTTTTATTTTATTATTCTATTGGAATATTATGCACTTTTCAAGACTTTTTAGGAATCATAACTAATCTTTCATTATTGCAGAGATTCAAACTAAAAAGCTCCCACTAAATTTCAAAGCGCAACACAAATTACTTGTGTTTATATTGTATCATCTAAACTGTTTAGAAGTCCTGTTTAAAAGATAGAAGGCTTATAAAATGAGCATGTCTGAGGAAAAAAACCAAGCAAGCAAGAAAGAAAGAAAGAAAATGTTGTTTAATTTGGCAAATTTTCTCATGTTGGTAAGATTCTATTTAAGAAAGGCCCATGTTTGTGTCTCTGCGCTTGCAGTTTTTCCTCAAGAAATGCTGTGTTCTGCTTAGTTTTAATAATGATGTCTCTTCAGTGATTACTACATGTGGAGATATGGAAACTTTATCCACAAACCAGAGAAATAACACGATCTGATCATTTTTGGGGGGGTTCTATGCCAAGAATGAACCTTTGCATTTTCCTTGAGGGTGTCTAAATTATGTCTCTGAAGTACCCCACAAAGTTGTGCTACACTTTGTGGTGTAAGGAAAAAAATCACAGAGTTAGATGGAGGTGAGCTCTCTAACAAGGCCTAAACCTTGGCTTAAACTTCACCAGTTGGGGTATTGCTTCATCTCTGATTGCAAGAATTTTGCTCAGTGGAATTACATTTTTGACATGTTGCCTACACAACATCAAAATATTCAAGCTGAGTAGAGGAGATGGGGAGTAAAATGATCATATTTGTTAATATAAACATTACGTTTTATACAGACTTTTTATGCAAAAATGTTAGCTGTTTTTTATGGTCTTCATGGGCTAGAATAATTTATATGTCTAGCTGTAAATCGATTATGCAAAACGCAAGCTGTCTGCAAAGTGTACAAGTGTGTCTAATTGGTCTGTTAAAATTAAGGTAAGCATGATCCTTTAAAACAATCTATGTGTTTTACTTGACAATGCAGTGCACTTAAAGGTATTGTTTCAATAGATTATTTAAAGAGTAGATTACCTTTTTGATAGGATAATTTTTGATAGGTTTTATTGGGGAAAAAGGAGGAAATTGAATAAAGGTATAATGATTTTGATATTATTATATTGCATAAAAATAACATGATCCAAACATGAATCTGAAATGAAAGCATCATATTAAGCATAATATGACCATGACTGAATTATGTTAGGATAATTTAGGGTAACACTTTATTTTGATGCTCCCATTTAGACATTCTAACAACTATAAGTAGCTTTAAAACTACCTATATGTCAACTAACTCTTTTATTAATAATAACAGTCCACTGAAACTCTTAGAGTGTTAATAGTAGTTTTTTTTTTTTGGAAGAAGACATAATAAATAAATAAATAAATAAATAAATAAATAAAGATGTTAAACATTATTACAACTTCAAATTACTGTTTTCGATTTTAATATATTTTGTAATTTAATATAAATGTAATTTGTAATATTGTTGTTATCAGTGTTGAAAACAGCTGTGCTGTTTAATATTTTTTGTAGAAACTGTAATATATTATTTTCAAAAGAACAAATGGAAATATAATTGTTTTGTAACAATACAAAAGTCTGTACTGTCACTTTTGATCAATTTGCATGCATATGTGCTGGATAATAATAATAATAATAATAATAATAATAATAATAATAATAATAATAATAATAATATATTGAAACCACATGAATGTATATTGTGGAACCAATGTCCATAATTTATTTACGTATCACTGTAAAAATTCTGGGAATGTCAATTTACGGTTATTCACTGTAAATTATACAGTATTTTTCACTTCCAAAAACGGTATACTACCGTAAAATTTATGTCCAATACATGTAATGTCCAATACAGTTTTTCACCGTATATAGTAGGGGAATTTACCGTTAACCATTTAACAGGTTTTTACAGTCTTTTACCGTTAAATTCACGGCCATTTTTTACAGTGAAATCATAACAGTATATTGTGTCATCATTTAAATGAGCATCCAGGCAGTAATATGCATCAGACTTTATGCAGGTACTCAAAGATGTGGCTTGCAAGATTATATCTGTATTGCGAATAGAGATCATTTAAATATCTGAGTGTTTTTATCAGAAGTGATATAGTTGATAACACAAATAACTATATATAATTTACTTTCATTCATTTTCAGAATGAGCTATTGAGTCTATTGTTTGTTAGGAATAAATATTCACATACTGTATGCTGTGTGTATGCGCAATACAGTAAATTACATTAAAACAACATATCACTCTTGAGAGAGAAGGAAAATAGATATAATTACCCGAGACTAATTCAGCTAATGGAATAAACTTCTGAAATGACACGTCTTTTTCTCAGCAGTCATGCTCTGTGTGTTTTGACGCATTAAAGGACTTTCAAACTTTTGTTTTCAGGGAAAGCATAAACGTGTGTGTGTGTGTGTGCGCGCGCAAAGATGAAATTATGCAAAAAGCCAAGTATGACAGTGATGTCACCTGAGGGCTTCCCTGTCTGGGTTTGGATTGAGTACATGATTGTCTCTCAAACACACACACACACACACACACACACACACACTCATTAGAGATTTGCATGGCAAATTGCTGTCTCCAGTTTCTGTTTACACAGATTCAGCGGAGAGGGCTGTGAGTGTGTGTACGTCCAGAATGACAAGAACAGCTCATGCAAGAAAACATCAGTCAATCGACCATGTGGACTACACAACAATCATTTCCAAATGTATGAAATTCATACACTACTGTAATGAAAAATATCTGGACATATTACTTTTCTAGTTGATTCCATATGGCACTCAAACCCATGATAACGTCCAAAGACAAACTGAGGTTAAAACATTACCAGAGGGACATTTGAGTGGTCTGTGGATAAACGTTGATGCAGCAGTTCTTCTTGTGAGAGCGGGCTGCTTTATGAGAGCCAGGGTCTGCAACTGTCTGCTTTCATTCATCCTCATCTTTCAGAGCACACGAGCTCATCAGCTGCTCCTAAACAAGACTGTACACAAATCCCTGTCCAGCCCTCAAGGCCTTTGCCTTTTTGAAGGTACATCAGTTCAAAATTTGATTTGATATGCAATTCATTGTAGTAAATTGTGCTAAATTGCTTTCTTTAAATGCATAAAATGATAAAAATGTATTAAATTCTAGAAATCAAGTAATAAACATTAAATAAACACTATGACATGGACAAAACCATGTCATAAAACAAAAAAAATGAAATTATAAAATAAAATAAAAACCGTTTTAAATAAATGTTGTTCCTTTCTATTCATCAAAGAATCCCGAAAGAAACGTATCATGGTTTCAAAAAATAAAATAAATAAATAAATA
>NW_015659733.1:26328-36228 GCF_001515625.1 Sinocyclocheilus rhinocerous | reverse complement strand
TTCTGAGTAACTGGCACACAGGCTGCATGTCAGCTTCTTTTTTGCTGTTTACAGAGCATAGAGCTGTCACATAGACAGGCGTGATTTCTCTATTTCTGCTATTTCTGTTAGGAACATTTTATTTATGCCATACCAAACAAAAATCACTTATAAAAGTATGTTTTTGAATGCCTGTGTGAAGACGGCCACAGACCCGAGAAATTCACAGATGCAATCCAAACAACTGGCATAAACATCTCTGATTGTTCACTGCTGTCCCCAAACAACTGTTTGAAAACAAACACAATGCAAATTTCTTTTGTAACCAGATGCAAATGTAATTTGCAATGTTTTATTTTACGGTCATGGATGGAAAATCACTTAGCTGACTGCTCATTCTTTAGTATGTGGCGCAGGCACTGAAGCTTGGGCTTGGTAACCGGAAACTGTCTGGAAATTGTTTGAATCCTGAAAAAAACGAGGCGTGAGCTTCATCATTGTGCCACGGTACTCCAGAGAGACTGACGATCTAACAGTCACTCTGCATAGAAGCATATGTGTAATAACTGCTTTATTACCATGTAATAACAATTTATAGATTGCTCGGTATTGTTTATTGTTTATCTATTTTTATGTTTTTAGTCTAAAGGCATCTGCTTCATGATGATTAAAGGTTGTAATATTCATGTCATTCAAATTCTTCATATTACGTGACTTCTGAAAGTTTTATTAACATACATTTAAGACTTCAAAAGACATTTTAAGACCAATTTGAGGAATAAATTAAAGGAAACACAATATATCAATATATTCTCTTAATTTAAATGTCTACAAAATGAATTGTATTAGCATTTAGAATAACTGAGATAGTATTATACATTTTATTAATATTTTGAATTACTTTTTTATTTATTATTATTTCCTTTTATTTTAAATATAGTTAGAGTTTTAGTAACTTTGTTGTGTGCTTTTGTTAGTTTTATTATTACTATTATTATTATTATTATTACTATTATTAAATATGTCTATATCTTTTTTATTTAAGTTTAAGTTCTATTTTCACTACATCATTTATTTTATTTTGTTTTATTTTATTTTATATTCTCTTAATTTAAATGTCTACAAAATGAATTGTATTAGCATTTAGAATAACTGAGATAGTATTATACATTTTATTAATATTTTGAATTACTTTTTTATTTATTATTATTTCCTTTTATTTTAAATATAGTTAGAGTTTTAGTAACTTTGTTGTGTGCTTTTGTTAGTTTTATTATTACTATTATTATTATTATTATTACTATTATTAAATATGTCTATATCTTTTTTATTTCAGTTTAAGTTCTATTTTTACTACATCATTTATTTTATTTTGTTTTATTTTATTTTAAGGATTTTAGATATTTGTATTGAAAATAAGACCAAAATACAGAGAATTAATTAATTAATTTATTTATTTATTTATTTATTTATTTGTTTGTTTGTTTATTTATTTATTTGTTTGTTTGTATGTTGTTTGTTTGTTTGCATTGCATGCAACATTTAATATAATTATTTTATGACTTTAAGTGAAGGGCAAATTAAGACGTTTAAGTTTGTTTGTTTGTTTATTTATTTATTTGTTTGTTTGTTTGTTTATTTATTTATTTGTTTGTTTGTATGTTGTTTGTTTGTTTGCTTGCATTGCATGCAACATTTAATATAATTATTTTATGACTTTAAGTGAAGGGCAAATTAAGACATTTAAGACCTATTTAAGATCTGCATAAATCCTGTATTAAAGGCATGGACGTTTTTGATTTTGCATACCTCCTGACAAAAAATAAGAAAATAATTGAATCTCAAAACATGACCATTCTGATGATGTACAGTTTGTCAATATTAAATAAAGACTCGTTTCTGTTTGCGGTGAAATGTGACATTTCTTGACAGTTTTTGTGAGATCCACCCATACCTGTCTTTCGTATGTCTATTTATAATCTCTCAGCACGCTCAGATCTGTAAAAGACTAGACCTGCGGACAGAGACACAGCTGTGTGTACAGTGTGTGTGTGTAACTCGCTGCCCCTCTGGGATCAGTACATAATACAATCCAGCAACTCAATTTGTTTGAATTTGAGCAGTCTTTTAATCCAGTTTACCTCTGCAAGCGTTTTATGAAGAGGAGCAGAATTGAAACGGTATAAATATCATGTCACTTGTCGCTTCACCCGCACACACACACACCGTAAGGTCGTTGGTTTCGCTCAGGGCTGCAGTAACATTGCCTGCAGCATGGAAAACTGGCTGGCCGTCAGCACTGTTTATGGTTATAACAGAAACGCTGAGTTCCTCTCCTCCCCCGTCTTCTCATGCGCTCTGTGTACGGCGTTATTATGGGCAGTCAAACAGTCATGATGGTGTGACAGCATCCTCGGCCCACAGGTGTTCAGCTGTCACTTCTGCCGTCCCAACAGAGCGTGGTGTTAACTGTCAACACTAGGTGCAACACATCATTCAGCACAAACACAAATATAAAAACCAGAGCCGATGGAAATGTGATGACAGGTGAGCTATAAGAGCGCAGCGCCTAAATGAGGTCTGTTAAATTTGCATTGATAGTCATAACACTAAATTAAAATACGGTGACCCCAGAAAGTGTTTGGACATGTCGTCGCACTTAAAATGCATGAATGCCATTGCATTAGATAACACACTATCAAACCGAATATAATAAGCACTTTTGGCCAAGTATTTGAAGGAGTCAGTCTAACATTCACTAGGGAGTTATAATATATCAGGAATGCAGTGACGTGAACGGAAGCCGCCAGTGAAAAATATTCACAAAGGTCCACTGGTAAAATATTATAAAATAATGAATTATTTGCGGTGTATATGTTGCTTTTGTCAAGGAAACAGGCTTTTTACCTTCATAGAGCATCTACCAGCATGTACAGATTGTATAAACTTGTGAGTAACAGTTCATCGGTCTACTCAGATACAATCTCTCACCTTTGTTTTTGGTACAACAGCGAACATGAAGAGAAACATATCAGTGCCTTTGAGCAAGACCAATCTGATGTGGGACTGTCAAAGCAATTTATGACTTGTAGGCCTGCCAACTGATCAAGTGCTAAGAAATGATGATTGCTGATCATTTATTCACAAACCTACCGTTAGCACCCAGTAAAGTCTCAGTCAGGTGTAGATTTTCACACACACACACACACACACACACAAAAAAAAGTTTAGTTTAGTGTTAGTTTACTCACCCTCAGGCCATCCAAGAAAAGTTTGGGATCAGTAAGATTTTTAATGTTTTTTTAAAGAAGTCTCTTCTGCTCATCAAGGCTGTATTTATTTGATCAAACATACAGAAAAACAGCAATATTGTGAAATTGTATTGCAATTTCTAATATTAGTTTCCTGTTTTAATATACTTTAAAATTTAATTTATTCCTGTGATCAAAGCTGAATTTCCATCAGACATTACTCCAGTCTTCAGTGTCACATGATCCTTCAGAAATCATTCTCATATGCTGATTTATTATCAATGTTGAAACTGTTGTGCTGCTAATTTTGTGGAACCTGTGATACTTTTCTCTTTGATTCTTTGATGAATAAAAAGTTTAAAAAAAAGAACAGCATTTATTCAAAATAGAAACCTTTTCTAACAATATAAGTTTTTACTTTAACCTTTTATCCATTTAACACATCCTTGCTGAATAAAAGTATTAATTTCTTTAAAAAAAAGAAAGAAAAAAATTCTGAAACTTTTGAATAGTAGTGTATATTGTAACACACAATTTCTACTTTGAATAAACACTGTTCTTTTATCATGTGACACTGAAGACTGGAGTAATGATGCTGAAAATTCAGCTTTGCTTCACATGAATAAAACATATTTTAAGTATTTTAAAGTATATGAAAACTGTTATTTTAAATTGCAATAATATTTCACAAAATTACAGTGTTTTCTGTATTTTTGATCAAATAGATACAGCCTTGATGAGCATACACAACTTCTTTAATAAAAAACATTAAAAATCTTACAGATCCCAAACTTTTGAACAACAGTATAGGTGACTTTTTTCTTCAGTAGGACAGTAAAGAAGACTTTTAGCTGAAACCGTGGATCCTGGCGATATATTGAGGTCTTATGAAGCGCAACGATCAGTCTGTGCAAGAAACTTAACATTATTTACAATATTATTACCTGTAATCCTGAGCCTCAGGCAAATGGGGAAATTTGATTCTTTTCCGTGAATTTACCTAATCACACAATGACATAACACATACAAAATTATACCATGAAATCCCAATAATGATGCGAAACATGGATGTTTTACATATCTAAAGCATACAAAGTGAATAAACGTGTCTTCATCAGCTCACCTTTTTACATAAACAATGAAAAAGTTAATTTCACCTCGTCATTCAAGTGTTCATCGTCTTCTGTCCGAGTCGAGCTGTTTCCTCAGGTCAGTGACTGTTAGAGGACCTGGAGCACTGAATGAGTTGGAAAGTGGTTTTGATTGAGTAACTTTTCAGATGATTCAGTCCGATTTAGTGAACTGGTTTATCCAGGTCACTAAAAATAACTGGTTCAAAAGAATTTGTTTGCATACCAGACACCACTCCAGACCATTTGCCTGAGGCTCTGGATCACAGGTAATAATGTTGGAAATAATGTTCAGTTTCTTGCACATACTGATCATTTCGCTTCATAAGACCTCAATATATCATCAGGAGCCATGGTTATTAATTTTGTGTTCCTTGATATGCTAATTACTCAGACAGTCAACCACTGACTTGTATTTTATGAATCACCAAGGACCACGGTTTTAGATAAAAATCTTCTTTATTGTTCAACTGAAGAAAACAATAAGTCACCCCACATGTTGGATGGCCTGAGAGTGACTATCCCTTTAAATCAACTGTATGTAGTTTTGTGTGTTTTCGTGACTGTGGAGCCCTCTAGAGTTAAGCGAGTGGAATTCACTGATGTAAATATATCACTGTCATAATTACAGTGGATAGCTGTACATCGGCCCCACTTTATATTAAGTGGCCTTAACTACTATGTACTTACATCAAAAATTAAGTACAATGTACTTATTGTGTTCATATTGTATTGCAAAACACTTTTGCTGCTATTAAGGTGGGATACGGGTAAGGTTAGGGACAGGTTTGTTGGTATGGGTAGGTTTAAGGGTGGGTTAAGGTGTAAGGGATGGGTCAACTGTGTAATTATAAATGTAATTACAGAAATTAATTACAGATGTAATTACATGCAGGTATTTTTAAAATATAAGTACAATGTAAAAACATGTATGTACACAATAAGTGCATTGTACCAAATTATTAATTTAAATGTAAGTACATAGTTGTTAAGGCCACTTAATATAAAGTGGGTCCTGTACATCTTTATCTGTTACTGCTGTAAAGCAATCCGCCCTTTTTACAGAATTCCATACCAGTTTATCAAACTTACATAGTGTCACGTATCCGGTCCATGAACTTCCGTCTGCTAGCCATCGAAGGTCACCCTTTCCATTTCATTGACTCTCGCACTATACACTGTTGCATATCACCCCGGACTACATATCCCATCATTCATTACACTGATTGCACACAGCCTTGTGTCTTGCCCGCCATATACCTGTCTGCCATTATCTGACCCATGCCTGTTCTATGACCACGTCTCTGTCTTCTGTTAATAATAAAGCTTGCACATGGATCCACATGTCTCAAGTCTTGTCAGCCCCGTAACAGATAGCCTACTCCCAAAACAGACAACTGGAGTGAAGCATGGAAAAGAAACTGAAGACATTTGCCTTGTAAGAGGTCAGTGTACCAACAGAATGATTTTGAAAAAGGTAAAAACATACATAGAGTTACTTTAAAGGAGAATTTATCACAGATTCATAATAAAAAATGTCTTTATAGGTGCCTTTTCCAGCCTCAGGTGATTTTAAAAGATTTGAGTAATTCTGTTCAGCAAATAAAGCATTTCAAGTTATGCTTCTTTAGCTCTATTCTGACTAGTTTTAACAGATGTGCTTTGTGATTTTAATCCTGGCTGTGTGTCTTAGCCACACAGCCTTGGTAAAATTAAGGAGCAATTGGCCTACTATTTTTCAGGGTCTTTTCTGGGTCCTCTGAGAAATCGAATCCCATCCGGATGGGAATGTATGTGATTGCGGCATATTATCTTTTTCACAGTGCCTCTCCTTGTTTATTTTGACCTTTGCTGAATACCGAAACTAAAGCTTAATTTGCTTAAGCAGTCCTTCATTATGGATTTAGACTGTTTTGCCAACTTTCTAAGTAAAATAGCAGTTGCTGGTCCAAGTACTGCAGGCATCCCAGCCGACATAAAAAGAATGAAATCAATAACGAGAGTCTCATCACAGATGGCTTAAAACAGCCACTGTAGGAGCAGGTATGAACTTAATTAATTACTTCTCTGAATTAGATTCACAATGTTATAATTCTATTGCATATGTTAGTCCAGTGCAGGGATCTTCTTCTTCTTTTTAAGATAATACAGTTTTAAGTTAGTAGAACTTTTGAATGTTCCATACAGAAGCATGTTAATTGCACTTAACTTAAAAAAGTAACTCATGCAATTTGATTAAGTTCTGATTCTAAGTTATTTAACAATCTTTTGAGTCGTGCTAACTTATTATGGTTTGCAGTGCATTGCCCAAGTCACTTTTGCACAAATGTGCATGAGGGTCACAAACGGCACACCCCACTTACAGTACAAACAGTCTATACACACACCCTTTTCTTCTGGCTGCTGTTTTACTGCCTCTGGGTTCACTGGGGTGAATGCTTTTGCAATAGATTAATCATGAACATCTGCAAAATCAGACGCAGACACACCAACACATAGACACACGCATTATGGACGGTCCCTAAACAAACTGATGATTGTCTCAGTCTTCATAGGAGGATGAGCTCCTATCTACAAAAATCTGGGCTGTCTTTCAGAAACTAATAACTTACAGTGTGCAGAGATACAAACAGAGTCAAGACAGTGAAAAGATGCAGGCTAAAAACAGCCAGAAATATGTTTACTTTACTGATGCACAAAAAAGATCCTTGCAAATTTAAAACCATTATACCGAGCCCAATATTTACATAAACATGAGAAATATAGATAATTATTAGTTTTAGTATTCCACACAGAGAGTTTAAAATATGTCAACCTAATAATATATAATTCTACTTCTGCTTTTGTGCAAATTAATCCGAGAAGATATCATAAAATTAGTAATTTTTTTTAGGAAGTATCAAAGTAAACAAGAGAATGGAAAAGTCCCATTTCCTGTGCTCTTCCTGTCATCTGACTTGAAATGTGGAAATGGACTGAATGCACAAAAAAACCAACACACACTAATATGGACATGTGTAAAGAACTGTGCGAATGAATGCAGAAAACTACACATGCATTCAGTATTCAGAAAACTGTGAAAATTTCAGTGACCTGCACCCACTGATAGTACAGTTTATTTTCATGCTCTGCTATGTTTCATCACACAGTTCACTAAAGGACACGTGGAAATCGGATGCCACAGACATGCCAAGAAGAGTTGTAGTTGGTTTACACAGTGCATTTCCCTAACTGACTGCTCAATTTTGGATGTTACAGCAAACTACTACAATCTGACATAGTTTAATTGCGCCTGCAAAATGTTTGTTTGAATATCTGGATTTCACCAAACACAATCTGACTAAACTAATAATCCAAAAACAATTGTACTTTTCACTTTTTTTTTTTTTTGATCATACTGAATAATTCACAGTGTAGGGTGGAGAAAGTAAGTGAACCCTTGAATTTAGTATCTTGCAAATACTAAGTCCAGAATTTTATAAACAGGATAGCATGGATTCATGAAAACCCATGTATTTAGCAATGCTTTTGTAGCTTTTTCAGCTTTATTTGTTCATTTATCTTAATGTTCATTTATTTTTAACTTTGTGTGACTTTATTGAAGCTGTGCAACCCACACTTCCAATCTCATCTCCTTAATTGTCTCCAATTAGCTTTTGGAGAAGTCGTAACGCGTACTTTTTCCAGCCTGCCTTGTCAATGATCAGTGTCTTCAATAAAATGTTGTGCAACTTTTTGTGTGTTAGCTTTAGCATTTGTTTTTACTATATTAATTTGTGCTGTGTTCTTACCGTATTGTATCAATTGTCACCAGATCATACCACATTTTATGAGTAATGAATAAAATCCAGATCATTTCAAAGGGGTCACAAACTTATTCTTACCACTGCTTATACAGTAGTATGTCCAGTTATAATGCTTTTCTCCATCATGTGATGCACAGCTGCTGTCGTGATGACTACAAAATGATAACCAATTAACCAACTGAGTTTCTGTCATGACAACTCTCGGAGGGATTGGCATGGTAATGTACATGACAATGTTAATGTATTTGGTCTTGGCGGAATAGATCTGCTACGCTGCTGCTGAGTACCGATTAAATTAATTAATTAATTAATACATCCACAACATGCTGCTGTGAGCATGTAAGAAATATTGCTGCTGCAAATATAACATACATGAAATAACCCCATATAGCATACATGAATCACCTTGTAGCAGATCTATACAGGTGGAGCTGGGGATGGTGGAGGGTTTCTGACGCAAGCTGCAACTGCTACGGCAAGCACTAGTCCTATATTTGAATGTTGAGCAGCGAGCTCATTGGCTAACGATACAGGAGAGAACCAATCAGCTGTGCCATGTGATAATGATGTCATTAGGTCAGATTGAGTTAGACCTATCGGACTGCGCCATCTAGAGTTTCAAGCCAGAAATCTGTATTTGAGTGAGACTTTTATTGGTTTGTTGTTGATGCCACCTCCTCTGACTCATTCTTTAGATGACTTGAAAGCCCTTCATTGAACATTGTGGTGAGGGCTTCATTATTTCACTCATCCTTGCAGCCTTAGCACCAGTGCAGCCTCCTTTTAGCATGAAAAGATGAGTAGAAACTTCTCAACCCTGAATTGTGGGATCCCTTTCTTACGGTCATGGGTTCTAACCTGTGTTGGGTCCATTCTTGACCCAAATGAAACTGACTTTAATATTAGAAACTAGAGGAACATCAACAGACTCCTACCCTGTTGAAAACACCAGCTGCACGGCTTTTTGCCCCATCACACGCAAATGTACATCCTCAGGAACAACCATCACACTAAAAGTGCCTTTGATTAGTCAGTAGAGCCTTCTTTCCCTGCCACCTCCTGAAGTGAGATGATTATTTATAACGATAATCATGATCATGATTATTCTTAAGGCAATAAGCACATCAGTCTGTCTGGCCATAAATAGACCCATCCATCATCCTCCATCTGCACATGTCTGTCAAATGAGTCCAGAACTGTAGCCTCCTCAATGCTAAGCAATTATTCATTTAACTTAATATAATATAATACTATTAGCATATAATAATAATAGTAATAATAATAAATATTTTCCTTTTTATTTCTTAATACATTTCCTGGTCTTACTGTGCACAGTTCATCAGTGCAAAGAAAAAAATAAATCTTTCATCAAAATGTAATAACTTTCTACGCCTCTGAAACAACTTTTCTGCTGATGTAACCAAGGCTTTGTGGGCAGGAAAACGTAATATTATCCAGCTAGATTTTTACATTTTCTGAAGTAAATGTGAGTGGTGCTTGCCTATGCAAAAGCCACTGTCATGATCTTAGGTGTTACTTGGTGGTTGTTTCCTGGCCAGAAGAGTCTGTCCTTTTTCGCTGAGATATTCTGATCTTTAGGTCCCTCCTTTAGTGTTGCTGTACAATATTTAACCCACATTATCTTTTGTCAGGCAAAAATCATTATACAAGTACTGTTTTCTCCATCTGTATTGGGAAAAAAGTGTCTCTACCCCAAAAAAAAAAAAAAAAACT
>NW_015659733.1:17020-26146 GCF_001515625.1 Sinocyclocheilus rhinocerous | reverse complement strand
ACAAGTCGCTGCAATAAACAGTGTTGACAAAACTTTTTACACAAATTATGATTGACGGTCAGATTATGAATTAATAAAGATTTTTTTTTTCATTGTTTCTTGACAATACTATGTAATGACCTCAAAACACTTTCAACATAATGCATGATTCGTTAAAAAAAATTAAAATAAATTACGCTTGCATTACATAATCAGCTTTTCTGACATAGTAAACTTACTCTGTAACTCCCCCGGTACAGCACTGCACTTCGGAATATTGGGAAGCACTATGAGTTATTCTAAAACAACTCAAAGGCTTACTGTAGAGGCATGCTAAAAATTAATGTACAGTATTGGTTAGGTTTACAGTAGGGTTTGGTGTATGTGGTACATTATTGTAAATGCTGTGGCATAAATATTATTTTTTAGAACAAAATTTTCATAACCCATAATTTCATGCATAAGTGTTTGAGTTAAGCTTAAAATTGAAATGTGATGTCATTTAATGGGTTACACTTTATTTCGATAGTCCACTTTAGACATTCTATTAACTATAAGTAACTTTGTAACTACATGTCAACTACATGTCAACTAATTCTCATTAATTTGTAACTACATGTCTACTAACTCTCTGAATAGACTGTTAGGGTAGGTTTAGGGTTAGTAGAATAAGTTGACAAAGAAAGTGTTAGAAGATATTAAGCAGACAGTCTACTAATACTCTACTAACTGCTAGTTGACATGTAGTTGCAAAGTTACTTACTGTTAATAGAATGTCTAAAGTGGACTATCGAAATAAAGTGTTACCATTTAATGTGCAGCAAATGTATTTTGAAGTTAAAATATTGGGCGTGAGAATGCATCATTGCACTATTTTGCTTTTGATGTATTTTACGTAATAGTTCTAATGGCATGAACAAGACATGCCAAAGCAATAAATGCCTGTGTTAAGGAACCAACCTGTTTCTGTGTTGTTGTGAAAAGAGCTACAGTTATTTTCAATCCAGATAGAGCACTAGCCTTTTAATGCAAATCACCAGACATTTCATTTTGGAACGGTCAACCAACGTAATAAAAAGTTGCTAGGTTTACATTCATCTGTTCAAATCTAAATGCAAATTTAGCACCACTCACTGGACATTTGACTTTGAAAGTGTTGCGAAACATGCAAGAAGTAATGTAATATGATTTTGCAGATGTCGCCACAGGCACGTTTTCCAGTGAGACTGGGTTGATTTTCGTTTAATAGCTAAGGTTAGGAGTTTGTTCAAATAACCCAAAGTATGAGCAATAGTAAGTGATGTTTGTCTTGATATTAACTCTACTCCCAGGCCAGAGCTGTAGTTTGGAAAAGTTCTGGTGTCTTTTTCCTTCAGCAGTGTATTTACTCTCTCTTTCTCTCTCTCAACCCAAATACTCTCGCATTTTTTCTCTCTCCCTGTGTCCCTCGTTCTTCGTCTCTCTCTCTCTTTCTCTGGTAACATCTGGAATAAAGGTGGGTGGGCACTGAGCCAGTAGAGTTCAGCTGCAGCCATAAAACTAACAAAAATAAATGTGACTCCAGGCTCAGATGCAGTCCAAACTCCACGCCTCAGTTAACCATTTCCCTCATCACGCTCACCAGCAGTGTGTGTTTGCGTGTGATTAACTTCAGTGGCATACAGCAGGGAGTGAACAGGATGTGTGTGTGTGTGTCTTACAAACTGTGGGAGTCATTACAGAACATGGTGATAATCACAGCCTCTGTGTGTGGATGGGGTGTACGTTCAGTTTGTGTCCCACCGAGTGGAGGAATAACTGGACTGATGATTAAGATGATGTGGAATAAAATATTCAGTACTCAGAAGTACTGAACACACACCACCCTCTGCTCCAGTGCTCTTCCAGTGCACTTTATACAACTGGAATGTTCTGCACTATATCAAATATTTTTCTAAACATGGAGTTTCACATATCCACCCCCAAGACAAACACTGTTTTATCTCTATTCTGGGTTACTTTGTGGGCATACACACACATACACACACACACACTCTTCTGCTTTTTTGCTCAAGACAAACAAAACAACTCTTTATGTGTGTTCAGCTCTGTACATACTTGATGAGTATATTAAAATACTATTGTCTAAAGAAAAAAAAAAGTCTTGAATATAGTTAAATCAAGCAAATTATGTATCCCAAGAGACATTTAAGATCTGTTCTATGTTACCGTCAACATTTACTGTACAAGAAAACCTGTTTCACTTCCCTGTCATCATTTGCTTTATTGTCGTTATAAATGCAGATTGTTGATGATGAGAATGTAAACTATTGTTTAAAAGTTCAGGGTCTGTAAGTATTTTTTGCTTGCTTTGTTTTGTTTTTGAAAGACATATTTTATGTTCATCAAGGCTGCATTTATTTGAAAAATAAAGTAAAATTGCAAACATTTATTACAATTTAACTGTTAACTAATTATTATTATCAATGTTGAAAACAGTTGTGTTGCTTAATACTTGTGTGGAAAATAGATACTATTTTATTAGAATCTTTGATGTACAGAAAGCTCAAAAGAGAATTAATTTGAAATAGAAATATTTTGTCAATTAAATGTGTCCGAGCTGAATAAAAGCATGGAAACATTTAATAAAAAAAAAAAAAGAAAAGAAAAAGAAAGTTCAATAGAAACAGCATTTATTTGAAATAGAAATATTTTGTGATATTATAAATGTCTTTACTGTCACTAAATGATGAAACATTAGGCCTGCGTTGGGACGTACAGTATCACCATATCATAAATTGATAAACTGGCATCTTGATAGTTATCTTTCCACATACTGATTCGTTTTGCATATGGACGCTAGAATCTAGCTAATTTCATTAGCTAATTTAAAACATGTCAGCAAAATGAATCTGGTACTTTTCTAAAATGTCTGTAAGTGCCTCAAAGCCTTTCTCGATTATGATGGGAAGCAGGAGGATCTGCTGACAGTCAGGCTTCCTCTGAGAACTTTGTCTTCAGGTTTCTTCAAGAGTTCCTAGAGTATAGAAATCTGAGGAACCCAAGCATCTTCTCATTTTAGCAGAGTATGACGTCGCACTGATTTGAGGTTTGCTTAGGCTTGGGTTTGGGGTATAATTAAGAACATAGTTGCTTGTTTTGATCCAGTAACATATTTGGTAAAATCATGCTCATCTTTTGTAAATCTGTATGAGTGACTTGCAGTTAATGTGATTTCTGCTACCAGAGACCAGAAGTCAACAAGGTCACGTAATCTATGAAAGTGATAAATGAAAACTGGAAGGATTCTTGGATTGAGACACACAGCTGTTTATATTTTATTTTATTTTTTGGCATTGATGATTTCCATTATGCAACAAATATTGTCTGCCAAAATTAATTTGAGCTTAATAAACAAATGAAAGTGCAGACAATATGCAGAGAGGTTACGGGTGGGTCGATCTCATGTTAAAGCATGCTTCTTGCTTATTATTAGTCATACTTCGAGTTTTACAAATACTTACAAATATAACACAAATGTAACAAACACTTAAAAATACCAATACATATTGAATTTAACAAATCCTTAAACTTTATTTACAAACATCAATGTGTAACTTGTCCTCTGCACCTACAATGAAATGAGCATTACTTCAAATCATATGCTTTTAGAAGTCAGGGTTGTCCTATAATTTTTATTAGGCTAATATTATTATTATTATTATTATTATTATTATACAGCATTAAAATATTTTCTTCTCACATTTATTTGCGGTTGTACTGGTGAATCCAGATCTCAACAAGAGATCACAGCAATTCACCCAAGCACCTTACGAAGGATATGTGTAGTGCCCTTGAGTGCGATCTTTTGCACTTCACTAGCTGACGGATGGCCTGGGAGCATTTTTAAGTTCTGAATGAAACCTTTCTTTAATGTTCCTAATGCTCCTACTATCACTGGTACAGTTCTCGGTTTACATTTCCACATCCTACTGATCTCAATTTCCAGGTCCTTGTATTTACTGATCTTCTCGGTTTCCTTTAGCATGATGTTAGTATCATCTGGAACAACTATATCAATCAGCAGACATGTTTTCTCTTTTTTGTCATGCAACACTATGTCAAGGCGATTAGCTAAGATGGTTCTGTCGGTAACTATTGGAACATCCCACATAATGATGTTATCATTGACATTGATGACTTTTCTGGTTCATGTTCGTAGTATTTATGTGTAACTTGAACTCCCAGATACTTGCACATAGACCAATGAACATAGCTGGCTACTTTGTTGTGTCTGTTGGTGTACTCAGACTGTGCAAGTGTAGTACAGCCGGCAACAGTATGGCTTATGTGCTCTTCAGCCTTGTTGCACATCCTGCATTTACTGTCTTCTGTTTGTTTCAGGATGTTCTTCTGGTGGTACTTGGTGTTGAGTGCCTGTTCCTGCGCTGCAAAAATCAGGCTTTCGGTCTCCCCTTTTAAACCAGAGCTGTTTAGCCACTGCATAGATGCCTGCTTATCGACACCTGGTCTTTCCAAGTCTCGAAAAAATTGTCATTATTATTATTATTATTATTATACAGCATTCAAATCTTTTCTTCTCGCATTTATTTGCGGCTGTACTGGTGAATCCAGATCTCAACAAAAGATCACAGCAATTCACACAAGCACCTTACGAAGGATATGTGCAGTGCCCATGAGTGCGATCTTTTGCACTTCACTAGCTGACGAATGACCTGGGAGCATTTTTAAGTTCTGAATGAAACCCTTCTTTAATGTTCCAAATGCTCCTACTATCACTGGTACAATTCTCGTTTTACATTTCCACATCCTACTGATCTCAATTTCCAGGTCCTTGTATTTACTGATCTTCTCGGTTTCCTTTAGCATGATGTTAGTATCATCTGGAACAGCTATATCAATCAGCAGACATGTTTTCTCTTTTTTGTCATGCAACACTATGTCAGGGCGATTAGCTAAGATGGTTCTGTCAGTAACTATTGGAACATCCCACATAATGTTATCATTGACATTGATGACTTTTTCTGGTTCATGTTCATAGTATTTATGTGTAACTTGAACTCCCAGATACTTGCACATAGACCAGTTAACATAGCTGGCTACTTTGTTGTGTCTGTTGGTGTACTCAGACTGTGCAAGTGTAGTACAGCCGGCAACACTATGGCTTATGTGCTCTTCAGCCTTGCTGCACATCCTGCTGGTACTTGGTGTTGAGTGCCTGGTCCTGCGCTGCAAAAATCAGGCTTTCGGTCTCCCCTTTTAAACCAGAGCTGTTTAGCCACTGCATAGATGCCTGCTTATCGACACCTGGTCTTTCCAAGTCTCGAAAAAATTGTCCATGCATAGGTTTACCCTCGAGGAGTTCAATTTAATTTTTCTCAGTGTTGTTCTTTAATTGCATTTTTATATTCTTCACATCAGTGATTTGTTTCAAGTACTTTCCTTTTATCTTCTGAGCTTCTTTCTGAAGAGAGTATTTAGCCTTACCAGCATCGTGGTCTCTCACTAGTCGCATAAACATATCTTTGCCCAGCATGATGTAGTTGCTTAGGCCAACGGTAGCGGCTTCGAAAGCAGATTCTAGTTCGACTAATCCACGACCACCATCTCGTCTCCTGATATACAGTCTTTCAACATCAGCTTTAGGGTGATGGATGCCTGCAATAGTGAGGAGTTTCCTTGTTTTTCTATCCATCCTCTTAATGTCTGTTCTCAACCAATTGATGACACCAAAGCTATAAGCCACAACTGGAACAGCTAGAGTATTAATGGCTGTGATTTTGTTTTTGGAGCTTAACTCAGTCTTCAGTACCTGACGAACTCGACGATAGTACTCTTTCGCTATCTTCTCTTTCATTTGGATGTTATCAGTGCTATCATTCTCTTCGACACCTAGGTACTTGTATGTTTCATTCATATCCATGTTCCTAATGACTGTTTGGTCATTCAGTTGGATATTCTGACTTTTGATTAGTTTACCACGTTTAAAGACAGCGGTGGCACATTTATCTAAGCCAAATTCCACTTTGATGTCATCACTGAACCCTTTGACAATAGTTGAGTCTCATCCTTTGCAAACAGTTTCAAGTCGTCCATGTAGAATAGATGACTGACTTTATTGTACATGTCGACTTCAAATCCAATACCTTGTCTATTTAGCATGTTAGTTAGTGGTATTAATGCTAAGCAGAACAGAAGGGGAGACAAGGAGTCGCCTTGGAATATACCTCAGTTAATTGCAATGCAACCCGTCTTGATATGACCTCTGGTGTAATAGAGCACCATCTCAGTCTTCCACTCTCTCATCGATGTCTCTACAAATCGAGTTATAGATGGACGAGTTATAGATCGATAGGTTTCCACAGCTGCTATTATCCAGGTATGAGGCACACTATCGAATGCCTTCTTGTAATCAATCCATGCCATACCAAGATTTCTCCTTTGTGACTTTGCCAGGGATGCAACCATTTTACTTACTAATAGTTTACATTTTCTAGATGATTTTCTACACCCTTTCTGTTCATCTGGGAGGATGCCATGCTTAATTAAGTGGTTGTATATTCTGTTCTTCAATGCAGCTGTCAAGATCTTGCAAGTTGTTGGGAGGCAAGTTATCGACCGGTAGTTATTCAGGTCCCTTGTGTTCTTGCCTTCGGAGATTAAGAAGTTGGTTCCAGACGTTAACCACTCAGGTATACCTCTTGGATCATTAATAATGTAATTGAAAGCTCTTGTAAGGTGTTCATGAAGGGCAGTTAGATGTTTGCACCAGAAATTCTGGAGTTTATCTGGTCCAGGAGATTTCCAGTTGTGAGTTTGCTTGATGACTTTAGCTATCTCATCAACTGTGAAGTCATTCCATGAATCTTGCTCTATATGCTCATGGTTCTTCCTCTCCTTTTCAATCCAAGTCGCTTGGATATTATGGACAACATTATTTTCAAGAATTCCACGCCAGAAGCTTGAGACTTGTTCTTTGGAAGGAGGCTCAGAAACATCGGTTTTTCGGTTGTTCAGCTGACGGTAGAATCTTTTTGCGTCTTCGTTAAATATTTTGTTTTGATGATAATGGTTACTTCGTTTAATGTACCTTCTCAGCCTTTGAACTTTTGCCTGGAGTTTCATTTTGACAGTTTGCTCCAGTGTGTCAATTGTTTCTTTGTCCATTTTATGTTTTCTTTATTTTATCCATTTTTATGCAGACATGTCGTGTTGAGACTCCTTTCTTAGATTCATTTATTACAGCTAGATCTTTGCGATAGGACTCAATGGAATTCTGAATCCTATTTTTCCATGTTGGTTCCTTTTGGGCAGTTTCCAGCCTTGTTGATTCCTCTATCTCACCGGCTATAACTGCAGCAGCTGCATACATAAGCTGATTGACTTCAGTTATGTTCCTGATGTTGCCTTGTGTCATATTTGCTAATACAGTGTTAGCTAAAGCAATCTGATGTCTAACAGCACAGGTGAGTGTCACCTTGTTCAACTTTTTCCAGCTACCCAAGCTGAGGGTCTTTATTTCGAGCAGTTTTTGATTAATGTTCTGCTCCATTTCCAGTGTTTCTTGGTTGATGTTTATTGTTGGCCCAGTTGGTTGTTCTGGTTCTGGTTCAGCAGCTTTGGTTACGATTGATTGTTGTTGTACATCAGCTTGCTGGGAAGTCCTAAGGGAATCCAAGGTTTGGAGTGTTCGTTTAACATCAGCCTGGATTTGTTCAAGCTCAATGTCGGTGAGCTTTTTCTTATTGATTATGTACCGCCGTTGTGTTGCTAGAGTATTAGGATTCAAGTTCAGAAAGATGTCTGGATTTCTCTTTCTCCATACATTGTATGTACCTTTGACTACTCCACCTTCGATCTTAGTTTTTTTGAGCATAGTAGAAGCACCACATCATTTCCTAGTACTGCTCAATTGTCCATTGCTGTCTAGATTTTCTCTGGGTATTTTCAGACAATATTGGTGTCCGATCAGGTAGGCCAGTTTGAGACAAAGTTTGGGTTTGGGTACTATCTGATTCTCGGCGAGCACTTATTCTTGTAGGTGGGCGAGGTTTACGTTGGATGACGACCTGTGATACCTCGTCAAATCCCCTGCTGAGCGCGACATTGTTCTCTTCACCAAGAGCAATCTCGTTTACGCTGTTTAACTACTTTCTTTTATTTTGTGTATTCATTATTTTTAATCAGGCTTAAAGCCGTGTGCCCTTACTCTGTTAGCCGTTCTTGATTTACTCATATCTCTCCCACAAACTTGATGGTAACCAAGGGTGGTAATGAGATCACAAGAACGTTTCCGGTCAACACCACGTGGAGGTAGAGTTGGGACTTTGAAGATATTATTATTATTATTATTAAAAAGATTAAATAAATAACACTGTGTGTATAAATATTGTTAGTTAGTTTTTTTTTTTTCAAATCTGTATTTTTACTTTCCAGTAAATACATCTAAGAGTTTAAACAAGACAAATGTACTGTACATGACAAGCAAAGTTACTTTCTTGAGAGTCCTTGATGTTCTTACTCCATCGCATTCTTGCTACATTTTCCTTGTTTTCGTTAAAAAAATAAATAAATAAATACATTTCTTTGATTTTTATTTTTTTTAAATGGTGCGCATTTATACACACTGCATCTCTGAATTAAGTGTTTAAAAATACTGAAGTATTGTACATTCTGGAACAGCTAAAACATGTGTACCTTAGTTAACTCTTCCATCTCACATACTCCTTACAGCAAAGCAGCATCATAACATGCACTCTCTCCCAACATCAGAGTGCTCTTGTATGTGTGTGTGTAAAGATTTGTAATTACCAGAATACATTTAAATACATTTAAAGGATGAGCCCCCCGGGGATTTCCTACTCCATGTCTGTCTCTCTCATCCACTCAGCGTCTGGGTAAACAGCAGTTTGTTGGCGTGCTGTTTTTAAGCGCATGAATTTTTAGACTGCATAAAAGCTGAAGGTTTTGTTTCTGCTGACAGGAAAATACCAGAGAACCTAAACACACATACACATCACGCTGGATGTTTTCCACATTTCAATTTTAATACACTCCACAAAGACGCTGATGAGCTTGATGTTACCTTCTTCTCCAGCTCCTCACCCTGAATCTGCTCTGATGGGGGGTGTGTGTGTGTGTGTGTGT
>NW_015659733.1:7341-16921 GCF_001515625.1 Sinocyclocheilus rhinocerous | reverse complement strand
GTGCGTGAGTGTGTGTGTTTGGTAATGTGCAGAGAGAACTGATTACTCTTGAGTCTTGAGTTTCTCTGCTGCCGTCCCAATGCACTTTTAAGTGAGATGTCTATTTAGGGGTCATGTGATCTCTCTGCAACAGTACAAACATGCAAATACTATAACAGAGATAGTTTATTTCACTTTAAAGACATATTTTGTGACATTTCATGCAGACAAAATATTTTATTTTGTGTTCTCTTGACTAAATGATTACACAATGTTCATATTAAGGTGAAATATTCCTGTTCCTACATCAAATATGGTGACATATTCACTCACAAATCAAACCAAAGCACTGATCAATGCATACTACACAAATAAAATAAAATAAAATAAAAAAATAAAAACATTAATAAAAAAATAAAAAAATAAATTCAGGACCTTGAGGACAAATGAGGATTAACAGTAGTTGACGCTTGGGGTTCATGTTACCATATACAGTATAGCCGTCATTATTATATGTTATATATGTTATTATATATATATATATATATATATTTGTGTGTGTGTGTGTGTGTGTATTACAATATATGGAATAATGTATTATAAATGAGCACTTTTCATATATGTAATATGTAACAGCATATTTTCTCATATATCGTAATGCATATAATTTTATATTTATTCATTATTGCAGTTATTTTACACAAATATTACATAATAAACAAAATATATTTCTAAAATTGTAATATTTGTTTTTTCACTAAACATTTTTTTATATAGCATCATAAATATTTTCATATATGGAATGTGCTTTGCAAACAATAGAAGGTGAGATAAAAGATTATGAATATGTGTTCAGAGTTATGTAAACCTATGCATTAACTAGTTTCCCATATAAGGAACTGTAGGATTTTATATATTGCATTATATGTACACCAGTATATTGCATATGTGTGTTGATCATTGTTTTGATTTGAGAGTAAATAATATTTTTAACATTTATTAAAGTCACCAGAGACGACTTATAATACTTGACATAACACCAAGCTTGGACTTTCATGGGACTTTTGAGGTTTTGATTCACAACAAGTGTCCTACTGCTGGTTATCTCATGGCTGAGTCACTCTCTCTTCTTCAAGCCTGAGAGAAAGAGAGAGAGAGATGTAAAGGAGAAGGAATAAAGCTCTCACATGCATACAAAAACCTCACAAGTGGCCTGAGGAGACACCGAAGAGCCACCCAGATTGAGTCCAGAGACAAACAGAGCGAGAAAGAGACTGCTAACGGAGAAAAAGAAAGAGGAAGAGAGTTGGTAGTAGAGAGAGATTGAAGATGCGCCCATAAAAATCCATCTTGTGCAGGCCTGACAGCCACTTTAGCCCTGAAACAGCACATTCGGACCGCGGCTCTCTCGCCAAATCTGCTCCATACATCATCAGTGAGGAAACAGCACATGAGAAATTCTTAACACAATGCGTTTTGTCCAAAAGATTTAACATCTAATTCAGAGCTGACAGCTTGCCCCATCTCCTTCTCTTTCTCTGTCAGCGTACGATTGATCTTTCGCTCCACCCCGCCGGCCTTGGTCCCATCATCCCATCGCCAGTGCCGCTCAGAGCCGCCCATCCATCTAAACAGCACTAACCAGGCCCTGATGGACCCAAATATCTATAAATAAAGACATAAAACAGAACACAAGTCAATGTAAACCAATCCACATATGTAGTAAGTTTGTTGCAATTTAGTAATAAACAATAGGGGAAACAACGTGTGACTCGTTTGCTTCTTTACGGATGTGTGAATATGCCTCCTGGGAAGTTTGGGTTTAAAAAAAGTTGAAAATTTCTTTATTTTTAGACAAATACTTCTGGACCAATTTTCTATTAAGTGTTTTTAACTACTATGTGCTTATTAACCATAACCCTTAAATCATAATCATTTGATACAATATAAGGATAGGGTTAGGGTTAATAATTGTGTACATACGTTTTTACATTGTACTTATGTTACAAAATACCTTCCAGTAGTTACATATGTAATTATTTTTTGTAGTTACATCTATAATTACACTGTTGACCCTACCTCTGCCCCTTAAACCTAACCATACCACCAAACCTGCCCCTAACCTTAACCGCATCCCACCTTAATAGCAGCAAAAGTGTTTTGGGTTACACTTTATTTTAAGGTGTCCTTGTTACAGTGTAATTATACATTTAAGTATTGAGTAATATATGGTTAGGGTTGGGATTAGGGTTTGTTTTAGGGTTCCTTGCATGTAATTATGCATGATTTATTGTTATTATAATAGTAAGTACATATAACATGTGTAACAAGGACACCTTAAAATAGTGTTATGCAACTCAACATGAACACAGTAGGTACACTGTACCTAACATAGTAAGTACATAGTAGTTAAAGACACCTAATATAAAGTGGGCCGTATTCTGGCAGTCTTTAATCTGGCAAATGATATTCTTCATCAACAGTACACAAAATGTGTACAAATTAAATTGAGCAGTCAACATTCACAATGAAAACTTAATTATGACCAATATTAATTTGCCTCCATTATTCCTTAATTGATGCCCCCAACTGAAAAAGTCATGGGCTGATGAGACTCTGGGTTTCCCACTAGTAATTATGACATTATGGTGCTGCTCATGTGCACTCATCTAATAAATACGATCATTCCAACATTGACTCGTACAACCTTCTGCATCAGACAGAACGCCCACATTTTATACACAGACCGCCACACAAAAATAGCTGAAGCTATTCCAAAATCACAAGGTTCGGTCTGATTGGCTGGTTTTACTCAATTTCTGGGGGTCAGGGTACTCGGGTTCAACATTGACCTTTTACACTGACAGTGTTTCTGCTGTATAAAAGAGCTGCTGCTCTTAACAGAAAATGATGTTTAAGTTTTGAGGGTTTTCTTGGAACAGCAATAACTTATTAAACGATCATCAGGAATGGGCCATTGAGAATTATTAAAAACTCATTTTGAAATCTAATTTGAGGTGGGGGATCACTTTTATTTCCAAATGGTAATTAATCTACAACCTAAACCCCACAATGTTGTTAAGATAACAAATCATCTTGATTCAAGTGCCTTGGAATAAGGTTGTGGAGTGGTTACTTGTGCATGAGGTGTGTCTTAAGCTTGTTCCATGAGAGAGGAGTGGAGAGGGTGGAGGTTTTGTTGAGCCACTTTGTACCTTGTTATGAAAAAACAACAAAGTCCTGCACTTTCAGTGCGACAGCATCAATACTATACATTTGAACTGGGAGCAAGTGGAGTGAGATCAAGATTTGGGTCCTCTTCGGCTCATTTAAGACTAGATGTGCTGCTATGTTCTGGATCATCTGCAGAGGCTTGGTCACGTTGACTGGAAGGCCAGCCAATAGGGCACTGCAGCAGTCCAGTCTTGAAATAGCAAGAGCTTGGATGAACACTATACTTTGACAGGAAGGGTCTGATTTTCCCGATGTTGTAAAGTGTAAACCTACACAGTTGGGCCATTGGGTTGGTAATGTGGTTGGTTATGGTCACTTTGTCATCAAACACTACCCCAGGTTTCTCCCTGTCCTCACTCGTATTACTCGTGTTGTAGACCCCAGTTGCAAAGTGATGTTATGGTCAAATGGCGGGTTTGTAGGGATTACAAAGTGCTCCGACTTTGTACAGATGAACTATAGATGGCACTGCTTCATCCAAGGCAGATATATATGCTGAGACAGTTGGGGTCATCAGGTTAAAAGGACATATAGAGCTGTGTATTATTTGCATAGCAATGGCAAGAGAAACCATGTACCTTTATGATTATGCAAGTGATTTTGTGCATTTAGAGAGGACCAAGCACTGAACCTTGAGGTACACCAGTGGTTAAATGTGCATGAACATGTTGACAGTGTTTGCACTTTGTGTATTTATTAATGAGTCAATATCTTTGTATGTGTGTGCAGTTTTTGAATGAATATTTTAATCCATAACTTCTATTGCTCTTTTTGCATGCACATGAATATCCCTGAGTGAATACAATTTTATGAATATTCAGATTATGTCACACACTAAACCTCTGTTCCATATCTTAGTCAGCTGCCTTGTTGTCAGTTGTCTAAATAGGCCACTACCTTCATGGAAGCATTTAACTTCTGATTGATTTTGAATTGAGTGACTGATTTGAAGCACCACAAACATTGACCACTCAAATAGTGCTCCTCGTGTGAATCACAGGAGACTCACAATTGATTCACAATTGAATTGACTGTGTAATTTGAAATTGGCACATATCGCTAAACTGGTCATGCATAGTATACACAAATACTGGGTAAATGTGTGCCATGAAGTGACATGAAAGTAGCATACCTTACCGTTAACTCAGTTTTAGTGGGTTGAATTGTATACAGAGAGAGAGCGAGAAACAGATGAGGTTGGCCTCCGTATCACAATTTGCTCCTCCAAGTCTAATTGATTGCAGTTCTCTGGATTATGGCTTGGCTGACATCCTGAATAGGTGGAATTATGAGTACGACATGGGCCTCAGTGTTTGAGAAACAGAGAGAGGTGAATGTTTTAAAACAGCCAAGATGCATTTACACACTAGTGCTAAGAGAGTTACAGAGATCCCCAACCTCAGCCACAGACAGCATGAGCACGGAGGAGCCACCATTCACTGACCATTCAGTGACCCTGACCCAAATGGCACACCTGATGTGGACTTCGGACCTTTGCTTACATGTGTCAGCAAAGTTCCCACCCTTTTTGTGGCCGCAGTCTGCTCTTTGATGTAGCCTTTCACACAGGTGCAGACTTCACAACGGATACTCATGGAGCATTACATCACACAAGTGTGTACTCACTGAAGGACCGCAAGAGGTGAGGGACTCTTTGGACTGGGCCTAATGTGACATTCCATAGGCATAATGGTTGTTCTACTGTACATGTATTTTCAATCAACTTACACTAACCCTAACCCTAAACCTAGCCTTACCCCTCACACAAAACTTTCTGCATTCACAAAAAAAAATAATTCTGTGTGATTTTTAAGCTGTTTTCCTCATGGGGACCTAAAAATGTACCCACATGGTCAAAATTGACTAGTATCACTATCCTTGTGGGGATATTTGGTCCTCATGACATAGGGAATACGACTACACACAAAATCACACACACACACACACACACACACGAGTGCATGATTCAATCTGATTTCTATGTACTATTTGTGAGTCTAGATCAGGGTGCGAACTACGGGGGAGCTAGGGGGAGCTCGGCTCCCCTTGCGGTGCAAAGTCCACTCATGTTTAGTACGTTAACTCAAAGATTCGTAGAAAAAATATAAACGCTGGACTCTGCGGTTGAGTAACTTTAACCGTTGTTCATGTGAACTCAGACAGCCTGATGCTTTGTTTATAGACTATTTGTGGGTGGCTGTTTGTTGTTTCACCTATCAATTCGTGTCGATAAAGTATAATAGGGTAAATCCTGTATAGTGATTTATCCTATATAGTGCTTGCATAAAGCAAGTAGTGCATACACTTGTAGCTGTTATGTATCTTTGTAAGTCACTGTAAGCCCTTTTTTGAGGCACGCGCAAGCGCACGAACACCCATCATTTTCCCTCAGCAAACTCTTAATTTGCTGCTTATTAATAGTTAGTTAGTATTGGGTGGGGTTAAGGGCTCTAGAACATGGCCATACAGAATAAAGTATTAATATGTGTTTTAAAAGTACTACTGTTGTCACGAATCTGGTCCGTGGGCTTCAGGCCGATTGCCACTAGAGGTTATTCTCCCATTACATTGACTCTCACACCACACAGACTGTTACACATCACCCTGGACTGCATTTCCCATCAACCATTGCACTGATTACACGCACACAGCTGAATGCACTGATCACACACACACAGCTGAATCCAATCAGACATGCTACATAAGCCATGGACTTCCTCTCTCTCACTGCCGAGTATTGTTCTGCATTTTTCACTCCCCAAGTGTTAGCTGCCTTACTGAGCCATTCCGTGTTTTCTGTTTTAGTCTCATGTATTGTTTTGCGTGTATCCCTTTTTAGCGGATAGCTACCTTACTGAGCCTGTTTAAGTTTTCATAGTTTTCTTAGTCTAGTTTTAGTCTTGCCTTGTCTGTTTTCCTGGTCTCTGATTCACGCCTCGTCTCTTGGATTAACCCTTTGCTTGCTGTTTCTGACTCTGTTTGCCCCTGCTTGGACCTTTGCCTTCTACCTGGATTTATCTCTTTCCTTGCCTTTGATATACCCGTTTGCCATTGTCTCACCCATGCCTGTTAAAACCACGTCTCTTAATAAAAGCTTGCACATGGATCCTCACGCCTCACGTCTCGTCGGTCCCGTTACAACTGTAAAAAACTAAAACAGCAATGTTACTTGCATGTAATTATGCATAATTAATTGTTATTATAATAGTAAGTACATGTAACGTGTAACAAGGACACCTTTAAATAAAGTGTTACCCTTTATTTTACAGTGTCTTTGTTACAGGTTATATTTACTTATTAAAGCAATAACAATAAATTATGCATAATTACATGCAATGCACCCTGAACCCTAATTCCAAACATAAAGTAAGTACATGTTAATTAATATTACTAATGGTATTTAATTGCATAATTACTCTGTTGGTACACACATTTTTAAAGTACATTTTTAAAAGATTTTTTAAAAATCTAAACAAATCACTTAAAAAACTACTTTATTGCAAATTAACATTTCTCAGTATGAAATATTTAGGTGTAAATCATTGGGAATGGAGAATGGAAATGTACTAAACATCAAAATGTAATCTCATATTGTGCACATAAAAACAAGCAAGAATCCAGAATGCACACATATGGAGCAAAATAAAAGCCATACACTCTCCAGGATGAGTCGATGGGAAACAGAAAACAGCAGCACATGGTGGTGATGATAGGCGATCATTACCCTTAGCAAGATCTCCAGCATTTCAATTAAGTTCAGGTTTTCAGGGCTTGTGTGCTGAAACAGAGGCCAGAGAAGAACACTAATGCAAACGGCAGTCATTAAAGAAGCTCTGCGCTCGCTCTTCCCTGCTAATTAACTTAATGACTACTCGCCATGGGCTACAGCCAAGAGAGAGCTGCAGAAAGAAATAAAGTTGAGATGGAGGGATGAATTGAGGAGAGAGTGGTGGGTAAGAGAGAGAAGATTGAGATGTTTTCTGTGTGTGTGTGTGTGTGTGTGTGTGTGTGTATGGTCATGCTGTTGTCCTAATTGGCTGCTTGCATTACAGATACTCACTCTGGAAGCCAGTGGAGAACATGACCAGACAATTACAATGTTGACCTATAAGTCCTACTGAAAAGACCAGCTCAGATGTCATAAATGTCTGTGGAATGATTAGCCATGCTGTTCACCATCCAATCTTAGCCGGTAAAGTTGTTTGATCAAGGATGTCTTGCTGGTTTAGTTAGTCGAGTGTCTGATGGGAAAACGAGCACACCAGCATCCCAAACACAGTAGAATAAATATATGCTGCATGCTTCCTCTTAGTGCTGAAAATACATTATAGACATAATATGCAAGTTTACTTTGGCCTTACCTTGAGTTAAGGCTTCTCACCACTTTTGAGTGGTTAAAAATGTGGTTGAGTGGCTTTGAAAGGGTTCATTAACTATGAACACAACAGGAGCCATTTGTTGCCCTCATGTACATACAATACAGTTCAAAAGGTTTTTTTTTAAAAGAAGTCTCTTATTCTTGTCAAAGCTGCTTTTATTTAACCAAATATACAGTAAAACAGTAATATTGTAAAATATTATTACAGTTTTAAAATATCTGTTTTCTGTGAACATGTTAAAATGTAATTTTTTGCTGTAATCAAAGCTGAACATTCAAACAACAGAAAATTCAAATAAAGAGTAATCTTTTGCAAAATTGAGGAGTGCCTCAGTTTGTCTTAATGGAATGTGGTTGTTTCATGTGTGGATTCAATAGTGTAAGTGGGTCCGTGCGAAGACAGAGATCCTACATTATGTTTTATTGACATTTCATTTGAGCAATGCATCCTTGCTTATAAAATATTACTAAAAACATATATTTTGAATGCTATGTGTAACTGTAATGATTGATTGATTCATTGATTCATTCATTCATTGTTCTGGACCTTGAACGTGGTAGTTACCTTGCTGTCTATGGGAGGGTCAGAAAGCCCTCAGATTTCACTGAACTAACCCTTTAAATTTATATTAAAATGCTGTTTTTTTTTTTTTTTTTTACTTTTCCTTGAAAATAGTGAAAATAGTGAATATACACTATTATATACACTATTACTATAGATAAAAACAAAACAGATGGAAGAAAAAAAGTATAAATAACATATAAAAAGTATACAAATTATAAAATTAGTATTAATAATAATAATAATAATAATAAACTATAGTTTGTCACGCTCACTCGGGGGAGGAGCGAGGAACGAGGAGATGGAGGGGAATTTACGATGACGCATACTTTTATTCTTTAACATTGAACCAGGAAAACACAGAGGAAACAGGTAACGACATTCAGACTCGACAAAGAAACATTTGACAGACTACACTTTAAATACCAGACATAACAAGTGAGTAAATTAAACGCACCTGAAATCCAATCAACATGCACAGGTGGAAACTAATGAACTAAATGAAATAATCAGGACAGGAAATTAACCAAAAAAGCGCTAAACACTGGGACACGGCTTCCGAGGCCCTCCGTGGGCCATTACAGGGGACTGGAGCCCTCCCTGGGCTTAACTGGGGATTTGGAGCCCTTCCTGGGTTTAACTGAGGATCTGGAGCCCTCCCTGGGCTCAACTGGGGAACAAGGAAGCGCTTACGAGGAGCTGGCACTGGAACGCGTGAGCTGGCACTGGAGCGAACTGAGGGGCTGGAGCCGACACTGGAGCGATCTCTGGGGCTGGAGCCGACACTGGAGCGAGCTCTGGGGCTAGGATTAAGGCAGAGAACAATCCTTTTCTCTTCATCCTCCTCCTTAGGTTACGGGGGAACTGGGCAGCTGGCGGGCTTGTCGTTGCGGTGACCGGCGGGCTTGCGTCAATGGTGACCGGCGGGCTTGAGAGAGCTGAGGCCAGCGGGCTTGACAATGGCACGGCCGGAGAGCTTATCTGTTGAGAGGCCGGCCGTCTTGACTTCCGAGCGGCCGGCGCTCCTGGGGCTGAGGACCACGGTGGAGCTTCGGAGGACCGTGGGGAATTTGGGATTAGGCAGGCGGTAGGAGCCGTTGGAGAGGTATGTGGAGGTTCTCGGCGTGGGGTGAGCTGGGGAGACGCGGCGCGTTCCTGCGGGAGTTGGATGATGAGGCTTGGGAAGTTGCTTTACTTCCTCAACTTCCAACTCTGAACCATTTAAGAACAGCACGAGATTAATCAGCTCGATCAAAGGAAAATCACCCGTCGGAAGATCGCAATGGATTATCTCGTCATCCAACCCCAGCAGGAAGCATGCACCTAGAGCGGCGTCGTGCCAGCTCACCTGGTTAGAGAGCCCGAGGAAACCCTCCACATATCGCTCCAACCTCAGACCGCCCTGCCGCAAACCCCACAGCGCGTCC
>NW_015659733.1:0-7257 GCF_001515625.1 Sinocyclocheilus rhinocerous | reverse complement strand
CGAGGAACCCCTCCACATATCGCTCCAACCTCAGACCGCCCTGCCGCAAACCCCACAGCGCGTCCTCAGCTGCAGTCATTGTTTTGGGGTCGAGTCTTCTGTCACGCTCACTCGGGGGAGGAGCTGCCATGAAACAGCTTGAAAGATCAAAGACAATTTTTAATATAACTCCGACTGGATTCGTCTGAAAGAAGAAAGTCATATAAACCTAGGATGACTTGAGGGTGAGTAATTTATGGGCTAATTTTCATTTTTGGGTAAACTAACCCTTTAAAGTAATGGACTATTCAATTAATGGGGAAAAACTGTCATAATGGCATCATCCTTTCAATAGATTACTGTACCTCTTCAAGTAAAAGTGTGTCACTTTATCTTATTGTGTCTTATGTTTGTCAGCATGGGATGATCTTTAACGTCAACCTTGTTACTAAGAATTTGGTTAAAACCTGATCGTTGAAAAGTGTATTCTTTCTAAGAGGCACTGAGTTGGAGGCTTGTTAACAGTCAACCCAGTTACCATTCTTAAAGGAACAGTTCACCCAAAAATGAAAATTTGCTGTAAATGTCCCCACCCTCAGGCCATCCAAGAAGTAGAGGGGTTGGTTTTTTCATCAGATTTGGAGAAATGTAGCATTACATCACTTGCTCACCAATGGATCCTCTGCAGTGAATGGGTGCCGTCAGAATGAGAGCCCAAACGCTGAAAGTGTATTCTTTCTAAGAGGCACTGAGTTGGAGGCTTGTTAACAGTCAACCCAGTTACCATTCTTAAAGGAACAGTTCACCCAAAAATGAAAATTTGCTGTAAATGTCCCCACCCTCAGGCCATCCAAGAAGTAGAGGGGTTGGTTTTTTCATCAGATTTGGAGAAATGTAGCATTACATCACTTGCTCACCAATGGATCCTCTGCAGTGAATGGGTGCCGTCAGAATGAGAGCCCAAACGCTGATAAAAACATCACGATAATCCACAAGTAATCCACACCACTCCAGTCTAGCAATTACTACATTGAGAAGAGAAAAGATGCATGTTTTAGAGTAATGTTTTAGCAAATTTTCATTTTTAAGTGAAATGTTCCTTTAAAGCTTAATCGTGTCACAACAGATATTAAAAGAGCAAATTTAGATTAATATAGCATTTGTTGAGATGGTATCATCAAAATCATAGTTTCATAGTATGACTCCCAACTGAACAATTCCTTAACATGAATTGATTATAACATTTGAAAACTACTCAGTTGATTTAGCTAGTCAGTTAAATCAGCTGTTGTGGTGTAAAACATGTCTAACAGTTAACTGACATCGTCTACAGCAGTAAACAGTGAGCGGGGTCACAGGTCAGCAGTGATTGAATATGGTTAACACATCCTGATTTACACCCGGATCAGATTCACAGGTACGGGTCAATGGTGTTTGAACACAGAAATCTTTAAGCTGCAGGTACAGGATGAGAGCAGCCCTTTAAAATCTCTTTATACACACACACACACACACATACACACACACACATGTGTCCAAAGGAACATGTCAGAACACATTAGTGATAAGCACACACAGCAGACAGGCGCTATTTGCTTGCCTAATAGATGCCACATTATTTCAGTCTACCCTTGAGCTGTGGGCAAGATCACAGGCTGACGGAGTGCTTTCAGAGAGAGGTCACACGTGCTGTCCTCCTGAGTTATTTACCTCTTTATTTATTTATTAGCATATTTACCACATCTCTGGACGATGCGTGTGGAGGAACTATAGTCTGAAAATTGAGACTGTGAATGAGCCAGGAGTGGATAAGATCACACTTTGAACGTTTTCTCGAATCTTCATATTTCTGAAGTATACATCATTAGAATCTCATGACAATGTCACCACAAAATCAAATAATAATAATAATAATAATAATACATTTATATTTAAGAAAGCAAAGCCTATTTTGTTGCAACTATTTCATTAATTTATGTACTAGTAGGATTTTTTTATGTTATTTTAATGACAAATTTTTGAGCACAAATTCGTAGAGACCGTCGACACAGAATGTGTTTTTGGAATCCACCGCAATGTTTTTCCATTGTTTCTCTGTGTAAATGATATAGATGGAACTGGAAGTTATTTCACTGTTGTGCTTGAATCTTGTGTGTTTTGCAATGTTACTGCATTGTGCACTCAGGTTAAAAGTTCAACTTTAAAAAAAATGCATCTCAAGACCTTGCTTCTTTTCCTAACCAATATATATATGAGGAGATCGGGCAGCAGGAACAAGCGGAGAGACCGCCGGTGGCTGCCCGAGGCGGTGGTGCTGGAACGGTGGAAGACGAGGGGGTATGGAGAGCTCGCTGCCGCGATCCTGGGTTGAGGAGGGGTGGCTGCCGTCCGAGAGGGAGCGGAGGAGTCGGCCCCGTTCGCCAGGAGGCCGAAGCCTGCTGCCATCCGCCATGATTGGGGAGGAGCAGGGAACGGGGGACTCGCTGCCTGCTGCCCTCAATAGGAGGAGCCATCGCCGTCCGCCAGGAGGCGGAGGAGCGGTGGGCCGTCCACCAAAGATGTCCAGTACCATCGCATGGCACTGCGAGTGAGAGCCTCTCAGCCGTTTGAGGACCAAGCAGCAGTGTGTCCGGGAACTGGACCGATAATTTTTTTTTTCCTCTCTCCCCTCTCTCGTATCTGTCTCTCCTCATCCTTCCGTCTCCTTTTCTCTCGCCTCGTCTGTCTGTCCTTACCCCCAGGTACGCCGCGGCCGCCGTGATTGGCTCCCCCGGAGGGGGGAGGGGGGGAGTAGAGCCTGCGAGGGGCGATGGGGGTATGTGACGAGTGGGGGGCGGGGCCGAAAGCCGTGGGAACGGAGCGAGGCCGGTGGAGTAATTGATAATGAGCGACACCTGCACCACTCACCGGTCTCGAGTCCCACGGAGGAGCTCCGGAAGGATAAAAGGAGGAGCTACGACAGTGAAAGACGAGAGAGGACCAGGCCTGGATTTTATTTTGTATTTTGTGTGCGGCAGTCGTCCGCGAGGGGCTGCCGCTTTACTTTCATTTTGTGTTTGTTTATTTTATTGAAGTATTTAAATGTTCGCCGGTTCCCGCCTCCTTCTTCCCGTGACTACGAACTGTGATACATATATATATATATATATATAGTCATGGTATGCTACTGTGAGAAGCACGGAGCGAGGAACAAGGAATGAGGAGAACGTAGGAGAATTGCGATACACAGACTTTAATCTTCACAAAGTTGGCAGGAACACATGTAGCACATCATTGATGAACAAATACAAATAATAGCAGACAGAGAACTATGGAACAGACAGGGCTTATATACATGTGGAATGCAATTAGGCAGAACAGAAACATGTGTGGAGCTAATTAATCAAAAACCATGGAAACTAACTAGGCAGGAATAACGGAAACAGAGAAAACAAAAACAAAACCGACCATAAACGTGACATTACTCCCCCCTCCTGGAAGGCACGTCCCGCACCATGACAATACCACTGGGGAAGGGGGGTAGGCGCCCTGGAGGCTGGTGCAAGACAGGGATATGGGAAGGCCTCCAGGGTGGATCAGGGAGCTCCGAGAGCCATGGCGGAGCAGGCAGTTCAGGTTGCCATAGCGGAGTAGGGGACTCAGGAGGCCATGGCGGATCCTCCGTGACCTTGCCATGGCGGATCAAGGGACTCAGGAGGCCATGGTGGATCAGGGGACTCAGGAGGCCGTGGCGGATCCTCTGTGACCTTCGCTGGCTCGGCCACCACGGCCACGGGCATATGGCCCCCCCAAAAAAATGTTCTTGGGGAAAATTAGGAATTCTGGGGGGCGCTCTGGAGGAGCGGGCACTTTGAGGGCGCTCTGGAGGAGCGGGCACTTGAGGGCGCTCTGGAGGAACGGGCACTTGAGGGCGCTCTCTATAGAAGTGTGATATCCCTGCATCATATTTGTCAACAGTCAACTGTATAAAATGTAAGATGATGTACAGGTCTGGGGACGAGACCAGTGCGTGTATATATACTGTGTTTTTTTCAGTGGGGACTGGTATTTGCTTTTGGACAAACTGAATGAAACTGGTTTAAACTGAAAACCATGTTTTTGTTTTTTGTTTATTTGATTAGATCAATATAAAAATTCACAATTAAATGACATGGCCATTTCACTTTCTTTAGCATTCTCCAGGCCCTTTGTTTGGGGAGGATCAATGATTTTGAGAAACGTTCTATACACTTTTGGCAACAAATTTGGAGAAATTGACCATTCTTATTTCTCTCTTGTGATCTTGAGGTAAAATATGACCCGGAAATGTTCTTGTGAAGTTTGATGAGATCCACCCATCCGAGCCTGTGCCTTTCATTGTCTGTTCATCCCGTCTGTCTTTCTCTCAGTGAGTGTGACCTGTCTGTCTGCGTGTGGAACTGTGGCCCGCTATCGACCCTCTGCAGTTTTAATATTCATAAAGGCAATTTCAGCAGCTTTGGACGTTAGCAGGGCGCACCGCTACAGTAAATCCATCCCTGCTGATAGACATCGACTTTCCCAACCCATATCGATTCCATTCAGAGCAGCGATCAAGGTCTCCTCCAGCGGCTCTGCTCTCCATTCACACCTCCAGCTGATCACCACACACACGGACAGATGAGGCTAATGTCGTTATTCACAATTATACAATTCTAAGTATAACAACATTTAGTTATGAAACTGAAGTTGGTTGGTACATTCATATATATAACCTACTCTCACACACCGGTCAATAAAACCGGCATATTCTTTATTTCTTAATTTTATTTGTCAAGGCATGGCAAAGGTAAAACAAGGTAGACGTGTGGTGTTCTGGATTGTGTGAAATATTTGTGGAAATGTTTGCTATAGTTTCACTTTTTTCTTAATAATCTTTTTGTTTTTTGATTCGCAAAATCTTTTTAAAAAATCATTTTAAATGGAAAAATAGTGATTTGATAAGGATATATTCTACATTTTTTGTAGAATCAAGAAACAAACTCATCTACATCTTGGATGGCCTGAGGGTGAATGTATGTGTGGGGGTGTTATTTTGTGTTTTGTAGATGATTAGAAGTTTAATGGGTTTGGAAGAAAAAAAACAAACAAACAGTTGTACATCTCAATGAGCTTATGGTTCTGATGTCATAATCATCAATATTTCTGAATGAGTTTTATAAATTGGACTTTGTGGACTTAGAAGGAAGTTTTAGTTGTTGTTTTTTTAAGTTAGATTTCATCTACTTGTATATTATATTTCAAACAAGCAAGTCAGCTGGTCTCTCAATTAAACATCCAATAATTTTCAACTTTGTATGTCAATAAAAAGCAGTTGGGGCTTAAAATAATCACAGCACAACCATTTTAGAATTTAAACACATATGTACTAAACATTACCAATTCACTTATAAAATGAAGCATACAAATATACACAGATGCACAGTGCTAAATAATTCATGTCCTAAAATTGAGAACATAAGTGGTGCAAACACACACACATAACAGGGATGAATTCTTTAGGAATCCTCTAAAGTGCAGCAAATATGAAAAATGTAATCATGCCTGAGAACAAAAATTCATAAGGAAATGTATAAAATCAATATTTTATACTACTTACTGCACCTATTCTTTATTACAAACCTGTTCAGGAACAAACATTAATAATAAATGCTGACGGGGTTCTGCAGGTACAGAGTGAAAGATAGCGCTTGCAGTTCAAAAGCAATACTATTTCATTCATCTTTAAAGCATCCCTCTCTTGTTTTTTATTTCTCCGGGAGCCATTGAGGTGCTCTTTTAAAACTAAAAGAGGGAAAGGAAAAACAGACTTTGATAGATTGAATGATCCGCGGTGCCAAGTGGCTGACAACACAAACAGCGATAAAAAAATGGGAGTGAAAATGTTTTCAAGGTTATGGGCCGTAGCAATGATTCGGAGGCAGGGGTGCTGGATCTGAGGGGGCAGAAATCGCCTCCTAACACACAAAACCCTAACTGCATTCAGTTGTCTGAGGCCCCGTCCACATGGAGACACGTTTAGCTGTATACGCATAAATTTTGTATCGTATAGGCGTTTCGTCCAGATGGATCCGGCGTTTTGGGAGAGTGAAACCGATATTTTTTTAAACCGGGTCCCAGAGTGGATAAATCTGAAAACGCCACCCTTGCATTTTCGTGTGGACAGCGAATCCGTATATTTTCTGAAACGATGACGTCATCAGCCCACGTCTCGCCCCGAGTCAGACACCGCTACGTCACGTAACAGCAACAAAAACATGAACAAACACTGAACCATTGTCTTTTTATTAACTAACATTAACGCAGATTAATAAATGTATTGTTCCATGTTTGTTTGTATCCCGCGCGCATGGTTTATGCGCATAGTCAAAAGTCTACTTCTCCGTTTTCGGTGTATCTCTGTGGCAGAATTACAGCGCCACATACTGGTCTGGCATGTATACTACATCGTTTTGTGTCGGTTTCATGGTTTTGTGTGGACGCAGATATTTCTTGAGACGAGAAAAAAAAAAAAGATCAGATAGGGAAAGCTCTGGCTTCGTGTGGACGTAGCCTGATATTACTATATTTACATATGCTGGGCTGAAGTGCATTAATCTGATAATATTTAAAACAAGTAACAGTAATGGTTGACACTACGAATCTGACAGTCTGATCTGATCGATACTGTACATCATCCCAGGACAGGCAGCATCACGATTAATAAAGGTTAGAGTGCAAGAACAATTACAATGTTAAGTAGATACCAGGGAATATCAGGAAATGTGTAAGTGATAAAGTCCAACATAGTGATGCAAACACGAAGACTCATTAAATCAAACTGGTTTTCAGAGGTTTTCATCTTTTCAATGTAAGGACCCCCAAACATAAACATAAATGATCACTTTGTTTGGGACCCCCTTTATAAAATATAAAGCCAAATATATTTCCATGTAAACAGAAAAATTTTCATTGTGATTTTATAAATGTTAAATTCCATATGTAGGGTTCATCCTGAACACTATTCACAAAACTACATGTTATATAAAAATAGTATATGATTTTTATTTATTTATCTTTTAAAAATATAGTGAATTTAGAGGCTAAGAAAACTAAAATATAAGGTTAAATAATTAAATAATAAATTAAAACTAAATAAATAAGGTTATCCAACATAGGCTCATTGGAAATAGGTTACGTGCCTCCACCTACATTTCTGCGAAACTCAAAAAACGAACCTATACATACAAATCGCTGCAGTTTCCAGTTGAAATGAACACT
>NW_015659732.1:0-507 GCF_001515625.1 Sinocyclocheilus rhinocerous | reverse complement strand
ACAAATAAATTGATACTGTTTGCTCACAAACCAAGTTTGAATGCCGCCCGCGTATCTCCACCAAAACTGTAGGGTTTTTATTAGCTCTAAAAAGGGAAATATTTATGACTAACTATAACTGGTTATGATCAATAATAAATATTTAGATTATATCTTCGAATTAACTGTAGCAGAATCAATATTACAATTATTTGATCTGTCCGTCCACCGAGCAGACAATATAATCATTTATCATTTCAAGGAACTATTATTTTCCTGGCCGAGGAAGAATAAACTGTCCTTCTTTGTGCAGTGCTAGCAGTAATCTAGCAAAATGTAGCAAGGGTTCACACATTCATTGACTTCGAATTGTGAGCAGCAAACAGAGACAATCAGTTGTGAATATAAGGGATTTAATAAATGAAACTATATCTAACATATAACTAAGCAAAACACATATATATATATATACAGAATGAAACAAAGGAAAAGAGAGAGAATAGAAAAAGAATGGCAGTATTTCACATC
>NW_015659731.1:1530-1657 GCF_001515625.1 Sinocyclocheilus rhinocerous | reverse complement strand
GCTTTATACTTCACTCATGTTCTAATATCCGTGTAAAATCCTTCAAATGCGCAAAAATGTTTGTTTGTTTTGCTGATTTTACAGCGGACCTTTTAAAATAAACAGTGTAACTTTTATGTTTGGTTGA
>NW_015659731.1:0-941 GCF_001515625.1 Sinocyclocheilus rhinocerous | reverse complement strand
TTTACTATGCTGCGCACAAGTTCAGGTAACTCAAAAACTTGCGTACACGAGCTGAGACCAGATGTGAGATTTGATCGTAGCCACCGTTCACGTCCATATTGATAAATTCCAAGTTTTGCGTTGAAACGACCGTACACCCAATTTTTTGTCGTACGTTCGTTTCGTAAATGAGGCCCAAATATACTGTGCTCCTTTTTTTTGCATCACTTCTCTTTGCACACAGTCATCAAGTTGTTCAACATATAAATCAACTATGATATGAAGAAAGTCATCTAGTCTTGAGACAGGCTTCACGGGTGAAAGGGAGAGGGCTGGTCAGGGGCATGTGCCTGGAAAGGAAATGTTTAGTCGGAAAACACTTCAATTTTCATGGATGTCTATAGAGAAACATGCTTTTATTGATTGATTGATTGATTGCCTTTGAGTGATGTAGTTCCAGCATCTAGCAGCATGGGACCTGCTCCCAGTCAATTCCTGACCCCCTTGCTGTGACGAGACACAAAGTGCACAGTGTTGAAAACCTTGAGGTAATTAACAGGTGTGAGAAAAGCCTCTGGGCTTTGCAAAGCTTTGTTTAGCTATTACTAATAGGATATCAAGCACATAAAGAACGGTGATCAAATAGCGTTTTATATTTCAACCATACCCTCATTATTTGCTGAGTCCTCCTTGAACTCCAAGAAAGGTCCCTTCTTGTCTAGGTAAGTGCAGAAATACATATAAATGTACTGACATTGTATTGAGGGGATCGATCATCACATAAATATATTGATAACAAATGTCTAGTAACTTGTTATTATAAAAAAGAATGTGAAAAAAAGCATAGATGATTATTTGAATGTTGTTTTAAAGGGCACCTATTACGCAAAATTAAATTTTACATGTGTCACGGTGCATGCGGGGAGATGAAGCGAGGACTCAAGTGCAGGATGAATGGTTCT
>NW_015659730.1:0-555 GCF_001515625.1 Sinocyclocheilus rhinocerous | reverse complement strand
CAGCAATTTGTCGTATTTTAAACAAGTAGAAAATGCTTCGGTACATGTACAGCTGTCTGCTGTTTCCTGCATTATCAATTGCTTATGTTATGTTGCTCGCTGTTTCCTACATTATCAATTGCTTATGTCATGTTGCTCAAAAAGTACTGATTCTCTGTTGAATAGTGTAACCCAGTGGTCACCAACCTTTTCAAGCCCAACATCCCTGACCTCAGCCTTGATGAAAGGCAAGATCTACAGAGGGACAGGTAGAAAAGACAGCCCATAGTTCCTTCAGCCCTTTTATTTTTTTAACGTGATATTGATATTGTGAGAGGGGGGGGGTAAAGCCCCCCTATTAAAGCGCACCCCAGATATGCGCTTTAATAGCGCACATTTATCTAGGTTAAATTTGTTAATTAATATGGTGAAGAGCATGGTGTTTTTTTATCCATAGATTTTATTTTAGGCAAGTCGTGTTGAATTGAGAAGAAGGCTAAATTGATCAAACATATGCACATCGCTTCCTGACGCTGGCCGCTTGGTCGTTCCTTTAAAAAACAAAAACTTGAATTT
>NW_015659729.1:0-635 GCF_001515625.1 Sinocyclocheilus rhinocerous | reverse complement strand
TGCAAAGACTAAGTTTTGAAGATTTCTGCAGTTATGAAGTTTGACGAAGTTTTGGAGTTCTGGAGTATCACTAGCCTGATATTATGGCTGTGAGCGCTTTGTAGCGCAATCAATAAGGCAAAAGAGCCAAAGATCCAGAGAGCAAGCGGTGAAACACGAAGGCTTTGTGTTCAGTTTTAAGCAGGCTGATTTTGGTCCATCCCATGGTGCGGTCTTCCAATCAAATATTGTTGCAGGGCCTTAACCACGCCCCATACTGTTCTTTCATCATGCATGAATCACATGCTCCCCGTGGGGAGTATTTCTGCAAGTTTTAATAACTTCTTATAAAAGTATTATCACCAGAGAATGATGCCGTATATAATTTCTTAATTCACGCCAATGTTCTGCAAATAAAACAAGCTTTCATTCAACACTAAACTTCACATATCTTACACACATTTTAAATGCTTTATCTGCTAAAAGGAAAAGTTATAAGGCAAAGATTAAAATAGCATAGGTTCCAATAACACATCAAACAGAACGCATATTATTTGGGAGTATATTGCTCTAATACTTTAAATGATTTTAAATTATTATCTTTTAAAATAGTCATGCAAGGTTCTGTTTCTTTTGTTGTAAGAGAAAAGAACGCG
>NW_015659728.1:404-551 GCF_001515625.1 Sinocyclocheilus rhinocerous | reverse complement strand
CTGCCCCTTCGTCTGGACAGACGATCAGCAAAATGCCATGAATGATCTGTGCATCGCTCCATGTCTGGCGTACCCAGACCCACAGAAAGAGTTCTACTTGGACGCTGGATTCTCCAGCCACTGCCTCAGCGCTGGTATATACCAACG
>NW_015659728.1:0-332 GCF_001515625.1 Sinocyclocheilus rhinocerous | reverse complement strand
TGCCAGCAAGACTCTTCTTCCCCCAGAGTGCAAATACTCCGACTGTGAGAAAGCCCTGCTCTGTACTGTATGGGCCATCCAGAGATTCTCCAACTACATCGGAGCACAGAAAGTGATCATAGAAACTTGTCACCAGCCTGTCACATTCCTCAACAGCCAGCGCATCCGCGACGGTGTGGTCACAAACGCACGCATAGCCACATGGCTAATGGCCCTCCAGGGGCGCAACGTAGAAGCACGATATGCTCAAAATCACAAGTCGGCGCTGGGTAACAGCCTGGCAGCCTGCCAAAGCTGCTTCGATGACACACCGACTGAGATCGTAGAAGCAG
>NW_015659727.1:532-1317 GCF_001515625.1 Sinocyclocheilus rhinocerous | reverse complement strand
TCTTTCAAAACAGGTTTATTATACAATGAATTATAGGCCTATAATGAAAATTATAAACACTGCAGTCATCAATGAAAAAGCTTTATTTCAAGCACCGACTTTTTTTAAAAGAAAAAAAACAACCTGTTTAACACGAAATAGCCTACGTTTCTTCTCTCTTTATTTATTTATTTTCCACTAGCCTATGTTCGGGCCACAAGAGATATATTAAGGGAGTAAAGCCTATGTTCGGGCCACAAGAGAAATATTAAGGGAGTAAATTAAAACATTTAGCTATATAGGCTACCATTATCAGCATATGAAGTAGATTCATCTCTCGTCGTCTTTGAGAGAATATGCGCCGTTAATGTAGCGTCGTCAGTTTTTACTTTCACTTTCTAGTGAATCGATTGAGATTAAGGTTCACCCAGGGGCGATTCTAGGATTTTAATTTTGGGGGGCTCAGCCCCCAGTGAGGGTATAATAATAATAGTCTAATAATTAAAAAATATATATAAATAAAATAAAAAATGTTTGATTAATAGGGGTATACTAAACTTATTGCAGTATTCTACTGTATTGCATATATAGGTATAACATTTGAGTACTGAATAAGCCAAATTCAAGTCTTCATGATCTCACACACACAACCTGTTTACTGTACAAACACAAAATTTTACTGTTTGCATTTCTTGTACAACCCTCTTTCCTTAGCTCAAGTATGCAAACCTCTTTGCCACATGCACTGGAATATGTATTATATTGAAAGTTAAATTTTCAAATGAAAATGGCAACATGATCGTTTT
>NW_015659727.1:0-226 GCF_001515625.1 Sinocyclocheilus rhinocerous | reverse complement strand
CCCGCCCCTCTCTTCCGTGGTGTGATGAACAGACTGTAAACTTCAGCCGCGAAACCGGCTAACTAGCACGTTATTAGGAAAGGCGATTTGCAAAGATTTATTAAAAACCCTTATACTCACTTCTTCTGTTGATGAAGCTGGATCACGAATGATTCGCGCGAACAGACGCATTTAGGCGGATCGGAGTAAATGACGACTGCTATGTTCATTATTACATCCAACAACA
>NW_015659726.1:1264-1378 GCF_001515625.1 Sinocyclocheilus rhinocerous | reverse complement strand
AATGTTTATCTGAAATACATGATATATGAAAACAATGTTCATCTGGAACACGATATATGAATACAATGTCCATCTGAAATACATGATATATGAAAACAATGTTCATCTGAAACA
>NW_015659726.1:0-225 GCF_001515625.1 Sinocyclocheilus rhinocerous | reverse complement strand
ATGTCCATCTGAAACACATGATATATGAAAACAATGTTCATCTGAAATACATGATATATGAAAACAATGTCCATCTGAAACACATGATTTATGAAAACAATGTACATTAGAAAAATATGATTTATGAAAAAAATGTCCATCTGAAACACATGATATATGAAAACGATCTGCTTCTGAAACACGATTTATTAAAACGATGTCAATCTGAAATACATGATTTATTAA
>NW_015659725.1:0-513 GCF_001515625.1 Sinocyclocheilus rhinocerous | reverse complement strand
CCTCATTGCTATTATATATGTATTTAAGTCATTTTAAAGGCTATTTTCACTTACATCTATTTTTATTACCACAAAAACATTAATTATAACTATAGGAAGCATCTCCAATTAATTGATTTTATAAAAAATAAAAAAAATAAAAAATATGTTTTTCAGAAATACTGCACATTTACATTTTTCTCCTAAATAAATTCTGGTAAATACTTCTTTAAAAAGTGTTTTTTGATTATAATTTTAATATTAGTAGACTATAACACGTGGATATGTTGTCATTCTTACACTATAATACTGAACTCTGATTTCAGTGATTTGGACACTTGCTTCTTGCACTCTATGTTGCACTTTACTTTTGCTCTAAAAAAAGGATTTAATAGAAATTTGGATTTAATTTGGTTTAATAAAATATAGTTTAATAAAATATTCTTAAGTGAAATTGTTGATTTTTTGTGGGAAATAAATCGTTAAGAGTAATCGATTAATCGATAAATTAGTCAATAGATTAATCGAAATAAA
>NW_015659724.1:546-1915 GCF_001515625.1 Sinocyclocheilus rhinocerous | reverse complement strand
AGCTTTGAGCCTGCCTGTAGAGGTTTGTAGCTCGGGTTCTGGCCACAGCGATTTCGCTGGGGCAAGGAGGATGTTCCTTGAGTCTTTGACTTAAGGAATCCAGTTATTTGGGCACTCATCCCTCAGCATGGCGGCGTTGGTATAACGTTCCCCTAGTAACCTCTAGAGGATGCAGCGTGGAGTTCCCTTTCGAAAGGTAACGTCTCAGGTTACGCATGTAACCATGGTTCCCTGAGAATAGGGAACGAGACGCTGCGTCCCATCGCCATGCTTCGGGCATTCCTTCAGACAAAGAAGTGGATGACGTATTCCGCAGGTGTTATTTTATACCCGCAGTCGCTTTATTGTTTACATCATAGGCTGCCGCCTGCCAATGTCAAGTCCATTGTTGTTTTTTCATTCATGCTTCAGACAACGGTCATGCTGGAGGTATTCCCCTAGCGCCCTCTAGAGGACGCAGCATCTCGTTCCCTATTCTCAGGGAACCATGGTTACATGTGTAACCTGAGACGATTACATGAATAATAATAATAATAAATATAGCTTCAAGCAGCAATTAAGGGGCCAAGCACAACGTAAGCAAATAAGGAGCTAAGCATGGCATGGAGCGTCAGACCAACTGCAGCAATGAGTAATTAAAGCCATTTTAGGATGGTTTTAGTCAAAATGGCTGAAAAATCATAAAAATAATCACTAGTAATTTGATTTACTAGTTTATCACATTTCACCAATTGGTGGCGCTGTTATCAAAACGATGTGGTGTGTTCTGAGTGCTGTGACAATGGCACACACAAAGTTTGGTGTCAATATGTCAAAGCTTTGCAGGGATACGGCCTCCGAGTTATTTTGGCATCATGCTTTAAATTTGTAGCGGCGCTATATGAAAATGGTTTCGCCTAATGACACAAAATCCACAACTGTTTGCCAGAATGGTCTGAAGATCATCGGAGTCAAATTTTGTGAAAATTGAACCAACGGTCTAGGAGAAGTTCGAAAATGTAGCTTTCCAACATTAATCAAAATGGCAGACAGGAAGTTCAACCAACTATGGCAAAATGGCTATGTATGTTCTTGGCATAATAAAAAAAAGGAATATTTTGAGACCAGTTTCAGTACAATAGGCTAATACAATCAAAAGTTACTAACATTTTTGTACATTTCATTTATAATGGTTAATGGTTTATTACTTTTGACCAATAGGTGGCGCTGTTACCAAATTGATGTGGCGTGGTCAGTGACAGGAGACAATGGCACATACAAAATTTAGTGTCAATATGTCAAAGCTTTGCAGAGATACAGCCTCAGATGCAGTTACATTTACATTTACATTTATTCATTTAACAGACGCTTTTATCCAAAGCGACTTACA
>NW_015659724.1:0-140 GCF_001515625.1 Sinocyclocheilus rhinocerous | reverse complement strand
TCTATATGCAAGCATCAGTGTCTTGAACTTGATGCGAGCCGTAACCGGCAGCCAGTGCAGGGAGATAAAGAGAGGTGTGACGTGGGCCTAACCCTAACCATGTGCCTGTATGATGGGTCCCAGTGATGTAGTGTATATGG
>NW_015659723.1:412-525 GCF_001515625.1 Sinocyclocheilus rhinocerous | reverse complement strand
GTTGTTGACTTCAGGAGAGTGCACACTCAGCATGCTCCTCTGACCATCAATGTGACTGACAGTGGAGAGAGTGAGCAGCACCAAGTTCCTGGGTGTGCACATCACAGAGGATC
>NW_015659723.1:0-190 GCF_001515625.1 Sinocyclocheilus rhinocerous | reverse complement strand
CACTTCAACGCATAGTGAGAGCAGCTGAGAAGATCGTTGGTGCCTCTCTCCCCTCCCTTCAGGACATTTATGGAACCAGTCTCACCCGCAAAGCCTTCTGCATTGCAGGTGATCCCACCCACCCGACACACAACTTCTTTAGTCGGCTGCCATCAGGGAGGAGACTGCGGAGTCTCCAGGCCAGGACCAG
>NW_015659722.1:49417-52575 GCF_001515625.1 Sinocyclocheilus rhinocerous | reverse complement strand
ATAGCCTCAAGTCTTTCATATTAGTCTGCTGTACTTAATTTGAATGCGAACAAGATTAACTTTAATACAAGGAGGTAATGGCGCAAAAGCGACTTTCAGATTTTTTTAAATGCCCATCCCAGCAAAAACTTTCCAAAATCGACAGCCCCTGCACGAGCACCCACCTCTCCACCCCTCCCAACACGGACACACACAGCACCCCCAACCGAAAACATCTTCCCGTGCCCCTGCGCAGAGAGTTGAGAGTTTATATCTCAAAATTGTGATTTTTTGCGAATTTATTTCAAACAATTCTGACTTAACACGCAATTGCGAGTTATAAAGTCAGAATTGCGAGATATAAACTCAACATTCTGACTTTTTTCTCAGAATTGCGAGTTTAAATCTTTAAATTCTGATTTTATAACACGCAATTGCGAGTTAAGTCTGAATTGTGAGATAAAAACTCGCAATTCTGATTTTTTTTCTTGCAATTACGACTTTTTTCTGAGTTAAAATCTCGAAATTGTGACTTTTTTTCTCACGCAATTGTGAGTTAAGTCAGAATTGTGAGATGTAAACTTGCAATTGCGAGTTATAAAGTCCAATTTTGAGGGCGAAAATATTGTTCTAAGAATTGCAAGTTTATATCTCACAATTGCGAGAAAAAACGTCTGCATTGTGAGATAAAAAGTCGCAATTACCTTTTTTATTTTTTTATTCAGTGGCAGAAACGGCCTTCCATACTTAACATGAGTTTTGTGAAAAAATAAACATTCCAAAATTGGTGTTTGCAGATGGGGTCTTGTCCATTAAGTGTCAACTCATTTAATAATGTTAACTCGGATTGCTCTTTTTGTTTTTTTTTTAGTAGATTTACTAGAGAAAGTCTGAGGTCTGATCTTAAAGAATAAAAAGCTGTCAGCGTTTCTCTTTAACTCTGTATTCTCCAGTGGTTTCAATAAACTTCACTTACTTACTTCAATGGAAGCTTATTTCCCCCAAGGAATGAAAGAGGTAGATTTGGAGAATAAAGTCAGCATCGTTGAGATGTAAGCAAACTGTGAGATAGAAACTCAATTTTGTCAATTTTAAAAGAAAAAGTAACAATTACCTTCTTCATTTTTTTTATTCTGAAGTGGAAATAAGCTTCCATATATTTAAAATCATTTACTGCTTAAAATAGTATTTAGTCATATCTGTAAGAGCACACTTGTCTGCAGAGAGTGGTAAGGACAATGGCATCAAAGTTGAAAATCTACCTTTGGCAAGTTACAGTAACTTTTTTTTTTCAATCAGATTAGTAAAATATTTTGAATTCAGTTTAAGTTTGTGCATTTATGTTCAAAATGGAAAAGATAAGAGTTTAATCTTAAGAACCAATGAGAATCACCCAGTTGCATGAGCTATCAATAATGCAAGTCTGGAGAATCATGAGTGTTAATGAAGAGGGAGGGACGATAGCTAATTAGTTGAAATATGTAGAGTACAAAAAGACCAAAGGGCAGCATCTCAATAGTGTGATTAGCTGTTAGACAATGGCTGGAAGTTGGTGGTTGGTTTATTTATTGGCACTGTGTGCTTTCTGTCATGCTCTTCCAAAGTTGAGTAATCTGGAGCCTGTGTATGTTGAGGTGCGCATTATGGAGAGGACCGACCCCAACATTGTCCTCATGCTGGGACGCTGCTGGGCAACTTCAACCCCCAGTCCACTCAGTCTACCCCAGTGGGACCTTCTGGTTGATGGGTGAGTATAATGGCAATGTTTATCCAGCTATTCTGGGGATTTTTCTAACCCCTTTTTCCCTTTCAGATGCCCTTACCAGGATGACCGTTACCTGACCACATTGGTTCCAGTGACTGGATCATCTGGGTGACGAAGGCAGAGCCTTTGGACAAATGTGCTGTAGCTGATTATGCACAGATCCAATGTGGACAACCTGGTATCAGTGGGGCTGAATGTGAAGCCATCAACTGCTGCTTTAATGGGCAGCAGTGTTACTATGGGAAGGCAGGTAAGAGTGAGTCGGTGTTAAGTGTTACTATGGGAATGCAGGTAAGAGTGAGTCGGTGTTATGCTCCCAGTTAAACTGATCCTCGACATTAACCTGGTCTTGTGCCTTCGTTCCAGTGACTGTCCAGTGTATAAGAGATGGTCAGTTTGTGGTAGTGGTGGCTAGAGATGTTACGTTGCCTCGACTGAGTCTGGATTCAGTCCATCTACTGGGTGGAAATGACCCACCTTGCAGTCCTGTGGGGTCCACACCTTACTTTGCTGTATACCAGTTCCCTGTGACCGCATGTGGTACTAGAATGATGGTGAGTAGCTGCTTATGGTTTTATTCTGCTTTGCTGATGATGGGCTGGATGCCAACAGTGTTGCTATTTGCAGGAGGACAGTGGTTATGTGGTGTATGAGAACCGAATGACCTCCTCATATGAAGTGGGGATGGGACCGTTTGGTTCCATCACAAGGGACAGCTATTTTGAGTAGGTTCCCAACCCACTACAAGCGCTTTATTGTGAAGATGTTCACGTTTGTGGATCCAGCATCACTGGCTCCTTTGCAGGAAACGGTATGCTCCCCTTACTTGACCCTTTAATTTTACTCCTTATAGATTGCATGACTTGACCCTCTGTCCTCCCTGTCAGATCTTCATCCACTGTAGTACAGCAGTGTGCCATCCATCTTCTGGCTCCTGTGAGCAAAGCTGCGGCAGGAAGAGTGAGTTCTTGGTCTAACTTGACTAGAGGAAGTGAGTTTTATAATTGGCCTTCACACTTCAAAATTTTTTTCCCCATACAGGAAGGAACACTCATGTCAAGACCATCTCTAGTGAGCAGACTGTGGTTTCTAGTGGAGAAGTTACACTGATCATGTAAATTTAGCGTTTTAATAAGCTTTTTGAAGCAGCATGATAGCTTTGTGTTATTGGTTTAACCTTGCAGAGTCTGAAGTTGCGTGCATGTACCCAGTTTGTTTCTTGGTCTACACTATTAAACTAACTTTCCAGTACCTTTTTGTGAGGTCATGCATTCTGAGTCCAGGTTTCTGCACAAGCCACTAATAACTTTACATTAATCAACCTCCAGTTGCTACCCTGGAGCACAACACAAGGTACCAAATTAAGGGTTTTGATTAACATCTGTCTGCATAATGGGATTTTTTTTTTTTTTTT
>NW_015659722.1:48107-49357 GCF_001515625.1 Sinocyclocheilus rhinocerous | reverse complement strand
TTTTTTTGTGTTTGTTGACTAGGCTGAGAACATACTGCCATGCGTGAGTACTGTGAGACTGAGTTTACTTGAGTGACGTGTCAAGTCAGCTTTATTTATATAGTGGTTTTAACAATACAGATTGTCAAGGTAATTTTATAGCATTAAACACGAAAGTAGTATCAAATCTTTCAGTTAAAGGCAGTTAATTGAATTCAGTGTCATCCAGTTTAGTTTAAATAGTATCTGTGCAATGAAGTCGACGATACCGCTGGATATTAAATGTCCTCAACTAAGCAAGCCAGAGGCGACCGCAGTATGGAACCAAAACTCCAGTGACCGAATGGCAAAAAAGCCTTGGGAGAAACCAGGCTCAGTCGGGCCAGATGAAACCTGCAATTAAATTCCAAGCTGCAGCAAAATCACATTCTGCAGAGGACTCATCTGGTTCCTGTATTCTTATCCCGGTGGCTGTCTAGGAGACAAGGTCTTCACTGGGGATCTGTCTCTGGGGCTCATCTAGTTGAGCTGATCGCCACTGACATTCTGGACTGTCGAGGTTATCTTTAGGTGCTGATCCACTATCTGGGCTAGATGCGTACTGATCTGGTGGCTACGGTGACCTTGGCATAAGAATGAATCAGACCAATATTAGTGTAGATGCCATTCTTATGATTCAGCAAGTACAACGGGTGTTATGGGAATAGTTCCTGGTTCTGGTTGTCCTAACTAATGCAGCCTTAAAATCCTTTAACGGATTTGAATATTAGAAATGTGATGTGTAAGCCAGGTTAAAGAGATGGGTCTTTAATCTAGATTTAAACTGACAAAGTGTGTCTACCTCCCGAACAATGTTATGTAGGCTATTCCAGAGATTGGGTGTTTAAATAGAAAAAGGTTCTGGCACCTGCAGTTGATCTTGATATTCTAGGTATTATCAAATTGCCAGAGTTTTGAGAACGCAGTAGACGTGGAGGACTATAATGCCATAAGAGCTCGTTCGAATACAGAGTTGCTAAACCATTCAGGGCTGTATAGGTAATAAGCAAGATTTTTAAATCTATATGATGTTTAATAGGGAGCCAGTGCACTGTTGACAGAACCGGGTTAATATGGACATACTTCCTGGTTCTAGTAAGAACTCTAGCTGCTGCATTTTGGACCAGCTGGAGTTTAAGCGTGCAGAACAACCACCCAACAAAGCATTACAATACTCTAACCTTGAGGTCATGAAAGCATGAATTAACATTTCTGCATTTGACGTTGAGAGC
>NW_015659722.1:39866-41101 GCF_001515625.1 Sinocyclocheilus rhinocerous | reverse complement strand
ACAGAGCAGCCATCAATTGTTAGACAGTGTTCTAGGTTATTACATGCAGAGGTTTTAGGTCCGATAATTAACAAGTCTGTTTTTTCAGAATTTAGTATGAAATTACTCATCATCCAGTTTGTTTTATATCGACAATGCATTCTGTTAGTTTTTCAAATTCGTATGTTTCGCGGGGGCCGCGAAGAAATGTAGAGCTGAGTATCATCAGCATAACAGTGAAAGCTAACACCGTGTTTCCTGATGATATCTCCCAAGGGTAACATGTAAAGCGTGAAAAGTAACGGCCCTAGTACTGAGCCTTGAGTTACTCCATACTGCACTAGTGATTGATATGATAGCTCTTCATTCACCACTACGAAGTGATGGTGGTCAGATAAGTACGTCTTGAACCATGCTAATACACTTCCACTGATGCCAACAAAGTTTTCTAGTCTATTCAAAAGAATATTGTGGTCTATAGTGTCGAATGCAGCGCTAAGATCCAGTAGCACTAATAGAGAGATACAACCACGATCAGATGATAAGAGCAGGACATTTGTAACTAATGAGAGCAATCTCAGTACTATGATACGGTCTAAATCCTGACTGGAAATCCTCACAGATACCGTTTTTCTCTAAGAAGGAATATAATTGTGAGGATACTACCTTTTCTAGTATCTTGGACAGAAAAGAGAGATTCAAGATCGGTCTGTAATTAACTAGTTCTTTGGGGTCAAGTTGTGGTTTTTTGATGAGAGACTCTTTAACAGTGCACTAGATCTATGAAGGCGTTCCGATCCTGTCTGCATGGGAAGCTCTGCCGATGGGAGGAAAAGCCATTCATAGGTAAGTCTGTGTGGAGTATTGCATGAAAAGAGTCTGTAGGATCATGACGCTTGTGTTCTCAGTGCTCTTGTTCCTCTGTAGGGAGCTGCACAGTCTGCTGAGTGAGCAATGCACACTAGACACCGACTCTAGCACCGGCCTCAGTCTGCCCACCGTCATCAGTAAGACCGACACACATCCATCACATCACACGTTTTGTTGAGCATCATATTTGATGCATCAGGCTTTCATGGCTCCTATAGTCTAATAGAGTGAGAATATGGAGGAAAAACAGCTCAGTTTCATTCAAAGGAATATGAATTTGCTGCAGATGCTGATATTTCTATGATGAAATTCTGATGTTTGTGCTGTAAATCAATGCTATCTTTATAACAGTACAGCAGATACTGACATTAAATGCTATAAATATC
>NW_015659722.1:39036-39510 GCF_001515625.1 Sinocyclocheilus rhinocerous | reverse complement strand
TGCTTGTAATGTAAATCAGTGAGATCTTTATAACAGTACAGCAGATACTGACATTAAATGCTATAAATATCGGTCGTCGCTCTGTATCTCCAGTAATCTGTCTCAGTAAAATGAGATTGAAATGATCCAAACATATAATGCAGTGATTGAGAAATTAAGAAATAAACGCTCCTCAGAAGATGTGAGATGTTCTGGAGGCTTGTGAAGATCATTCCTCCGCTGAGGAACAGTGAAAGTAAAGCTTCTGGAAACAAACACTCCTCAAAAGATCCTGATGATCAGATTTGAGACTCTAAAACATGATTGATGGTGAATCAAGTAAAGCCGAGTTGCTTCAGTCCAGTAAGTGTTCATCTGGAGATATTACTGCAGTTATTCTGACCTTTACTTGATAAAAAACAGTCAAGATTTGACAGCAGAAACACTCGTGAAGCGTTTCTACAATTACACTAAAAGAGCTTTTACTGGATAAAA
>NW_015659722.1:36070-38706 GCF_001515625.1 Sinocyclocheilus rhinocerous | reverse complement strand
TGCTTCAGTCCAGTAAGTGTTCATCTGGAAATATTACTGCAGTTATTCTGACGTTTACTTGATCAAAATCAGTCAAGATTTGTCACGTGAAGCTCGAGCTGAAGCTGGACGTTTGTATAATTACACTAAAAGAGATTTGACTGGATAAAACACTCTAAACTATCAATCAGACGACAGAAGACAAGCAGGAGATTCAGTGAAGTTTAGAGCCTTAGAAATGTATATATCAATATGATAAAAAAGGTTTATAGGGTTAATACTGCTTAGTGTTTGATTATCTATTGGTCTTTTTCAAAGGCTCTATTCCAGAGGAAGTTGTGGAGGATATCAAAGGTACGTCATATAGAGACGCTTCCGCATGCATAAAATCATCGTCTCGTTCTACATTACTCTTGACTAATCTGTAAAATGAAAATTGGGTTGCAAACAGCATTTCATGTTGACTTGGACAACTAACTGTGTTGTCGGTGTGTCTGTATTTAGTGCGGACGTATTTCGTTAGTGACCTGCAGAGGGGCATGAAGATCCAGGAGGCCAAATTTAACATGGACGGATCTGCTGAGGTCAGAGAACACGCTTCATAATGTCACTATTAAAGCTGCGATATTTCTTTGCTATAAATATTAGGGGAAAAAACACATATTCACAATAATAATTGATAATTGAGTAGCAAATCAACATATTAGAATGATTTCTGAAGGATCATGTGACACTGAAGACTGGAGTAATGATGCTGAAAATTCAGCTTTGATTACAGAAATAAATTATATCTTAAGAGATATTCACATAGAAAGCAGCTAACTGTTATTGATGGTGATGCTGCTGTAATGCCATTAAAAAATAAAAATAAATAATTCAACACAACACTCTTCAAGAAAACAATATCAAAGGAATAAAATAAACAGATTAATACAGAATCTGTTTATTTTATTCCTTTGATAATATTCATATAAAAATTATCCCACAGTGTGTAACATGTTTTTAACTGTTGATCTCCAGTGTTTGCACAAATGTGATATTTTATACTTGTTGATGATTGCAGATGATTTTTGTTAAATGTCTCATCTTCATTTATAGTTCATGAAGAAGATAATTTACCAATAACATATTTAAATCTGTATTTAATACGTTAACTTTGACAGTCCTGCTTAAGTTTAACTCTGTAAGATCGGATGTGGAATTAGTACATTAGACACACGCTAAGATTTTCGTAGCGGCCTCTCTTTCTTGCTTACTGCTCTGCGCTTTGCTCCCTATTTCTGTACCTTTCTCAGATTTTTCTAAGATTTTTTCTTCAGCAGATCAGCACAGTGCTCAAACAACACATTTTTGGCACACACACTAAAACTAAAAACTCTTTGGGACTGGAATAATACTAAAAATAAAGGGGACTTTTGCCTCCCACTGCCAGCAGCTTACATTCCAGAGAAGAGAAAGCACAACTGTCTACATTCAAACAGACGAGAGAGAAAATGTCTCCTGTTGAATCTACTTGTTGCATAAACTGCTACAAACTTCTACAAAGGATTGTGGTTCTTGAAACAAAGTTACTTGCTGGACTTCCAAAACTGGCAGAACTCTCAACAGACCTTCATCATGGACCCCCTCAGCATACAGCCGGTGAGTCCCATGAATCTAGTGAATCTCAACAGTTTATACCAAGTGTAGAGGAACAAGCCGAAATTGATCGACACACTAATCGATGGCACAAACAGGGAGCGAGACCCAAAGGCACTCGAGACATCAGATTGTCACGAGTATCTCGTATTGCTGCGGTAGCATCCTCTACCCCAGATACTCTGGTATTCTACCACCCCCTATACATCTTGAAAACAGATTTGAAGTTTTAATGAATGTGGGTGAGGAATCCCCAAATGCGGTTAAACATGGATTGGAACAGCCAGCAGCTAACATCGCTACTAACAGGCGCTCAAGGTCGAGCAGACAGCGGCATTCAGCTCAGAGCGCAGCCGAGATCAGAACTCTGATAGTGGGTGACTATTATCAGAAACATTAGTAGCAGGACTACAATTACATGCTGCTTTCCTCAAGCAACCGTCTCTGATGTGAACAAGGAACTTCGGAAAATTCTAATGAAGCACAAGACTGCAAATCGAATCATCATCCATGTGGGGAAGAATGATATTCGGAAAGAGCAGTCAGAACTCCTTAAAAAGGATTTCAGTGAACTCTTTGAAACACTTCAAGGACTTGTTCATTCATCAGTGGACCACTCCCGGCAAGGGGAACTAACATGTTTTCACGGTTGCTTGGGCTGAACACATGGCTTCAACAATCTTGCAATATAAAAGGAGTGAATTTCATCGACAACTTTAAAGGGGTCATATGATGCTATTTTAAAGATAATTATTTTATGTATTTGGTATAACAGAATATGTTGACATGCTTTAATGTTCAAAAAACACATTCTTTTTCAAATACTGTACATTATTGTAGGTCCTCTATGCCCCGCCTCTCTCAAATACGTTGTTTTCAACAAAGTCCTTTGACAAGCGCAGTCTGCTCTGATTGGCCAGCTGACCCAGTGCATTGTGATTGGCCGAACACCGCAAGCACTCGTCGGAAATGTAACGCCCCTTACCATAATCGCGAGCTTCATCTTTCAAAATAAATGT
>NW_015659722.1:31265-32630 GCF_001515625.1 Sinocyclocheilus rhinocerous | reverse complement strand
TCTACATTACTCTTGACTAATCTGTAAAATGAAAATTGGGTTGCAAACAGCATTTCATGTTGACTTGGACAACTAACTGTGTTGTCGGTGTGTCTGTATTTAGTGCGGACGTATTTCGTTAGTGACCTGCAGAGGGGCATGAAGATCCAGGAGGCCAAATTTAACATGGACGGATCTGCTGAGGTCAGAGAACACGCTTCATAATGTCACTATTAAAGCTGCTAATCGACTCCGATATTTCTTTGCTATAAATATTAGGGGAAAAAACACATATTCACAATAATAATTGATAATTGAGTAGCAAATCAACATATTAGAATGATTTCTGAAGGATCATGTGACACTGAAGACTGGAGTAATGATGCTGAAAATTCAGCTTTGATTACAGAAATAAATTATATCTTAAGAGATATTCACATAGAAAGCAGCTAACTGTTATTGATGGTGATGCTGCTGTAATGCCATTAAAAAATAAAAATAAATAATTCAACACAACACTCTTCAAGAAAACAATATCAAAGGAATAAAATAAACAGATTAATACAGAATCTGTTTATTTTATTCCTTTGATAATATTCATATAAAAATTATCCCACAGTGTGTAACATGTTTTTAACTGTTGATCTCCAGTGTTTGCACAAATGTGATATTTTATACTTGTTGATGATTGCAGATGATTTTTGTTAAATGTCTCATCTTCATTTATAGTTCATGAAGAAGATAATTTACCAATAACATATTTAAATCTGTATTTAATACGTTAACTTTGACAGTCCTGCTTAAGTTTAACTCTGTAAGATCGGATGTGGAATTAGTACATTAGACACACGCTAAGATTTTCGTAGCGGCCTCTCTTTCTTGCTTACTGCTCTGCGCTTTGCTCCCTATTTCTGTACCTTTCTCAGATTTTTCTAAGATTTTTTCTTCAGCAGATCAGCACAGTGCTCAAACAACACATTTTTGGCACACACACTAAAACTAAAAACTCTTTGGGACTGGAATAATACTAAAAATAAAGGGGACTTTTGCCTCCCACTGCCAGCAGCTTACATTCCAGAGAAGAGAAAGCACAACTGTCTACATTCAAACAGACGAGAGAGAAAATGTCTCCTGTTGAATCTACTTGTTGCATAAACTGCTACAAACTTCTACAAAGGATTGTGGTTCTTGAAACAAAGTTACTTGCTGGACTTCCAAAACTGGCAGAACTCTCAACAGACCTTCATCATGGACCCCCTCAGCATACAGCCGGTGAGTCCCATGAATCTAGTGAATCTCAACAGTTTATACCAAGTGTAGAGGAACAAGCCGAAACTGATTGTCACACTAATCGATGGCACAAACAGGGAGCGAGACCCAAAGGCA
>NW_015659722.1:25815-28589 GCF_001515625.1 Sinocyclocheilus rhinocerous | reverse complement strand
GGAAAACACAGCTGTCTACATTCAAACAGAAGAGAAAGAAAATGCCTCCTGTTGAATCTACTTGCTGCATGAACTACTGCAAACTTCTACAAAGGATTGCGGTTCTTGAAACAAAGTTACTTGCTGGACTTGCAGAACTCTCAGAACTCTCAACAGACCTTCATCATGGACCCCCTCAGCATACAGCCGGTGAGTCCCATGAATCTCAACACCGAAATTGATCGACACTAATCGATGGCACAAACAGGGAGCGAGACCCAAAGGCACTCGAGACATCAGATTGTCACGAGTATCTCGTATTGCTGCGGTAGCATCCTCTACCCCAGATACTCTGGTATTCTACCACCCCCTATACATCTTGAAAACAGATTTGAAGTTTTAATGAATGTGGGTGAGGAATCCCCAAATGCGGTTAAACATGGATCAGATCAGCCAGCAGCTAACATCGCTACTAACAGGCGCTCAAGGTCGAGCAGACAGCGGCATTCAGCTCAGAGCGCAGCCGAGATCAGAACTCTGATAGTGGGTGACTATTATCAGAAACATTAGTAGCAGGACTACAATTACATGCTGCTTTCCTCAAGCAACCGTCTCTGATGTGAACAAGGAACTTCGGAAAATTCTAATGAAGCACAAGACTGCAAATCGAATCATCATCCATGTGGGGAAGAATGATATTCGGAAAGAGCAGTCAGAACTCCTTAAAAAGGATTTCAGTGAACTCTTTGAAACACTTCAAGGACTTGTTCATTCATCAGTGGACCACTCCCGGCAAGGGGAACTAACATGTTTTCACGGTTGCTTGGGCTGAACACATGGCTTCAACAATCTTGCAATATAAAAGGAGTGAATTTCATCGACAACTTTAAAGGGGTCATATGATGCTATTTTAAAGATAATTATTTTATGTATTTGGTATAACAGAATATGTTGACATGCTTTAATGTTCAAAAAACACATTCTTTTCAGCATATTATCATCTCAAAAACATTGCAAGAATTAGATGTTTTGCATCCAGTCAAGACTTGGAGAAACCACTGTGCGATGTCCGAACTGATTGCACTGTATTTTATGTATGTATAATCAATTCATTTTAAATCAAATTTTAAACCATTTTCCAAGTTTTTAAATTCCTTGTTTTATTTTTGTGATTTTTTTTATTTTTTTTTATTATTATTTTACTTTCTTTTATGTAAAGCACTTTGAATGACTGTTTTGTATGAAATGTGCTATATAAATAAACTTGCCTTGCCTAGTAAATATTTACACTTGGTTCTGATTGGTCCTTCAGAGACCGGCTCCTCCTCCAGATGTGGAATATCCAATGGATGGGCAGAAGATTCTGCACGTCAAGGGATCCATCAGGTAAAAGCCTTCAAACCAGACATGATGATCTGCTTTTTCACAACTGGAATACCTCAAGGTCACATGTTTGAACTGAGATTCATGAGATGACACTGTAGGAAACTTTTTCCTCATCGAAGCAGAGACCAGGAGACGTTGGGATATCTTTCATACAGAAGTCACTCTTTATTGAGGACTCGCTGTGCGTCGCTGCAGTCATCCAAGTCTCTTACTAAGGCAGTGATACATTGTAGTTTATATACATGGATGAACTTCTTCTGCTCTCCCGGACAAATAAGGATTTTTCAAACTCTGCTGCTCTGTGTTTCACGGAAACCTGGCTGAAAGACGCCATTCCGGACAGCGTGTTGAGTCTGCCGGGCTTTCAGCTGTTTAGAGCAGATCGCGACGCAGAATCAACGGGGAAATCGCGCGGCGGCGGGACATGCTTTTACATTAATGAGAGGTGGTGTACAGATGTAAGTGTGTTAAAGAAGATGTGCTGTTCAGATCTAGAAGTGCTCTTCATTAATTGCAAGCCGTTCTATTCGCCGCGGGAGTTTTGCTCGTTCATTCTCGTAACTGTGTACATTCCTCCGCAAGCGCACGTGAGCTCCGCTATACAGAAACTCGCTGATCAGATCACAGAGACAGAACAACAACACCCGGACTCTGTTTTAATCATTCTCGGGGACTTTAATAAAGCAAATCTCTCCCGTGAACTGCCAAAATACAGACAGCACATCACATGTCCCACCAGAGACAGTAATATATTGGATCACTGTTACACCACAATAAAGAATGCATATCACTCATATCACTCTGTATGCACCAGAACGGCCTGACACAGGAACAGTTTCTTCCCTCAGGCAATCAATCTCATGAACACTTGACAATAACTGTGGAACACACTATTTATTCTCTCATACACTTATTTATCTAACACACATACTCAGTCTACATTTCAATTTGCACATAATATACCTGTACATACAACTGTTTATTGTTATGTACCTGTACATACAATTTTCGATTTGTATATTTTTATTCCTTATTTACTTGTTCTATTTTTTATTTATTTAAATTTTTTATTATCTATGATTTTTTGTTCTGTCACTGTCATTCTGTTACACTGTGGAAGCTTCTGTCACGAAAACAAATTCCTCGTATGTGTAAACATACCTGGCAATAAAGCTCATTCTGATTCTGATTCTGATACCAAAAGCTCTCAGTATCACCTAAAAACATTTGAAGCCACTTAAGTTTTAACAAAGTATTCACACTCTCAAATTCAATTACATTCAGACCACCTTCTTCGTACCCTTTGATAATATCAGATTTTCTAATATAATGAGTTTTGTGCCTCCAAATAAAGTCATACATTTTTTGATTGCTTGTTTTTATAATAACTGAAGAGGGAGCTAAAGAAA
>NW_015659722.1:22322-25740 GCF_001515625.1 Sinocyclocheilus rhinocerous | reverse complement strand
AAATGCGAAAAAGCTCTACCTCCTTTAGTGGACTTTGCTATCCTAGGTACTACCAAAACCAATTGGTTCATTTGACTAACAATAAGAGAACAGGAACAGACAGGAACCTCTTGCTACAAACTTTGCTTAAGATAATCATTTGTCTGATGTCATTTACCTTAAATGCTAAATACAATGTACTTCAACTTAGTTTTTCATGTGATGCTATGTCAGAACATAGGATCAGCATATTTTAAACAGATTTTTAAATTTGTAATCCAACAACACGTTCTCTCTCTTAGAGATGGGGTTTTGTTTATTAATCTGACCCACATGCTCTGCTGTTTTCCAGAGACTCTGTGGCCGAGATGTTGTTCGAGCAGGATAATGAGGAGAAATCCATCGCCACGCTGCTGCTAGACACTTTGGTGAAGGTACAAAATATCAGATCTTCAGACCAGCTGTTTGTCAAATAAAGAGGAACTTGAGCCAACGGGATGAACGGGAGCAGAAGCGTTGATCAAGCGTTCTGAGGTGTCATAACGGTCACAGTGGACTTACACACGGTTTTTATCGTAGGATGAGGAAGCGTCATGCTGTCACCACTGTTAGGCATATTAAACCCTTCTGCTTTTCTTCTGTTATGACGTCAGGCGACAGTTTTATTCCTAAAAAGTTCCTTTCATTTGTTTTATTCGATGTGATGATAAATTCTGAAAGTCTTTCTAGTGACAAGTACTTTTGAAAAATCTCATGTTACAAAAATTAAAGTTTACATTTAGCCATAAAATGAAACCGAAAATTCAATTAATTATCACATTTATTTTTATAATCAACACTCAAGTGAAAACTGAGTTGTATATAAACATCTAAATTGCACACCTTAAGTGCAGTTTTTATATCTGCTAATTAATAATTCGTTGTTGAAATATAAACAGTGGCTGTAAAAAAACTTGATTTGTGTAAACGTCTCGGGTTACTTGTGTAACCCATGTTCTCTGAATAGGGAACGAGACGCTGCACCTCTTGTCGGCAGTGCGAGGAGCTTGGCAGCAGACGCAGCATCTCGTTCCCTATTCAGAGAACATGGGTTACACAAGTAACCCGAGACGTTCTCTTTCATAGGTTCACTCAATGCTGCGTCGCTATGACGCAGTGGAAACGATATTCCAAACACGCCAAGCTAAAGTGCTGCCGTATCTGGCCCAATGAAGAACCAGATTGTATCCCCGACTGGTTCATGCGGACAAAACCCGGGAACCAGGAGCCGTGTCAAGATCCAAATGATAGAACCTGATAAAAGTGTGCGGAGAAGACCATCCTGTCGCTACACAAATATCCTCTAGAGGGACTCCCCTAAAAGGAGCTTGAGAGGAAGCCACAGCCCTCGTGGAATGCGCCCGAACGCTGAGAGGTGAAGAAAGACCATGCACCTCGTATGCCAGCAAAATAGCATCCCTAACCCAGTGCGGATTTGAGCTTCTGCTCGACAGAAAATCGGCTGCAAGGTTCAAGATTCCCAGAACGTGAACCGCTCATAGGGAGAGGAATCTGCCTTTAGCCCAAAGGAGAAGACGGCGCACATGCCTGTCCAGGGTGCGGGACCATGAACCCCCCTGGCGGTTTTTATGAGATACTACCGCCATGTTGTCCGTCCTGACAATCACATGACACCCCTCGAGAGAGGGGAGAAAGCGAATCAGTGCCAGAAAGACGGCTCTCAGCTCCAGGCTGTTTATGTACCAGGAGAGAAACTCTTCCGGCCAAATTTCGCATGCTGGCCTGCCCTCGAAGACCGCGCCCCTGCCTGTCAGAGAGGCGTCCGTCGTAACCATTTGACGACGGTGAACAGCTCCCATACTGACCCCTCTCTGAAGAAAGAGGGGGTCCCGCCACATTGAAAGTGCGCGAAAGCAACTGCGCGACACTCTTACTAGGCGAGAGGCTGGTCCTGTTGAGCGGATCCCTATGAGTTTCATCCACCAAAGGAACGGTCTCATGTGAAGCAGCTCCAGGGGCAGCACAAGGGAGGCTGCGGCCATGAGGCCCAAGAGCCTGCGACAAGTGCTTTCAGAAACATGATGGCCTAGCTTGAAGCGGGCCATGCATGCGTTTAGGCTGGAAATCCAGGCAGGAGCCAAACGGGTCTGCATCTGAACGGAATCCAAGAAAACCGAACCCCCAAGAAAACTGTCTGTTGAGAGGGGGTGAGAACACTCTTCTTGGCATTCATTCTGAGGCCAAGAGACCGCATGTGGCAAAGGAGGACATCCCTGTGGTGACTCACTAATTCTCTGGAGTGGGCCAAAATGAGCCAATCGTCCAGGTAATTGACTATACGGATGCCCTGGAGCCTCAATGGGGCCAGAGCAGCATCCATGCACTTTGTGAATGTCCTTGGTGCCAAGGCTAGGCCAAAGGGAAGAACCTTGTATTGGTAAGCCTTTCCCCCAATGGTGAACCTGAGGAACTTCCTGTGTCGCCGAATGACCTGAATATGGAAATAAGCATCCTTCAGGTCGACGTAGACAAACCAGTCTCCCCCTCGAATCTGAGACATAATAGCCTTCAGCGTAAGTATCTTGAACTTCCCTTTGTAAAGGGAGTAGTTCAGTCGGCGAAGGTCTAGAATAGGACGTAGGCCGCCGTCCTTCTTTGGGACGAGAAAATAGCGACTGAAAAAGCCACGTTCCACTTCCGCTGGAGGAACCTCCTCTATCGCCCCCTTCAGGAGAAGGGAAGATAGTTCCTGTGGAAAAGGATTATTTAGACTTGAATGTGCACCAGTTCAAGTGGGTTTGTGTTTGCACTGGTGTGTCGGTAAGGACACCGGAGGCAGGATTCAGTTCCAGATTTTAATAAGTGATTGAGAATTAACAGCAATTGACAGCACAGTCAGACAACAGGGCATTTCCTGTTTAGGCACAGGTTGTGGACATTTGTATAGATGTGGTCTGAAATTAACAAGGTGGCACATGAAGCTCACAGATAGAAGTAGATGAAAGGTCATTATATTTTGCTGTGTCATTAAGTAGAACGGTAAATATGCATAATGGCACGTAATTAACAGTCCACACGATATACAATATTCAATACTATGAATTTAGTACCTATAAACATCACTTAAAAATATGAAATGAAGAATTAAACTTGTTAAGAAGGCAATACAGCAGATGAACTTGTACACGCGAATTGCTCTCGCTGCTCCAGTGAGAAAACAATCTAGTGATAATGTACTAATACAATTATACCGTCACTTGACAAACATAAATAAAGAATCTCCTAGTAAAGTATATCAAAGCACACTTACATTGTTTCAATGACTCACGAAATAAATGTCCACCTTATGGAAAATTATCGTTCTTGTTCAGCCTCAGAACACTTGATGCTCCCTTCTCTTCAGTGAGCGATCATTGACTGACGTCACACAATAACAAGC
>NW_015659722.1:16627-21868 GCF_001515625.1 Sinocyclocheilus rhinocerous | reverse complement strand
AATTGACAGCAATTGACAGCAATTGACAGCACAGTCAGACAACAGGGCATTTCTTGTTTAGGCACAGGTTGTGGACATTTGTATAGATGTGGTCTGAAATTAACAAGGAATTAACAGAGATAACAATCAGTAGACAGTAATAACAATAAATCGACATAATAGGCAAGAAACAATAATATATAATCATATTATTCAAGTATTTAACATGTACTGCAATTAAACAATTGTAGTACTGTGTAATGCCGCTAGGTGGCACATGAAGCTCACAAATAGAAGTAGGTGAAAGGTCATTATATTTTGCTGCGTCATTAAGTAGAACGGTAAATATGCATAATGGCACGTAATTAACAGTCCACACGATATACAATATTCAATACTATGAATTTAGTACCTATAAACATCACTTAAATATATGAACTGAAGAATTAAACTTGTTAAGAAGGCCATACAGCAGATGAACTTGTACACACGAATTGCTATCGCTGCTCCAGTGAGTAAACAAGCTAGCGATAATGTACTAATACAATTATACCGTCACTTGACAAGCATAAATAAAGAATCTCCTAGTAAAGTATATCAAAGCGCACTTACATTGTTTCAATGACTCACAAAATAAACGTCCACCTTATGGAAAATTATCGTTCTTGTTCAGCCTCAGAACACTTGATGCTCCCTTCTCTTCAGTGAGTGATCATTGACTGACGTCACACAATAACAAGCGCTCTTATTGGCTGTGACTTCTTATCAGTTCCTGCTGTAGGACAGAAGCCTCTGAGGCGCTGCCCACTACAGTCAGGTGAACCCCGTCGAAGCGAGGGGGGTTGCGACCGAATTGAAGTGTGTAAATGAGGGGAGCATTTTAGAAGCGGGCAGAAAAGTTTGCACGGTCTGGCCCAGCCTCGTAAGGCGGGAGAAGCTGCCCTCTTCCTGACACAAGAGTCAGGAGCGACTTGATGGAGCTGAAGCAGGGGGTCTGTCAGACCGCTTCAGCTCAAGCCGCCTGCGAGGTCGCCGGTGGGGCAATGGGCGGCCTCGGGCTCCCCAGACCGTGGGCGGTGGGGGACGACCCGGGTCACTGCTCCTACTGGCGGTCTCCTTCCTGGGCAAGGAGCGCTCTCTGGGCCAGGAGGGATTAGGGGGCTCCCATGCCCTTCTGGGCATAAACTGCCTGAGGTCCGCTGACTGGGATTTGGCTGCCCGAAATTTATCAACCACAGAGTTGACTGCCTCCCCAAATAGCCCAGACTGAGAGATGGGGGCGTCAAGGAGAAAAACTTTATCCTTCTCACGGATCTCTGTGAGATTAAGCCACAAGTGGTGTTCTGCAGCCACCGAACCCGCCATAGAGCACCCTATAGCACGCGCGGTGTGCTTGGTGGCTCTCAGAGCCAAGTCTGTGGCTCTGCAGAGCTCCTTGACCGCCTCTGGGGTCAGACTGCCCCCCTCGTCCATCTCCTTAAGGACATCCACTTGGTAGGCTTGGAGAATGGCCATAGTATGAAGGGCCATGCCTGCCTGACCAGCTGCCATGTAGGACTTTCTGATAAAGGCGGAAGTGGTCCTACATGGTTTAGTCGGAAGGAGAGGGCGGGACTTTCAGGAAGAAGCTGAAGATGGAGAGAGGTGCGTAGCTAGCTTATCCTCGATCGCCGGGATGATGGTATAGCCTTGCTCCACAGAACCCACTAGGTTGGTGAAGTCAGCGGCTGCCGCGTTAGTAAGGCGGGCGGAGAATGGTTGCTTCCATGATCTGGAGATCTCCTGATGCAGATCGCTGAGAAAGGGCAGCTTTCTCCATGCGGGCCTCGAATTTGGGCCGCTCAGGTACCGCTCGTCGAGTTTAGATGACTGGGAATCGCGGGGCTCATCAGGTCAATAAATAGAGAGCTTCTCTGTGGCGTGCGCCAGCACGTCTACGAGCTCAGAGTAGGCCGCGGAGGGCCGCGCTTCCCGGCCGCTAGGTGGGAAAGAGTTGGCTGAAGCAGGCCCAAAATCCTCAGAGTCGGATGCCGCGGTGTACAAAACGTCCTGTAGCCCGAAAGAAATCGCATCGTACGCCTCTGGGCTAGGGCATATATGATCATGTGCGAATTCAACCGGCGAATCTGCGCGCACGTGCCAAACATTTAACACACTTACTGTGAGGGTCGTCGCTCGCAATGAAGCGAGAACACGGCGGCTGACAACGACGATACTCCATGGCACTTCACCGCAAGGAGAACGGAGTTCCACTCTAGCAGTCGCTGAAGTGCAAATGAAGAAAGTTGATGAAAATCGGACCAGGAAAATCGCAACAGAAGGGCTAAAATGGCCACTTCGTGAAGGCAGAGAAATCAGAGGAGCAGATGGCGCGTTCGTCAGTATAAGGACAGCAACGCAAGCGCGGCGCCCGCGCCATCAGCCAATGAATTGGCGTGATTCTATACGGGCTTCAGACAATCGGCACGCCTAGAGAGCGTTCCCAATGTGTCATAGCGACGCAGCGTTGAGTGAACCTATGAAAGAGAACATACATTAAATAATGAAGACAAACAGTTCAGTAACAAATGTAATTTAGTCCATATATTTATCATAATGTTCCTCCTAGAGTTATTTTTTCTAGCTGACTATCAGATTTATGTTCATTGAATTTCTCCTGAGGTAAATGTGACATTATTAATCTCAAGCTGTTTTTTTGACGGTTGAAACACGTGATTAACATTTAACCTTTTAGCAGACGCTTTTATCCACAGCCACTTACAAAACGGTTTCAGCTAAATATTTTTGGTTGCCAAAACTTCGACGCATCAATTAATTTGTTTGGTTTGTTTATATAACCAAAGCTGAATTTATTTATGATTTATTTTTAATTTATATGATCGCAAAGCAACATCTTAGTAACAGTCAACACCCACAATCTACCAACATGTTGACATCTTTGCTGTCCTCCCAGCATTCACCTTGTTCATTCTGTGTTTGTTCCTCACCAGTGTCCCATCGACACTCGCAAGGTTCTGTCGGAGAACTTGGTGATAATCGGCGGTACGGCCATGCTGTCCGGGTTCCTGCACCAACTCCTGGCTGAGATCCGCTCACTGGTGGAGAAACCCAAGTACCACGATGCTCTGGCTACCAAGAGCTTCCGTATCCACAGCCCACCCACCAAACTCAACTGCGTCACCTGGTTAGGAGGTGAGCAAAGAAAGGCACAGCAGAGGCTTTGAGATTCCTGACCTCTGCATTGGATGAGAAAAGCTCTAAACAAGCAATTGTGAAAACGAAGATTTAGGGTGAACTATTCCTTTAACACACCAGGATTTCACAATTTTCGGCCATTGACCTTCACTCAAGGTTGTTTTGTTTCTTCTTCCCATGTAGGTGCTATATTTGGAGCATTGCAGGACATTTTAGGGAGTCGCTCGGTGTCCAGAGACTACTACAGCCAGATGGGCCGCATCCCAGACTGGTGTTGTCTCAGCACCCCACTACCAGATTCAGTCTATGAGGCAGGAAAGACGCCGCCGCCTCTCATGAAGAGGGCCTTCTCCACCAAGAAATGAACTCGACACTTCAAATCTAGCCTCCTCTAAATCTGCTTATTCAGATATGCTCTTATATGTTTACAGCAGAAAGTGCTGATCTATAATAGCCTCAAGTCTTTCATATTAGTCTGCTGTACTTAATTTGAATAGTAGGTGAAACCAAAGCCACTATGGGTCAGTCACCATCAGCTCACCTGCAGACCTCTGCTTCACTAGTCAAAGAGAGGGGAAAATCTTTATAAATGCACTAAACAGTTTCCAGAGAACCTCCAGACTTTTATCCAGTATTCATTATGGAAGCCCATTTCCGCCACTGAATAAAAAAAAAAAAAAAGGTTGTTGCTACTTTTTATCTCACAATTCTGACATAAACTTGCAATTGCTAGTTAAGTCCGAATTCTGAGATATAAACTAAAAATTGTGCTTTTTTTTCTCACGCAATTGCGAGTTAAGTCAGAATTGTGAGATAAAAACTTGGAATTCAGACTTTTTTTCTCGCAGTTGAGAGTTTATATCTCAAAATTGTGATATTTTGCGAGTTTATTTCAAACAATTCTGACTGAACGCAATTGCGAGTTATAAAGTCAGAATTGCGAGATACAAACTCAACATTCTGACTTTTTTCTCAGCATTGGGAGTTTAAATCTTTACATTTTTATTATAACACGCAATTGCGAATTAAGTCAGAATTGTGAGATAAAAACTCGCAATTCAGATTTTTTTTCTCGCAGTTACGAGTTTATATCTCACAATTATGACTTTTTTTCTTGCAATTATGACTTAAAGGTTGTTGCTACTTTTTATCTCACAATTCTGACATAAACTTGCAATTGCGAATTAAGTCAGAATTCTGAGATATAAACTAAAAGTTGTGACTTTTTCTCAGAATTGCGAGTGTAAATCTCGAAATTGTGCCTTTTTTTTCCGCAATTGCGAGTTTATATCTCAAAATTGTGCTTTTTTTCTCTCACGCAATTGCGAGTTAAGTCAGAATTGTGAGATAAAAACTTGGAATTCAGACTTTTTTTTTCTCGCAATTGAGAGTTTATATCTCAAAATCGTGATTTTTTGCGAGTTTATTTCAAACAATTCTGACTTAACACGCAATTGCGAGTTATAAAGTCAGAATTGCGTGATATAAACTCAACATTCTGATTTTTTGCTCAGAATTGCGAGTTTAAATCTTTAAATTCTGACTTTATAACACGCAATTGCGAGTTAAGTCTGAATTGTGAGATAAAAACTCGCAATTCTGATTTTTTTTCTTGCAATTACGACTTTTTTCTGAGTTAAAATCTCATAATTGTGACTTTTTTTTTCTCACGCAATTGTGAGTTAAGTCAGAATTGTGAGATGTAAACTTGCAATTGTGAGTTATAAAGTCCAATTTTGAGGGCGAAAATATTGTTCTCAGAATTGCAAGTTTATATCTCACAATTGCAAGAAAAAAAGTCTGCATTGTGAGATAAAAAGTCACAATTACCTTTTTAATTTTTTTATTCAGTGGCAGAAACGGCCTTCCATACTAAACCATGTCAGTACATATGTAGTTTAGGTTACTTTTTGTTTTTTTTATATTTAAATGTATGCTTGATCTTGCACCATCAAAGACAGATCATGGAAAGCATCTTGAACATAGTGCTAAGAAACTACATAATATTTCAATTGTATTTAATAATGAGTTTGAAGTGCTGAATATGTTCAAAAGTTTGGTGTATTT
>NW_015659722.1:13442-16614 GCF_001515625.1 Sinocyclocheilus rhinocerous | reverse complement strand
TTTTTTTCTCACGCAATTGTGAGTTAAGTCAGAATTGTGAGATGTAAACTTGCAATTGTGAGTTATAAAGTCCAATTTTGAGGGCGAAAAAATTCTTCTCAGAATTGCAAGTTTATATCTTACAATTGCGAGAAAAAAAGTCTGCATTGTGAGATAAAAAGTCACAATTACCTTTTTAATTTTTTTATTCAGTGGCAGAAACGGCCTTCCATACTAAACCATGTCAGTACTCATGTAGTTTAGGTTACTTTTTTTTAAAAATATTTAAATGTATGCTTGATCTTGCACCATCAAAGACAGATCATGGAAAGCATCTTGACCATAGTGCTAAGAAACGACATAATATTTCAATTGTATTTAATAATGAGTTTGAAGTGCTGAATATGTTCAAAAGTTTAGTGTATTTATGAGTTTTGTGAAAAAATAAACATTCCAAAATTGGTGTTTGCAGCTGGGGTCTTGTCCATTAAGTGTCAACTGATTTAATAATGTTAACTGGGATTGCTCTTTTTTTTATTTTAGCAGTCATGTTTAACTAGAGAAAGTCTGAGGTCTGATCTTAAAGAATAAAAATCTGTCAGGGCTTTTCTTTAACTCTGTATTCTCCAGTGGTTTCAATAAACTTCACTTACTTACCTCAATGGAAGCTTATTTCCCCCAAGGAATGAAAGAGGTACATTTGGAGAATAAAGTCAGCATCTTTGAGATGTAAGCAAACTGTGAGATAGAAACTCAATTTTTGTCAATTTTAAAAGAAAAAGTAGCAATTACCTTCTTCATTTATTTATTCTGAAGTGGAAAGAAGCTTCCAAATATTTAAAATCATTTACTGCTTAAAATAGTATTTCGTCATATCTGTAAGAGCACACTTGTCTGCACGGAGTGTTAAGGACAACGGCACAAAAGTTGAACATCTACCTTTGGCAAGTTACAGTAACTAACCTGAACTTGAACCTTTCTTATGCCGAGTTCACACTGCACGATATTAGCGCGATTTTTCACTCGCCGACAGGTTTTGCGAAATCTCCGACAAATGCCCGACATCGGAGGCAAATCGGTCTCGTTCACGCGAGTGACAATCACGCAGTGTGAATTATCAAAGACGCGATCTGAGGGGAGCTATCAATAATGCAAGTCTGGAGAATCATGAGTGTTAATGAAGAGGGAGGGACGATTGCTAATTAGTTGAAATATGTAGATTACAAAAAGACCAAACGGCAGCATCTCAATAGTGTGATTAGCTGTTGGACAATGGCTGGAAGTTGGTGGTTGGTTTATTTATTGGTAGTGTGTGCTTTCTGTCATGCTCTTCCAAAGTTGAGTAATCTGCCCCAGAACCCTCAAGCTCTGATGCTCCAGCAAACTGACCAGCGGTTTCAGCAGCCAGCTCAACAGACTAATCAGCAGTTTCCTCAGAAGTTTCAGCAGCCAGCTCAACAGACTAATCTGCAGTTTCCTCGCAGGTAAGAGTGAGTCGGTGTTATGCTCCCAGTTAAACTGATCCTCAACATTAACCTGCTCTTGTGCCTTCGTTCCAGTGACTGTCCAGTGTATACGAGATGGTCAATTTGTGGTAGTGGTGGCTAGAGATGTTACGCTGCCTCGACTGAGTCTGGATTCAGTCCATCTACTGGGTGGAAATGACCCACCTTGCAGTCCTGTGGGGTCCACACCTTCCTTTGCTGTATACCAGTTCCCTGTGACCGCATGTGGTACAAGAATGATGGTGAGTAGCTGCTTATGGTTTTATTCTGCATGGCCTATGATGGACTGGATGCCAACAGTGTTGCTATTTGCAGGAGGACAGTGGTTATGTGGTGTATGAGAACCGAATGACCTCCTCATATGAAGTGGGGATGGGACCGTTTGGTTCCATCACAAGGGACAGCTATTTTGAGTAGGTGATCTATGCTGTTCTTAATTGTCTATCTCTGACAAATGCTACAAGCTCCCCGTCTGTTGTCCAGGCTTCTCTTCCAGTGTAGGTACTCTGGCACTTCTGTGGAAGCTCTGGTTGTGGAGGTCAACACTGTTCCTCCACCTCCACCAGTAGCTGCCCCGGACCCCTCAGGGTGGAGCAGAAGGTTTGTTCCTGTTCCTAGTATCTTAAGACTCCAGGTTGCAGCCATTTCTGGTTAATCACCAGTGTTCCTCAGGGGATGAGGCCTACACGTCCTACTACAGTGGTGCTGATTATCCGGTCACAAGAGTCCTGCGGGAGCCTGTGTATGTTGAGGTGCGCATTATGGAGAGGACAGACCCCAACATTGTCCTGATGCTGGGACGCTGCTGGGCAACTTCAACCCCCAGTCCACTCAGTCTACCCCAGTGGGACCTTCTGGTTGATGGGTGAGTGTAATGGCAATGTTTATCCAGCTAGTCTGGGGATATTTCTAACCCCTTTTTCCCTTTCAGATGCCCTTACCAGGATGACCGTTACCTGACCACATTGGTTCCAGTGACTGGATCATCTGGGCTTCAGTTCCCAACCCACTACAAGCGCTTTATTGTGAAGATGTTCACGTTTGTGGATCCAGCATCACTGGCTCCTTTGCAGGAAACGGTATGCTCCCCTTACTTGACCCTTTAATTTTACTCCTTATAGATTGCATGACTTGACCCTCTGTCCTCCCTGTCAGATCTTCATCCACTGTAGTACAGCAGTGTGCCATCCATCTTCTGGCTCCTGTGAGCAAAGCTGCGGCAGGAAGAGTGAGTTCTTGGTTTAACTTGACTAGAGGAAGTGAGTTTTTAATTGGCCTTCACACTTCAAATTTTTTTTTCCCCTTACAGTAAGGAACACTCATGTCAAGACCATCTCTAGTGAGCAGACTGTGGTTTCTAGTGGAGAAGTTACACTGATCATGTAAATGTAGCGGTTTTAATAAGCTTTTTGAAGCAGCATGATAGCTTTGTCTGTTATTGGTTTAACCTTGCAGAGTCTGAAGTTACGTGCATGTACCCAGTTTGTTTCTTGGTCTACACTATTAAACTAACTTTCCAGTACCTTTTTGTGAGGTCATGCATTCTGAGTCCAGGTTTCTGCACAAGCCACTAATAACTTTACATTAATCAACCTCCAGTTGCTACCCTGGAGCACAACACAAGGTACCAAATTAAGGGTTGATTAACATCTGTCTGCATAATGTTTTTTTTTTTTTTTTTTTTTTTT
>NW_015659722.1:11666-13385 GCF_001515625.1 Sinocyclocheilus rhinocerous | reverse complement strand
TTTTTTTTTTTTGTTGTTGACGAGGCTGAGAACATACTGCCATGCGTGAGTACTGTGAGACTGAGTTTACTTGAGTGACGTGTCAAGTCAGCTTTATTTATATAGTGGTTTTAACAATACAGATTGTCAAGGCAACTTTATAGCATTAAATATGAAAGTAGTGTCAAATCAAAATGACAATAGGAAACATTCAATTTTCAGTTAAAGGCAGTTAATTGAATTCAGTGTCATCCAGTTTAGTTTAAATGGTATCTCTGCAATGAAGTCGATGATACTGCTGGATATTTAATGTCCCCAACTAAGCAAGCCAGAGGCGACCGCAGTATGGAACCAAAACTCCAGTGACCGAATGGAGAAAGCCTTGGGAGAAACCAGCCTCAGTCGGGCCAGATGAAACCTGCAATTAAATTCCAAGCTGCAGCAAAATCACATTGTGCAGAGGACTCATCTGGTTCCTGTATTCTTATCCCGGTGGCTGTCTAGGAGACAAGGTCTTCACTGGGGATCTGTCTCTGGGGCTCATCTAGTTGAGCTGATCTCCGCTGACATTCTGGACTGCCGAGGTCATCTTTAGGTGCTGAGCCACCGTCTGGGCTGGATACATACTGATCTGGTGGCTACGGTGACCTTGGAATAAGAATGAATGAGACAGATATTAGTGTAGATGCCATTTCTTATGATGCAGCAAATACAACGGCTGTTATGGGAATAGTTCCTGGTTCTGGTTGTCCTAACTAATTCAGACTAAAAATCCTTTAATGGATTTGAATATTAGAAATGTGATGTGTAAGCCAGGTTAAAGAGATGGGTCTATAATCTAGATTTAAACTGACAAAGTATGTCTACCTCCCGAACAATGTTATGTAGGTTATTCCAGAGATTGGGTGTTTAAATAGGAAGAGGTTCTGGCGCCCGCTGTTGAGCTTGATATTCTAGGTATTATCAAATTGCCAGAGTTGAGAACGTGGAGGACTATAATGCAAAAAGAGCTCGTTCGAATACAGAGTTGCTAAACCATTCAGGGCTTTATAAGTAATAAGCAAGATTTTAATCTATACGATGTTTAATAGGGAGCCAGTGCAGTGTTGACAGAACCGGGCTAATATGGACATACTTCCTGGTTCTAGTAAGAACTCTAGCTGCTGGAGTTTAAGCGTGCAAACAACCACCCAACAAAGCATTACAATAACCTTGAGGTCATGAACGCATGAATTAACATTTCTGCATTTGATGTTGAGGGCATAGGTTGTAATTTAGATATATTTTTGAGATGGAAAAATGCAGTTTAACTATTTATAGAACCGTGGCTTTCAAAGGAAAGATTGCTATCAAATAGCACACCTAGGTTCCTAACTGATGACGAAGAATTGACAGAGCAGCCATCAAGTGTTAGACCGCGTTCTAGGTTATTACATGCAGAGGTTTTAGGTCTGATAATTAACACCTGTTTTTTCAGAATTTAGTATGAAATTACTCGTCATCCAGTTAGTTTTATATGGACTATGCATTCTGTTAGTTTTTCAAATTGGTATGTTTCGCGGTGGCTGTGAAGAAATATAGAGCTGAGTATCATCAGCATAACAGTGAAAGCTAACACCGTGTTTCCTGACGATATCTCCCAAGGGTAACATGTAAAGCGTGAAAAGTAACGGTCCTAGTACTGAGCCTTGATGTACTCCATACTGCACTAGTGATTGATATGAAATTTCTTCATTCACT
>NW_015659722.1:11237-11555 GCF_001515625.1 Sinocyclocheilus rhinocerous | reverse complement strand
ATATAAATGCTATGTCCATAGGCACCGATCCAAGAGATAGTCTCCTTTCATTTTAACCAATAAGGAATGGATTGCAGCTTTTACGACTTTATTCTCGAATTTATAGTTCATTTGAGGCAGTTTTTGGCATTATTTTAATGGCAAATGTTGAGAGTGCATTATTGTAATACAAGACGGCGCCAGCACAAATATCTCTCTTGCTGCGGGCTTGATCTCCCATATAGTGATCATGGCTCTGCACTCCCTCAGATATTAAAGGTTGGGTAAGGGATTTCTGGTAGCCAACGTATATATTTTAAATCCCCAAAACAAACACGC
>NW_015659722.1:5577-11181 GCF_001515625.1 Sinocyclocheilus rhinocerous | reverse complement strand
TTATTTTAATGGCAAATGTTGAGAGTGCATTATTGTAATACAAGACGGCGCCAGCACAAATATCTCTCTTGCTGCGGGCTTGATCTCCCATATAGTGATCATGGCTCTGCACTCCCTCAGATATTAAAGGTTGGGTAAGGGATTTCTGGTAGCCAATGTATATATTTTAAATCACCAAAACAAACACGCCCCTACCCCAAAAGGATCTCGCCCCTATTTTGATAGCTCCGCCCCACACATACGTACGCAACCCAGGCAACGATTAGTTCTGTGAAAAAGCAAAACCAATATTACACCATGTCTACACCGGATGTGAGCGGCGCGACAAAATACTATAGAACTCCTAATCCGTGATGCTGTCTACAATAGACAGACTTTAGCTGTTGCGGCGTGGCGCGACAACTGTCGCGTCTGGTGTAGACACGGTGTTACTCTCCTATCGAGAAGACAAAAAGCAACCTCGGCGTCTGATCGCAGGCCTTCCACTCCTTGAGTTCTCTCCAGTGCTGGAAAGCTGATCCGATATTTTCACTAGTCCTACTTCTTGCCTTAGCTTAAGCCTTTCTTTTGTTCCGTAGACGTTTGTCTCTTTTGTTTTTTATCCGCCATCTCTATCTTTCTGTCGCTCAGCTCGGCTAATGTCCGTCCCGTGCACTGAGCGATCTCTCCTCTGCATGATGAGTAGACACGTCCCTTACTGCTGATTGGCTACAAGTTTTTTTGGTACTTTGCCCTACTCAGTTTTCTAAAGCGTTTTTGAAAAAATACGTACCCCACCTTTAAGTGTGCGTCCTCAAATTTTGTCCTGTGTATGCGCGAATAAGTGCTTTTTGTAAACAGGTATTTATTAAATAATTTTATTTAGTGAAGCGCACCCCTTATAAAAAGAATGTGTGTATTATTTGGTTGGTAATTGCATGCATTTCACTTCGCAAGATAAATTGTGTAGTGAATTCATCAAACGCACCATCGAACGGAGTAGCTTATAGACTACTTGTCAAGGCGCCGGTCTGATCTGGGTTTGTTTATGTTGTGTCCTGGTCTGTCTGCAGCACATGGCTGTCAGTTGGTTATTATGTTTGCCATGTGCTCTATTGTCTATTGTTACCCCGCCCATCTCGTTACCTTATCTCGTTAGGGGTAACACCTGTTTCTGATCAGTAGGCACCCTTATATTCCCCTCTTGTTTTCTGTCCTGTGCCAGATCGAACTCTCTGCTCTGCTGAGTTAACCTGGCTCTTGTCACTGTTGACTTGTTATCCTGGTTTCCTGTTTTGTCTTGCCTAGTTTCCTTAGCTTTTATTTTACTTTTGATATTAGGGTTTTTCTTTTGATCCAGCCCAGTTCTTTCTAGTTCCTAGTTTTAGCTCCAGCCATTTAGTTTTATGTTCATTTTTTTTCCCCTTCCCCTCTGCCCTCTCCAGCTCCCCGTCTGCCCTGGCTGCTGGACTCCCTTCTGTCTGCCTCCTGCCTCCTTCCCCTCGCTGCTCAGCATTCCCTGCTCCCTCCGGGAGTTCCTCTCCCGCTCCCTTCCACCATCGCCATTCTCTGGCCCCTGGAATTATTTGGAGAGCTGGATTGTCTCGTTGCTTGTGGACTGTTACTCACGGCCATTTGCTCTGGAAAACCCCTTTTCCTATATACCTGCTGTTGAGCTGACTTTCTCTTCCCCGGACTTGGTTGGGATCTCTCCAGATTACCCTCTAGGACAGTGGCTTCGTTCCTGTTTGTTTTGAATCTCAGTAAAACCCTTGTTATCCCTGCAACTGATTCCTCTTCCTTTACCACCCCTGACAGTTAGATCTGGCCAGCATGGAATCAGCGGGGTCGGACCAGATCCGGGTGGCCGTCGTCCAGCATGGGGTGCTGCTTGGTCAACATGCCACACGGCTCACGGAAACTACTAGAGAGGTAGATGTGATGTCCTCTCAAGTTACTGAACTCACTAACCAAGTCAGGGAGTTGATGCGGGACCAGGATAGCCTTCGGGCTGCAGCCTTTGCCGCTGCTTCAGCTCCTGTTCTTGCCCGGACAGCTCCAGAACCTAGAGTGCCTACTCCGCCGCCTTATGATGGGGATCCTAGGGCTTGTCGCCCATTCCTGTCCCAGTGTGCCATCACGTTTACCCTGCAGTCCACCACCTTTGCTACTGAAGCGGCTAAGGTCGCATTTGTTATTACCCTACTCACTGGGAAGGCCCGAGAGTGGGGAACTACAGTTTTGGAGAAGGAAGCGTCGTACTGTGCCACATTTGAGAGATTTCGTCGGGAGATGATCAAGGTGTTTGATCGTTCAGTTGCTGGCAAGGAGGCAGCCAGTCAGCTGGTCAGACTGAGGCAGGGCGAGTCATCAGTCACTGACTTTTCTAAAACATTGTTCATGTGCATATACATTTTCCTGGGAAAACATACTAGACCTTCCGGCTTCATTTGATGACCTGGTGGATCTGGCACTTCGTGTCGAGACGCGAATCAATCTACGCCGTCAACGGGTCATGGCTCACTCTCCTGGGCAAATCCCTCCTCGTTCTGTCTCTGAGGCTGCTATTGCTCGCCCTGAGCCGCTTCCTGAAGGAGAGCCCATGCAGGTGGGGTGTACCCGGCTGGCAGCGGAGGAGAAGCAGCGACGCCTCAACCAACGACTTTGTCTTTACTGTGGAAGATCTGGGCATTTCGCTGCAGCATGTCCTTTAAAAGCCAGAGCTCACCAGTAGATGGGGAAGTACTGGTGAGTGTCACCCCTGTATCAGATTCCCCTGTATTCCTTACTCAGCTGCCTGCCATTGTCAAGTGGGGACCTTTTTCAAGGCCATGCTCAGCCCTGGTGGATTCTGGGGCTGAGGGTAATTTCATTGATGCTACCCTGGTGGCTCGTTGGGGCATTCCTACCACCCCTCTCAAGGAGAGACTCACTGCCAGGGCCCTCAATGGCTCCATTCTCACCCAAGTTACTCACGTCACTTCCTCTGTAAGTTTTTAACTGTTTCCGGTAACCACAGTGAGGAGATAGCGTTTTACCTCCTCGAGTCTCCCAGCACACCTATTGTGCTGGGGAACCCGTGGCTGGTGAAACACAGCCCCCACATTAGTTGGGCTGAGAACTCTGTGTTGGCATGGAGCGCTTTTTGTCACAAAGAGAACCAGCTGTATGTCAAGGTGGAGAAGTGCACATTCCATGCAGACTCCGTTCCGTTCCTGGGACAGATAATCTCGGCAGAGGGGGTTAAGGTAGATCCTGTCAAGGTAAGGGCCGTCTCCGAGTGGCCAGTCCCCGACTCTCGTAGAGCATTGCAGCGGTTTCTGGGATTCGCTAATTTTTATAGGCATTTCATCCGGAACTACAGTCAATCTGCTGCTCCTTTAACTGCTCTAACCTCCATTTGTGTTCCTTTCAGGTGGACGGAGCAGGCACAGGGGTCTTTTACGAGACTTAAATCATGTTTCACGTCTGCACCTGTCTTGTTTGTTCCAGACCCTGATCTGCAGTTTATTGTGGAGGTTGACGCTTCTGAGGTCGGGGTTGGGGCGGTCCTCTCTCAGCGATTTCCCCCTTGATGGGAAGGTGCACCCATGTGCATTCTTCTACAGCCTGAGCCCGGCAGAACGTAACTATGATGTCGGGAATCGTGAGCTGCTTGTGGTTAGGCTGGCACTGGGTGAGTGGCGACACTGGCTGAAGGGGGCGGCGGAGCCCTTCTTAGTCTGGACGGATCATAAGACGGATCATAATCTTGAATACGTCCGTTCAGCCAAGAGGTTGAACTCTCGGCAGGCTAGGTGGGCCCTCTTCTTTGATCGGTTCCGTTTCACACTCTCGTACAGGCCTGGGTCCAAGAATATCAAGCCGGACGCCCTGTCTCGTCTCTTTGCCAGTCCGGGGAGCGGGGTGCCGCCTGACACCATTTTATCCCGGGGTGTTGTGGTGGCGGCTATTTCCTGGGGTATTGAGAGGCGGGTCAGGGAGGTCTTGCGGGGGGTGGAGGTCCCGAGAGGTTGCACAACTGGTCTGTTGATTGTTCCGGGTCGGTTGCGTCCTTCGGTCCTCAAGTGGAGTCATTCTTCTAGGCTGGTCTGCCATCCAGGTGTGCGGAGAATGTTGGCTTCTGCCCGCCAGCGTTTTTGGTGGCCTTCACTGCCCCAGGATGTCAGACAGTTCGTGGCTGCTTGCTCTGTTTGCGCCCAGAACAAGACTTCTAACAAGCCTCCCATTGGTCTGCTGCGGCCTTTGCCCATCCCCACCCGCCCCGGTCCCATATTGCCCTGGACTTTGTTACTGGCCTCCCCCTCCTCCAGGGGCAATACCGTGATATTGACGGTTGTGGACTGTTTTTTCGAAGGCGGCACACTTTATTCCCCTACCCAAATTGCCGTCCGCTAAGGACACTGCTCTGGTGGAAGTATGTTTGTGGGCAGAGGGTATGGCTTTCCACTAAGGACCTGCCCCTTAAGGTGCCAACACGCAAGCTGGCACCCAGGTTCTTGGGGCCATACCGCATTACTAAAGTTGTAAGTCCGGCGGCAGTGCGGCTCAGGCTCCCATCTGTCTTTGCTCGTGTCCACCCTGTCTTTCACGTGTCTCGTGTCAAGCCTGTCATTTCTTTCCGTTTGAACCCAGGTGTGTCTGCTCCTTCCCCCCCCCTCCCCCCCGTCTCATTGACGGTTCCCCTGTGTTCTCTGTTAGGAGGCTGTTGGATGCCAGAAGGCGTGGTAGGGGATACCAGTACCTTGTGGACTGGGAGGGGTATGGTCCTGGGAAGAGGTGCTGGGTGCCGTCTCGGGATATCTTGTACCGCTCCTTGATTGAGGATTTCCACCGCCGACAGGCCTCCTCTGTTCCTGGAGCGTCCGGGGTCGCTCCTGGAGGTGGGGGTACTGTCAAGGCGCCGGTCTGATCTGGGTTTGTTTATGTTGTGTCCTGGTCTGTCTGGAGCACATGGCTGTCAGTTGGTAATTATGTTTGCCATGTGCTCTATTATCTATTGTTACCCCGCCCATCTCGTTACCTTATCTCGTTAGGGGTAACACCTGTTTCTGATCAGTAGGCACCCTTATATTCCCCTCTTGTTTTCTGTCCTGTGCAAGATCGAAATCTTTGCTCTGCTGAGTTAACCTGGCTCTTGTCGCTGTTGACTGTTATCCTGTTTCCTGTTTTGTCTAGCCTAGTCTTGCCTACTTTCCTTTCCGGCTGCCGAAATTGCCAGCATTGGGCAACAATCATGCCGACAATAATTGTAACACTTAGCCGGTACTGGCCCAAGTCTGGGTGTTAAAACTAAGTCGACACCACCGACACTGGGCCACAATCACACCGATGAGAAATGAAACACTTAGCCAGTACTGGCCTGAGTCTGGGTACTGAAACTGAGCTGACACCACCAGCATTGGACCACAATCAGGCCAACCAAAATGGTATACTTATGGCACTTTTCCACTGCATGGTACGGCACGGTACGTCTCGGTACGGTTCACTTTTGGGGGGTTTTCCACTGGGTACAGTACCTGGTACCTGGTACATTTTTTAGTACCACCTCGGTTGAGGTTCCAAGTGAACCATACCGTTACCAAAACGTGAAGTGTAAACTCTGCTGATCACGGATTGGCCGGA
>NW_015659722.1:0-5256 GCF_001515625.1 Sinocyclocheilus rhinocerous | reverse complement strand
CGTGCCGGACGGAGCCGTGCCGAGCCGAGTCGTACCACGCAGTGGAAAAGCGCCATTAGCCAGTACTGGTCCGACACTGGGTACTGAAACTGAGCTTACACTGGGTCATAATCATACCGACACCTAGCCGGTACTAGTCTTGTTCGCTAATCCACACCACTCCAGTCCATCAGTTAACATCTGGAGAAGACAAAAGCTGAAACAAATCCATCATTAAGACGTTTTTAACTAAAATACGAGTCCATAATCCATAATAACGCTTCCTCCGGACATTCTGACGGCACCCATTCACTTGCAGTGAGCGGGTGAGCACATTTCATTTTTGGGTGAACTATTCCTTTAATTCATATTCCTCGTCTAAGTGATTGAAAAGCATGTTTGTCTGCACTTGTTGTGTTTACACACAATATTATCTGTGGTTTGAAGTGGTTAGATGGCTTTAACAGTGCACTAGATCTATGAAGGCGTTCCGATCCTGTCTGCATGGGAAGCTCTGCCGATGGGAGGAAAAGCCATTCATAGGTAAGTCTGTGTGGAGTATTGCATGAAAAGAGTCTGTAGGATCATGACGCTTGTGTTCTCAGTGCTCTTGTTCCTCTGTAGGGAGCTGCACAGTCTGCTGAGTGAGCAATGCACACTAGACACCGACTCTAGCACCGGCCTCAGTCTGCCCACCGTCATCAGTAAGACCGACATACATCCATCACATCACACGTTTTGTTGAGCATCATATTTGATGCATCAGGCTTTTATGGCTCATATAGTCTGATAGAGTGAGAATATGCAGGAAAAACAGCTCAGTTTCATTCAAAGGAATATGAATTTGCTGCAGATGCTGATATTTATATGATGAAATTCTGATGTTTGTGCTGTAAATCAATGAGATCTTTATAACAGTACAGCAGATACTAACATTAAATGCTATAAATATCAGTCGTCGCTCTGTATCTCCAGTAATCTGTCTCAGTAAAATGAGATTGAAATGATCCAAACATATAATGCAGTGATTGAGAGATGAAGAAATAAACGCTCCACAGAAGATGGTGAGATGTTCTGGAGGCTTGTGAAGATCATTCCTCCGCTGAGGAACAGTGAAAGTAAAGCTTCTGGAAACAAACGCTCCTCAAAAGATCCTGAGGATCAGATTTGAGACTCTAAAACATGATTGATGGAGAATCAAGTAAAGCTGAGCTGCTTCAGTCCAGTAAGTGTTCATCTGGAAATATTACTGCAGTTATTCTGACGTTTACTTGATCAAAATCAGTCAAGATTTGTCACGTGAAGCTCGAGCTGAAGCTGGACGTTTGTATAATTACACTAAAAGAGCTTTGACTGGATCAAAATCTCTAAACTATCAATCAGACGACAGCAGGAGATTCAGTGAAGTTTGATCATTTAGAGCCTTAGAAATGTATATATCAATATGATACAGAAGGCTTATAGGGTTGATACTGCTTAGTGTTTGATTATCTATTGGTCTTTTTCACAGGCTCTATTCCAGAGGAAGTTGTGGAGGATATCAAAGGAACGTCATATAGAGACGCTTCTTCATGCATAAAATCATGTCTAGCTCTACATTACTCTTGACTAATCTGTAAAATGAAAATTGGGTTGCAAACAGCATTTCATGTTGACTTGGACAACTAACTGTGTTGTCGGTGTGTCTGTATTTAGTGCGGACGTGTTTCGTTAGTGACCTGCAGAGGGGCATGAAGATCCAGGAGGCCAAATTTAACATGGACGGATCTGCTGAAGTCAGAGAACACGCTTCATAATGTCACTATTAAAGCTGCTAATGGACTCCGATATTTCTTTGCTATAAATATTAGGGGGGAAAAAACACATATTCACAATAATAATTGATAATTGAGTAGCAAATCAGCATATAGAATGATAAAAGAAATTACAGTTTAACAGACATTCACATAGAAAACAGATATTTTAAATTGTAATATTTTTTTCCACAATAATACTTTTTTCCCTGTATTTTTCATCAAAAAAAAGCAGCCTTGGTGAGCAAAAACATTTATCAAAAACACTATTTGACTAGTGGTGTAATTTAGAAATAAATGTTTTATATAGTTTTTGTTAACTGTACGACTATTATTGATTACGACGCTGCTGCCATGCCGTTAAAGAATTAAAATACATTATTCAACACAACAATCTTCAACAGCATAAAAAACATTATCAAAGGACTAAAATAAACAGATTCTGTATTTCTGAATCTAAATTCATCTGAATCAAAATACACTGAACACAATGCAAATCTGCAATAATAAAATAATATAAAAATTTTCCCACAGTGTGTAACATGCTTTTATCTGTTGATCACAAAAATGATGATGTGCTTTGCTCAGCTGTGATATTTTATACTTGTTGAATTTTGGTGAATATCCAAAGACTGCAGATGATTTTTGTTAAATGTCCCATCATTTTACCAATAGCATAATTAAATATTTATTTATCACACAACTTTGACAGTCCTGCTTAAGTTTAACTCTGTAAGATCGGATGTAGAATTAGTAAATATTTACACTCGGTTCTGATTGGTCCTTCAGAGACCGGCTCCTCCTCCAGATGTGGAATATCCATTGGATTGGCAGAAGATTCTGCATGTCAAGGGATCCATCAGGTAAAAGCCTTCAAACCAGACGTGATGATCTGCTTTTTCCCAACTGGAATACCTCAAGGTCACATGTTTGAACTGAGATTCATGAGATGACACGTTCTTTTTTTGTTTTGTTTTGTTTATTAATCTGACCCACAAGCTCTGCTGTTTTGCAGAAACTCTGTAGCCGAGATGTTGTTCGAGCAGGATAATGAGGGGAAATCCATCGCCACGCTGCTGCTGGACACTTTGGTGAAGGTACAAAATATCAGATCTTCAGACCAGCTGTTTGTCAACTGAAGAGGAACTTGAGCCAACGGGATGAACGGGAGCAGAAGACTGAGCTTCACTTTAAAACAACACTTGATCAAGCGTTCTGAGGTGTCATAAAGGTCACAGTGGACCTGCACACGGTTTTTATCGAAGGATGAGGAAGCGTCATGCTGTCGCCACTGTTAGGCATATTAAACCCTTCTGCTTTTCTTCTGTTATGACGTCAGGCGGCAGTTTTATTCCTGAAAAGTTCCTTTCATTTGTTTTTATTTGACGTGATGATAAATTCAGAAAGTCTTTCTAGTGACAAGTACTTTTGAAAAATCTCATGTTCCGAATTTAAAGTTTTCATTTAGCCATAAAATGAAACCGAAAATTCAATTAATTATCACATTTATTTTTATAATCAACACTCAAGTTAAAACTGAGTTGTATAAAAACATCTAAATTGCACGTAAGGCCATTTTTATATCTGCTAATTAATAATTTGTTATTGAAATAGAAACAGTGGCTGTAAAAAAACTTGATTTGTGTAAACATACATTAAATAATGAAGAGAAAAAGTTCAGTAACAAATGTAATTGAGTGCATATATTTATCATAATGTTCCTCCTAGAGTTATTTTTTCTAGCTGACTATCAGGTTTATGGTCATTGAATGTCTTTCCTGAGGTAAATGTGACATTATTAATCTCAAGCTGGTTTATTGACGTCTTTCTGCGGTTGAAACATGTGATTAACATTTAATCTTTTAGCAGACGCTTTTATCCACAGCCACTTACAAAACGGTTTCAGCTAAATATTTTTGGTTGCCTAAACTTCGACACAACACTAATTTGTTTGGTTTGTTTATATAACCAAAGCTGAATTTATTTATGATTTATTTTTAATTTATATAACCGCAAAGCAACACCTTAGCTCTGGCTACCAAGAGCTTCCGTATCCACAGCCCACCCGCTAAACCCAACTGCACCGCCTGGTTAGGAGGTGAGCAAAGAGAGGCACAGCAGAGGCTTTGAGATTCCTGACCCCTGCATTGGACGAGAAAAGATCTAAACAGGTTTTGTTAAAGCAACTAAGCCACTAGGTGTCAGTTACCATCAGCTCACCTGCAGGCCTCTGCTTCACTAATCAACGAGAGGGGAAAATCTTTTCAAATGCACTAAACGGTTTCCAGAGAAACTCCAGACATTTATCCAGTCTAAACTATGGAAGCCCATTTCCGCCACTGAAATCTCGAAATGGTGACTTTTTCAACTTTATAACATGCAATTGCGAGTTAAGTCAGAATTGTGAGATAAAAACTCACAATTCAGATTTTTTTTCTTGCAATTCCAACTTTTTTCTCAGAATTGCGAGTTAAAATCTCGAAATTGTGACTTTTTTTTTCTCATGCAATTGTGAATTAAGTCAGAATTGTGAGATTTAAACTTGCAATTGCGAGTTATAAAGTCCAATTTTGAGGGCGACAAAATTCTTCTCAGAATTGCAAGTTTATGTCTTACAATTGCGGGAAAAGAAGTCTGCATTGTGAGATAAAAGTCACAATTACCTTTTGTATTTTTTTATTCAGTGGCAGAAACAACCTTCCATACTTAACCATGTCAGTACATATGTAGTTTAGGTTACTTTTTGTTTTTTATATATTTAAATGTATGCTTGATCTTGCACCATCAAAGACAGATCATGGAAGGCATCTTGACCATAGTGCTTAGAAACTACATAATATTTCAATTGTATTTAATAATGAGTTTAAAGTGCTGAATATGTTCAAAAGTTTGGTGTATTTGAGTTTTGTGAAAAAATAAACCTTCCAAACTTGGTGTTTGCAGCTGGGGTCTTGTCCATTATTTACCATTTAAATTATACAAAAAGAGAAAACCAAATATGCCTAGCAGTACACACATCACAAGAATTAAGTTAGCTGCTATTTCCAATTGTTTAATTTAACTCAGATTGATCTTTTTTTTTTTAGCAGTCATGTTTTACTAGAGAAAGTCTGAGGTCTGATCTTAAAGAATAAAAAGCTGTCAGGGTTTCTCTTTAACTCTGTATTCTCCAGTGGTTTCAATAAACTTCACTTACTTACTTCAATGGAAGCTTATTTCCCCCAAGGAATGAAAGAGGTAGATTTGGAGAATAAAGTCAGCATCGTTGAGATGTAAGCAAACTGTGAGATAGAAACTCACAATTGCTAGAAAAAAATTTGCAATTTCCTTTTTCGTTTTTTTTATTCTGAGCTGGAAATAAGCTTCCATATACTTAAAGTCATTTACTGCTTAAAATGGTATTTCGTCATATCTGTAAGAGTACACTTGTCTGCAGGGCGTGGTAAGGACAACGGCACCAAAGTTGAAAATCTACCTTTGGCAA
>NW_015659721.1:0-467 GCF_001515625.1 Sinocyclocheilus rhinocerous | reverse complement strand
TGACTACTTAGCTTACACAAAACAATACTATCACTACAGATACAGTTAGATTTTTAATCATTTAATTTATAGTCAAAGAGATTCTGTTAAATAGTAGTCTCCTATTGCAAAATGCAAAGCTTTTTAATTACTTACCTTGTTGCTCATGCTGCCTACATGTGTTAACATCTGCTATATATTCAGCAGGGGCGGACTTACCCATTAGGCAAAGGTAGGCGACCGCCTTGGGCCCCCAAAAGCCAAGGGCCCCCTAAAATGCTTTTCATATAGGATATGGGGAAAGTCGTGGCCTAATGGTTAGAGAGTCGGACTCGTAACACAAAGGTTGCGGGTTCGAGTCTCGAACCGGCAGGGATTGTAGGTGGGGGGAGTGAATGTACAGCGCTCTCTCCCACCTTCAATACCATGACCTTGAGCAAGGTACCGAACCCCCAACTGTTCCCCGGGCGCCGCAGCATAAATGGCTG
>NW_015659720.1:0-1868 GCF_001515625.1 Sinocyclocheilus rhinocerous | reverse complement strand
CTTTCAAGCTCCAAAATTACAAAAAAGCATCATAAAAATGTGGTCCATACAACTTTAGCACTATATTCTAAGTCTTTTAAAGTCCTATAAAAACTTCAGACCAAAATTGATGTTGTTATTCACTAAAAATCTCAATATTCCTAGGTCTTCTTGGTGTAGCAGTGAACAAATCATTTTGAATCAGAACCTTTCAGTGAATCAGTGAATTAATTTAGTTCACAAAACCAGTCTGAATGATTTGTTCACAAATTGGACTGATCCGGTACTTAAGTTTGACTGACTCTATGAATCATTTCCAGTTCTTAAAGGGATAGTTAACCTGAAAATTGGGTGAAAAAATATTTTCTCAACTTCACGTTGTTCCAAATCCATAAGACTTTTGTTAATCTTCAAAACACAAATTAAGATTTTTTTAGTGAAACCCAAGAGGTTTTTGGTAGGGGTGCTCCGATCAGGATTTTTGAGGCCGATCACAGAAAGCATTATCTGCCGATACGATCACCGATACCAATCTTTTTAAAGCCTTATTTTTAGCATGTAGAATTATTTATAGTAATACTCCAATCAGGAATTTTAGACATTTATTCAGGGTCTGAATTTCATTTTTGAAAATGGGGGGAATTTCCCTCTTATAGGTGACTCTTGTGAGAGGGGATTTTTTTTTTATTTGAGGGGTGGAGGGAAGCATTTTTTAGACATTTTGCAAAAAAATAAAATATTTATCATCTAAATGTTCGATAATGCATTGCATTTTTGTTTTTACACTCGAGCAACCGTTGCACAATATCTTACACACAGCACAACACCGTTGCTTAAGCAAGTAGCAAAACATTTAAAATACTTTTTTTACGTTATCACAAACATTCTAAATTAAATCTTACCACTGACAGAAACAGTCAGCTCTACTGCCTTTTTTGCATTTGAATTTTTATTACAAGCAATTCTGTGGTTCATAAATAACTTTGCTTTCCTACCTCCACGGGTGCCATCTATTATTGCCATGTTGATCTAAAAGTGCTCTTTTCCTTTAAACCTAGCCAAAAAGCCATATGTGTTGAAACACAGTAGACCCGATCAAACATCCCTAAGCGATTATCGGCCGATAGTGATCGGTAACCGATCAATCGGAGCAAGCATGGACTTTCTTTCTCGAAAGAAAATTCATGCAACCAAAACTTTGAAGATCCAAAAAGGTCATAAAGGCGTCATAAAACAAGTCCATGTGAATCAGACAGTTTAATACAATTTGTGAAGAGATATGATCGCTTTTTATGATGGACAAATTTAATGTAGGTTTTACTTGACTTTATATTTTGACTTTATTTGACTTTTCAACGCACATACATAGAGCACATCAAACATGGTAAACACAGAAACTCAAATGTTTGTGCATCAAATGCTAGAATAAACCTCATGGGTTCTTATACATCGCGCACATTTGAACTTCCGTGTTTACCATATTTGATGTGCCATTTATTTGTCGGTCATTGTTTATATGTGAATAAAAGCCTAAATAAAGTCTGTTCATCATAAGCAATTATATCTCTTCACAAAACTTGGATTAAACTGATTTGTATTGATTTTACAATGCATTTATGACCTTTTTGGATGCATTAAATTTAAATGGAGGGACCGAAACCTCTCAGATTTCACTAAATATATCTTAATGAATATCTTAAAAGTAAATGATGACAGAATTGTAAATTTGGGGTGAACTATCCCTTTAACAGCTCACTGGAGATTGTTAGTGAATAACTTTAGTGAATAACTAAAAGTTTGGTATGTTCATCACACAGAGCTATCATGTGATTTTCAAAGACTTGCGTGAACTGCTTTTATGATGAATGATTTATTTGGAGGACTTATTT
>NW_015659719.1:42879-54950 GCF_001515625.1 Sinocyclocheilus rhinocerous | reverse complement strand
AACAATGAATGCTCAACAGTTGCGAGACTTGGCGCATAAAGTCTATGGCAAACAGAAGATGGCCTCAGAAAAGGGCGCCAAACCGTTTTATAACCCCTTTTAGTAATTAAGATTATTAATGTGTATGCAAACTACCCGATATTGAGCTTGAATGAAAGCTTGTTTTATTCGCCGAACATTGGTGTTAGTGAAAATTTTATATTCGGTATCATTCTCTGGTGATAATACTTTTATCAGAAGTTATTTAAAACTTCCAGAAATACTCCCCACGGGAGCATGTGACTTGTGCACGAAAAAGGAACCACACAGGGCGTGGCTAAGCCCTGCAACAGCGTCCGATTGGAAGATCGCGTCGTGGGGCGGACCAAAGTCAGTCTGCTTAAAAATGGACACAAAACCCTCGTGGCTCGCTCGTTCGCTCTCTCTCTCTCTAGAACTGTGGCTTTTCACCTTGGTGACCGCGCGACAAAGCGCTCCCATGCCGTAACATCACGATTCATTGATAAAGAAGTGTTGTCTGGTGTTGTGAAATTTTGTAAAGTTAAAACTCTGCCAAGATCACGTTACCTAGCTCGTAGCTTATAACTTATTAAAAGCATGTATTAACCCTTGGCCAGGGAAAATACAAATATTCAAATTGTTAATATACACGGATGTTAACGTCTCGCTGGACGAGTCATTGATACAGTGTAAACTATCAAATTTAAAATCAGTTCTAATCAGGTCTTTTGAATAATTAATTTCATTGTAAAATTCAATGAGCTTAAATTCCTTATACTGCTGACCAAGCTTCGCTCACACCCATGTACGACACTGGAAGGGGGCGATTCACAGGACAAGCTCCAGGCCTGCAAAAACAACGGATCTAAAGAATCGTGATAACGTGACTCAATCAACCTCTGTCTGAGACCATTTAAGCAACAGAGCTTTAGTGTTATCTCATGACTAGCTTCAGCATAAATCGATAATCAAATAAACAGAAAGAGACAGATTTACTGTGACACTTTGAGCGGGAAGCTCACCAGAGCTCCACAGAGTGACCTCCTTGACCTCGGGAACAGATGATTCCCCTCACACCCTGCATTCCAAAAGAGATGCGCTCTTTTCATTGCAACAAAGAAACCCAGAAGTTGCATGGACGATGTTCAACAGACAATCATTTAAAAACTCATCATAAGTAGTGCAAATGTATCCACAAATAATGTGTTTTATGTCTTTTATATGCTTGATATGTTTTATGTAATCTGTGAATTTTCATCTATGCATTATACCACTTTTAGTAGATAAAATGTATTAAGGTGTATGCAAGATACCTGATATTTGATGTTGAATGAAAGCTTGTTTTATTTCCAAAATATTGTTGTGAAGGAAAATCCGGTTTTATAAACAGTGTTCGTTGTAAGGCACTTTATAGAAGTATTAACAAAATCTGGCAAGGATGTTCCCAACATGACAGGCAGAACATTAGGTTAATTTATGCACGAAAAAGGAACCGTATGGCGCATGGCCCCGCCTTGCCCCAAACTGATTGGAATGCCATGACGTGGGACGGACTTAGTCAGCCCGCTTAAAACCCAATGTCATGAACTGATTCAGTGCTTTCGCCTTTGTGTTGATCGCGCTCTCACTTGCACTCACCATCACGCGATCGGGTCATCCAGAACCTCCAAACACTTCGTGACTGCCGAAATCTTCAAAGTCTAAAGCCAAGCAAAGAAACTCTCAGAAGAACTTCAAGAATCACTCTGCGTACCTAAGGCAACCGACTTCCAAAGCTCCTACATCACAAGGCAACCAACCATTCACCACGAGGGCTCTCCCAAAAAGACGTCATCAAGGAAGATTGCCAGCCAATCAGCAACGCCGGGACTCCCTCAGACAAGCCACCGAGGAAACCCCGCTCAGCTTTCACCAAAACGCAAGTTAACAAACAAAGCTTCATCTCTTGCTGAACTGGTGCGAAGTGATCTTAAGCAGTAAAGATAAGAAAAATCTCTGCTTTGTGATTCTCTCAGGTTGCGATCTAAGAACTAGTAACAAGTGCTAGAATTTTGGGACTTCAGTCCAACCCTGTTAACTCTCATCCTGTAATCTGTGTGTGCATGTTTGTGTTTTCATTAGTTTAGTTCCTGTCCTTAGAGTAGCTCAAATAAATTCTGGATTCATTATAAATGTGTTGTGTATTTTAAAGTTAAAACTTTGCCCAGATCTTGTTACCTTGCTCATAGTTAACACAAATACCAATCTTGTATTATTATCGTTGGCCACGGAGTAGTACAAACAGAGTTGGTAAGATACACTAAATTCTACTAGACGCTGGACGAATAGTTGATGAAGTGTAAGTTATACATTTTGAATCTTCAGATTCGATTCCCTCCGAAAACCTGAGCTAAAATTCCTTACACCATGCAATACACATAGCAATATGGATTGGAAGAGCATTCACTTATCTTAGATTTTCTTAGCATTGATTTCGCTGTTCTGAAGCAAGCTGCAACTGCTATGGCAAGCACTAGCCATATATTTGAATGTTGACCAGCAATCTCATTGGCTACCGATACAGGAGAGAACCAATCAGCTGTGCCATGTGATAATGATGTCATTAGGTCAGATTGAGTTAGATCTATCGGACTGCGCCATCTAGAGTTTCATGTCAGAACTCTGTATTTAATTGACGATTCAATGATGGCATCATCCAGTTCAGCTCTCTTCCAATAGTGTCTGTGCAATCCGTCAAGCATCCCCAACTAAGCAAGCCAAAGGCAACAGTGGCAAGGTACCAAAACTCCATCGGTGACAGAAATAGAGAAAACACCTTGGGAGAAACCAGGCTCAGCTGGGGGGCCAGTTCTCCTCTGACCAGACGAAACCAGTATGGCGTGGTTTAATTCCAGGCTGCAACACAGGTGCAGAGGACTTGTCTGGTTCCCGTGGTCTTGTGCCGATGGTCGTCGAGGTGATGAGGTCTTCGCAGGGGATCTGTTTCTGGGGCGCATCTAGTTGACATACAGGCATTATTTTTTATTACACTATAGACAAGACTGGAGCTAATTGTCACACAGAGAAAACAAAAGTCATCTATAAAATGAAGATAGGGTTAAACCAAAAAGCTGAAATCAAGCATAGCGTTAGTTCTGGCAGGTCACGTTAGTCATGTTTGCATCATCTAATTCTCAGCTGACCCACGTCTGCCTAAAGGAATATGATGCCTATCACATCATCCCAGGGCTGTGCACATGGGGGTGATCCAATGGCTAGAGCCACTGCCCCTCTGCCCTCATTGGCTGAGGTGCCCCTCTTGAACACCCCAGCACCCCCACCCCCCACCGATTTGAATTATAGAAATGCTACAGTGTATTATGTGAATGCCAGGTTAAGAGATGGGTCTTTAATCTAGATTTAAACTGACAGAGTGTGTCTGCCTCCCAAACAATGCTAGATAGATTGTGCCAGAGTTTGGGCACTAAATAGGAAAAGGATCTGCCGCCCACAGTTGATTTTGATATGCTAGGTATTATCAAATGGCCAGAGTTTTGACATTGCAGCAGACGTGAAGGACAATAATGCGATATGAGCTCGCTCAAGTATTGAGGAGTTAAAACATTGAGGGCTTTATAAGTTATTAGCAAGATTTTAAAATGCATTCGATGTTCAATAGGGAGCCAGTGCAGAATTGACAGAACCGGGCTAATATGGCCGTACTACCTGGTTCTAGTAAAAACTTTAGCTGCTGCATTTTGGACCAGCTGGAGTTTTATTAAGCGCACAGAGCAACCACCCAATAAAGCCTTACAATAATCTAACCTTTCAATCATGAACGCATGACTGCGTTTCTGCATTTGATATTGAGAGCATGGGTCGTAATTTAGATATATTTTTAAGATGGAAAAATGTGGTTTTACAAATGCTAGAAACAAGGTTTTCAAAGGAAAGATTGCTATCAAACAGCACACCTAGGTTCCTAACTGATGACAAAGAATTAACAGAGCAGCCATCAAGTGTTACGCATGTTTCACACATACTCCGACTGCAGTGCGTATGCGGTGTGTATTTTTTTCAGCACCCATGTTAACAGATTAGATATTTCACACTGTACGTGGTTGCGGTCCGTCAGTGCATTCCAGCGGCGAGTCTGCAACACTGCAGCGACCGTTTCCGCACCAAGTCTATTTTTGCTGTGCTGCACGCGCTGAATTAAAGTGACAGCATATTGTTCGAGGTAAAAATTAACATGGATTGACACGGAAATTAAGTTATTTCACAATAAATTGATATAATTAAAGTCTACTGTTTCACAGTCAACACGTGGCTTTTTAGCTAGATTTGAAAAGTGCACTTTTAGATAAACAATGCAATATAATAGATGCACTTGTGGAGATAGAAAAGTGATGTTTTATTAACAAATTTCAGGAGGAGCATGCGCAGATAATCAACCTGGCCAATTCACTATCAGTAATCATCATCTATCCAACCACCACGAGAGAGAACCACTATAAATAATCATAGCAGCCTTACCTTCATTCTCTCTAGTCTTTCCGCATTCGGTTCGCTCCTTTTTCCATTTTACCACAGACCCAATTTCCTGTCCAACGAAGAGACCTATACTGGGTATTTTTCGGATCCTCCGCCGCAATTTGCCGGCCCCAGGATCACTCCTTCTCAGACACCGCCGCCGAGCACCAGGCTTCATCGCGGCCGCTGCTCTGCTCGACCAGCCACATGCTCTCCACGACGCCGAGGCTTAACCTCACCTCCACTGGTGAGACTTCCAACTTCTCCTGCATCCTCGTATAATTTGGCCGTGCCAACAATTCCTCAGATCGGAAAGTGGACAGTATTTAAACCTGAGGCAAACGCTGATTAATTCCGACGCACCGTTCTCACGGAGGGTAAACAAAGCATATCTTTACGATCTATTCGTCACCCTGAAATCAGCCAACCTCACTCCTAAGTCCACTCAGCAGAGCAGCCAATATTTCGAGCAAAGCTCGCAAGGCCCCGAACTCACCTCGCTCGACACCACCATCACCCCACACAAGACCCGGCTCTCCTTAAGCGCTGGGTCGCAGCGGCAGGCCTTCAATGAGCCTGGGCCGCACCCCAGATCTCACCGCAGCAAAGCCTCACTCGCTTCCCGCTTCAGCTCAACCTTTCCCCGCGGCTCTTCTGGCCGCAGCGTCGTATGCAGCCGGGCCTCCAGCTCCTGTATCAGACGCTAGCGTGAGGCTGCCTCCGCTAGTGGCACAGGCCGGGTTGTATATTAATTTTAGGTAAAGTCACTAAAAGGCAGGTCGTTTGTTGCTACAAGTTGTTAAACTACTTTGTGACATACCAGGGTGTTGATGTCATTTTGTAACCATGATGCAAAAACGAAATGACTCAGATTTTCTGAATTAATTTTACTATAATTTTTACCTGTATTTTAAATTACACATTTCACTCAGATACACGGATTAAAAAGATTGATTTTCGAGAAATAAGTTCAACTATGTACCTAAATGATTAACAATTATAGGCACAAACTAACAACTAAGGTGTATCATAAATAAATTATTATTGAACAAGCATAAATAACAACCTAATTCACACGTGATATGTATTCCTAGGCACCTCTCTCTAAGTATCTAGCCGATGCTTTTCAGTACTTTCTTTGAGTGGTTAAGAGGAAAATACATGTCTTTTTTAGCATTTTATCATTTTTAAAAGATGCTAAAAGTTGCCAAATACATTTTTAAATGGCTAAATTTGTTGCTATGTGCTTTGGAAATCAAGTTGCTAGGGTGGTCTGAGAAGTTGCTAAATCTAGCATCAAAATTGCTAGATTGGCAACACTGCAGGCTACTCTGGCATTTCAGTATTTCCAGTCAAATGTCACAAACCACTCCCCTTTCCCGCGGCCCGCAGCTGAAGCAAGCATGAGGCTGCCTCCACTTGCAACACAAGCCCTTACATCCCAGTCTTTCCCGCTGCTACTTCTAAACCTTTTCTTTTTCAGTGGCCTCCAGCTCCATTAAGCAGACGCTAGCGTGAGGCTGCTTCCGCTAGCAGTGCAGGTTACACAGGTTCTTCAGGACATCACATTCCCCCTCTCTACCCCCTCCCCCTCTTTTCTTCCACTCCCGCTCCCGGAGCCGACCCAAGCGTGAGGCCGCCTCCGCTAATGGCGCAGGCACAGAGCGCAGGCTCTTCAGGAACCCCACTCATTTCCAGTGGCCTACTGCCCCCACTTGCAACACAGGCCCACATATCTGAGTCTTTTCCTCCCGTTATTAATAGCCCCTTTTCCTGCTCAGTGGCCTGCAGCTCCCATAGCAGACACTAGCCCAGAGGCTGATTTAAGCGTGAGGCTGCCTCAGCTGACAATCGCGGCCCCTGCTCCTCTCCCTCACCGCTCTACTTAATAAAAAAAAAAAAAAAGGCCTTCAAGAGCAACATTCGGTCAGACTGCTTCCATATCAAAGAAGCTCCCTGAACCCTCATCAGCCGACCCCTTTAACGCCAGTCCATCGCTGTTCATTCGAACTCCAGACCCACCATAGCCATCCCTTTTAACACCACCAAATCCACCCATAGTGGCTCATCTCCACTCCACATCTCCACCCCAGCAACACCACGCTCCCGCAGGAGAGTATCTGTTTTTCCCCACTGCCGCAGCAGTGACTGCTCCCGCAGGAGCCTTTATCTGTATTTCCCACTGCCGCAGCAGTACCTGCTCCCGCAGGAGCCTTTACCTGTATTTCCTCATTGCCGCAGAAGTGTCTGTTCCCGCAGGAGCCTTTATCTCTCTTTCCCACTGCCGCAGCAGTGACTGCTCCCTCAGGAGCCCTTTTCTGTTTTTCCCCAGTGCCGCAGCAGTGTCTGCTCCCGCAGGAGCCTCTAGCTCTCTCTTCTAAAGCCACAGCAGTGCCGCTACTACAAGCGACGTCCAGCATCCCATCAGCCCTAAGCCCTGCAAGGTTTGGGGGATTATCAAGCCCCACTCTGGCTGCTGTCCCGTGCTAATCGCATCTTTGGGGGGGAGCGCTCTGCGTTCGGGCAGATGCCGAGCTCTGAGCCCTCTCCCTGGACAGTGGGGGAGTGCCCCGGGTTCGGGAAGAATTACCGAGCTCGGAGTCTTCTCCTCGGACAGCATGCCAAATACGCATACTATTATTCTCGCTTTATTATCTGCAAGGCGAACTCGTGAAGTCCTGTTTTATTAACAAATTTCGGGAGGAGCACGCACAGATAATCAACCCGGCCAATTCACTATCAGTAATTATCATCTATCCAACCACCACGAGAGAGATCCACTATGAATAATCATAGCAGTCTTTCCTTCATTCTCTCTAGTCTTTCAGCATCCCTCCACCACCCCGACTCCTCACCATCGACCCATTCCTGGTGGGGAGTGCTCTGCGTTCGGGCAGATGCCGAGCTCGGAGCCCTCTCCCTGGACGGGGGGGGGTGCCCCGGGTTCGGGAAGAATTACCGAGCTTGGAGCCCTCTCCTCAGACAGCATGCCAAATACGCATACTATTCTTGCTTTATTATCTGCAAGGCGAACTTGTGAAACAAAGTTCTTTTAGACCCGCGGAATTGCTTGTAATAAAGATTTAAATGCAAAAGAAAAGGCACGAGAGCCGACTCTTTCTGTCAGTGTTGAGTATTAATTTAAAATGTTTGTGATAGCCTACTTTTAAAGTAAGAAAAGTAGGCTATATGCTGTGTTTAAATGTGTTGCCACTTGCTTGAGCAACATAATATGCAAACCTAGAAGTCAAATGCATGAATAATACGTTGTTTATATTTAATGAGTTTAAACGAATGTCTATGAAATACTGTTACTACTGTGAAAAAAGGAGGATCACAATGCTGAAAAAGCATTTTCAGTAACAACGTTTGGATTTGAAATCAAAATAATGGATAAATGTTGTATTTGGTAAGCAGCCGCGGATCAGTAGCAGACTGCAAATGCGTCCTGTATTAAAGCAAAATGAGTCCGTGCTGCTTCTGCACCGCATACGTAACGCACATGGACTGCATATACACTGCAGACGAAGTATGTGTGAAATATGTGTGAAACAGCGTTAGACAGTGTTTTACATTACATGTACATTACATTTGGTCTTTTAGCAGACACTTTTATCCAAAACTTACAAATGAGGACAATGGAAGTGTAACAAAGTTCGTAGTCACGGGAAGAAGGAGGCGGGAACCGGCGAACATTTAAAATTTTAATAAAATAAACAAACACAAAACGAAAGTAAAGCGGCAGCCCCTCGCGGACGACTGCCGCACACAAAACACAAAATAAAGTCCAGGCCTGGTCCTCTCTCATTCAACACTGTCGTCACTCCTCCTTTTATCCTTCCGGAGCCCCTCTCGTCACAGGAAGCAATCAAAATCAGCAAAAGAGCAATAATATGCAAGTGCTATAACAAGTCTCAGTTAGCTTAACGCAGTACACATAGCAAGTTTTTTTATTATTATATAATAAATAAAAAGAAAAACAGATAGAATAGAAAAAGAATAGAGCAAACTAGTGTTAGAGGCCTTTTTGCTTTTGATAATTGTATAATAAATAAAAAGAAAACAAATATATATAATACAAAATGATTTGCTACTTTATTTATTTATTTATTTGTTTGTTATATTTATTTGCTTTATTTATTTTAGGTTATTACATGCTGAGGTTTTTGGTCCAATAATTAAAACCTCTGTTTTTTTTTTCTTCTGAATTAAGCAGTAGGGAATTACAAGTCATCCAGGTAATTATATCAACTATGCATTTCGTTAGTTTTGCGAATTGGTATGTTTCATCGGGCCGCGGAGAAATATATAGCTGAGTATCATCAACATAACAGTAAACGCTAACACCACGTTTCTTGATGATATCTCCCAAGGTTAACATATAAAGTGTGCAAAGCAACGTTCCTAGTACTGAGCCTTGTGGTACTCCATACTGTACTTGTGATCAATATGATACCTCGTCATTCACTGCTACGAATTGATGACAGTCAGATAAATAAAATTTGAGCCATGACAATACAATTCCACTAATGTCAACATAATGTTGTAGTCTACTCAAAATAATTTTGTGGTCGATAGCATCAAATGTAGGGTTGGGTACCAAAACCGGTACCAATATGGCACCGGTACCTATGTAACCGGTATGTACTAGAACCGAATCAGAACGCAAATTTCGGTGCCTCATTTTGGTGCCATGCCTGAGCGATCGATTTAAATATTTGTCCTCTGGTTCTCCGAAACGGACGTAAGAAGCATCATCACTGGCACCTCATGTGAAAAATAATTTCTCGACTGAGAAAATGCACGTGAACTCAAGTCGGAAAGCTCTAATAATACAAATCCAAGAAATCTTTGTAGTAACGCGTGTGTCCATGTTGTTTTCACATTCTGACTTAAAAGCACAACTTGTCACAGAATGAGGCAGAAAATATGTTCCATAGGCTACTTTAAAAAGAATACATCGATTAGCAATGGATTATAAATATACCAGAGATGGCTTGAATAACAGAGATAAACTATATTGTCGCAGTCAATATAACATTTTTTATACATTTTAAATACATTTTTATTTATTTATTAATAAGTATCGGTTCAGGCACCGTTTAGGCACCAGAACCATTTTAAAAGTATCGATTTGGCACCGGTATCGAAAAAGCCCAAACGATACCCAACCCTAGTCAAATGCAGCGCTAAGATCCAGTAGCACTAATAGAGAAATACAACCATGATCGGATGATAAGAGCAGGTCATTTATAACTCTGATGAGAGCAGTCTCAGTACTATGATACAGTCTAAATCCTGACTGGAAATCCTCACAGATACCATTTCCCTCTGAGAAAGAACATACCTGAGAGGATATTGCTTTTTCTAGTATTTTTGACAGAAAAGGGAGATTTGAGATCGGTCTGTAATTAACTTATTCTCTAGGATCAAGTTGTTGTTTTTTTTTTTTCTAATGATAGGCTTAATAACAGCCAATTTGAAGGTTTTGGGGACATATCCTAATGGCATTGATGAATTAATGATATTCAGAGGATATATGACTTCTGGAAGCATCTCTTTTATTAGCTTAGATGGAATAGGGTCTAACATACATGTTGTAGGTTTTGATGATTTGACAAGTTTATACACTTCTTCCTGTCCTATAGCAGAGAAAGAGTCAGTGGATCTATAGTGAATTTGATGCAGTACTGTGGCTGACGGCTGCATGATTATAATTTTATCTCTAATAGTATCGATCTTGGAAGTAAAGAAGTTCATAAAGTCATTACTGCTGTGCTGTTGGGGAATGTCTGCATTTGTATTTATTTTTCGTTAATTTAGCCACTGTATTGAATAAATACCTGGGGTTGTGTTTGTTTTCTTCTAAGAGAGACGAAAAGTAAGCAGATCTAGCAGTTTTTAAAGCTTTTCTATAAGAAGTACTTTCCCGCCATGCAATACCAAATACCTCTAGTTTTGTTTTCTTCCAGATGCGCTCCATTCTCCAGGCTGCTCTCTTTAACCTGTTAATCTGCACCCCCCATTTTGGGACTCACAGCTGAAAATGACCTACCTAACTTAAAATGGTAACAATTCCTGACTTCAGTGTGCTACACACACAACTTGATGTCTTTGGAAAGAAGACCCTTATGACTTTACTATTCATCATCCAGAGTTGATAATGCTCAAAAAGATAAAAAGTTATAGACATTGAAGTGCCTAGAAAAAAATTGTACCACACTTAATTTTTATTTTATTATTTCATATAAAAATACAGGTGAATCTCAATAAATTAGAATGTCGTGGAAAAGTTCATTTATTTCAGTAAAATATATGAAAAATGTTGAAGAAGAAAAAAAAAGAATTATTTGTGCAAAAAGCCGATCGCTAAGTTATGCCCCCATCAGATGACAGGTGCATCACAGCGTGCGTCATGAGCCGTCACGAGAGAGCTCCAGAATTCAAATAATCAATATTCCGCGTATCTCTAGTTTTGTTGGACTAAAAGTGCTCTATGGGATGTTGTTCAGTGGACCCTTACCTTTCTAACTAAACCAGGATTTACAGCTGTGGATGCGTTTCTGACTCGTTATTACGATGAATCTGCTACATACTGCGTTTTGATTATGCATGTTTTGATGTGTACTGCTTACACAAATTTAGCAAATACATTCTTTATAAGCTTTCCATTGGAAAACAGCCGATGCTTGAGGCTTAGACCTTTAGAATGATATATAGTTTGTCAAGATTAATTATGTCCCTTTTCATTTAATCTATTCGTAAACATTGACACGTGCAAACAAAGAGCGTTCAGTGCGCCGGCGTCCAGGTGCGAGTTAACAGGTTAAGGCACGAGTGTGCTCGTATACCACGATGTCAGACAGTTTTCCTTAATCTTTTTTAAGCTTAAAGGAGCAGCTGTATCTAAAGTTCTAGAAGAGAGAGAGTCAATAGTTTCTGTTACAACATCAAGTTTTTATGAGCTATTGGAAATGCTGAGGAATTGAAACAAGTCAGGAAGATAATTTACAAAGTAGTTTTTCGTGGTAGAAGTGATGGTTCTACCATATTTGTAACAAAGAGATGAATTTGCAGCTTTAGATATATATGGAGTATACACGTGTCACACCCTTGGACATTTAAGACAGGACGAAGGACTCAGGAAAACACAGGGCTTAAATAACAAGGAACTAATTGCGACACACCTGAAATCAATGAACAATCAAAACATGGGAGAAACAGGGCCCAGTCCCCTGAGTCCGCTCCAGTGTCGGGTCCAGCCCCTGAGTCAGCTCCAGCCCCTGAGTCCACTCCTGAAAGGGCTCCAGTCCCCACGTCCAGCCCAAGAAGGACTCCTGTTCCCACGTCAAGCCCAGGGAGGGCCACAGTTCCCGAGTCAAGCCCAGGGAGGGCCGCTACTCCTACGTCAGGCCCACGGAGGGCCTCAGGGGCTGATATTTTCCCGTAGAGGCCGGGCCGAGGCCAAGGCCATGGAGGCCGCTCCGCCATGACCCCCTGAACAGTCTGCTCCGCCATGGCCCCCTGAACTGTCTGCTCCGCCATGGCCTCCTGAACTG
>NW_015659719.1:42476-42869 GCF_001515625.1 Sinocyclocheilus rhinocerous | reverse complement strand
GACTTCTGAGAAATACTGAAAATATTACTATAAATTGTAGCAACAACCTTTACCTTTTGGACGCGGCTCATTTTTATAACAGTAATGAGTTGAATTACTGAAATAAATTAACTTTTCCATGACATTCTAATTAATTGAGATGCACCTGTAAATTGTTACCCTTAAGTTGTTTTGGACATTTTTTGTATTCGCTAGTTTGGAGAACAGACACTCTATAGTATGATATCTAGGTGAAAGAGTTTCTATGTGCTGAGTATTAACTGACTTCTGCGATGTGAGGTGGCTAGCAGACAGTCAGTTTAGCCAGTCTGTCTGCTTCCTGACCTGTGGCCTTTAGCACGAAGCAAGATGAACAAACTCAGAGTTGCAGAGTAAGTTTTGAGTTGACAAAAC
>NW_015659719.1:39398-42302 GCF_001515625.1 Sinocyclocheilus rhinocerous | reverse complement strand
ACCTGAAAGTGTGACACGTGCAGCAAACAGCCAATCACACGGAACATGGAGAGCATCAGCAAGCGTCATTTGGATTCACTTCTCGCAAGAGTCAGCGCAATTCACTTTTCTGCTGAAGATTAAGAGATGTCCTTATAAAAAATTTAATACATTTAAATGCATTTAAAAGGCAGGAATAAACACTTCTGCTGCAGCAAAAGTTTGACAGCAGAAAGAAAATATATGACTATGCAAAGGAATCAACTGAATTTAATTATTTATATATAGTTTCACACAGAGCTCAGAAGATTAATATAATATAAATATAATAAATAAGTAGCTGCAAAAGTCGGGAAATTTGGTCTCTAAAATTCTTTGACTGTAAACTGCTTGAATTTGGAGCGAGAGATACGGGGGAGTGGCTTCATTGCATCAGATATATGTCATTTTGCTCACAGCTGATTGGTCCAGTTTGGGTTTGTGATCTCTAACCCAGAATAAAACCTGCTCCGGAGCAGGGTAGCCGTGTAGCGTAAGTTACCATGGTGATGAAACCCGTTCAAAACCAATCCATCTTCTTGAGCCAGAAAACTCAGAGTTTGCTCAAACTAAACGCGAACTTACCTGGGAAAAAACTGAAACCGGCTTCGTGCTACAGGCCACTGGGGCCCAGTTAGTCCCCCCAGCAGGGAGGGGACCAGAGCATATTACAGTGTCTGACATCATACTTGCAATTTCACACACCTCTTTAATGTAATTTTTAGTGATCTCCGACCGGCGAAGTCGAACATCATTAGTGCCGACGTGAATAACAATCTTACTGAATTAACGTTTAGCATTAGCTAGCACTTTTAAATTTGCCAAGATGTCAGGCACTCTGGCTCCCAGTAAACATTGGACTATGGTGGCTGGTGTCTCTATTTTCATGTTCCGTACAATAGAATCACCAATAACTAGGGCACTTTCATCAGGTTTCTCAGTGGGTGTGTCACTGAGTGGGGAGAACCTGTTCAATGTTTTGATCATAACGGAGGAGCAGTGTTTTGTCCCGTGACTATGCCGCCTCACAGTCACCCAGTCGCCCCGCTGCGGGGGCTCTGCAACCAGAACCAACTTATGTACGGGACTCGCTTAGCTAGTCGCATCCAAAGCCGTATCTGAGGCCCTAACATTCTTACTATCCTCAATTAAAATTTGGATGTGTGTCTCTAGTTCTGAAATCTTCTCTGTCAGCCTAACTATTTCCCTGCATTTATCACAAGTGAATCCCTTGCCACTGACAGAGAATGCTACACTATACATGTCGCAAGCACTGCAAGTGACAATAACAGAAGAAGCCATTGCTCACAGTGATTGTTGAATGATTCCAACTTACCAGTTGTTTGATGACCGCGTGAAAAACAGCAAGAGAGAAAAGAAACGGAACGAGAGAGAGAAAAGAAATGGTAGGTGCAAATGACAAGATAACAGGCTAACGGAATGCTAACACGCTGCATTTGCGGTTTAGATTAAAAAGTGAACAATATCAAATTAGTTTGTTAGATAATATCAGAAGTATGGTGATAATTAAGTTAAGCAGTTTAAACAACATAAAGTGATAGTAAGATAGAGATTCCAAAAACAAAGCTAGGCTGCATGGATGGGCAAGGAGTGTTTGCCCAGAACAAAACCATACTGAACCAAACTGTATGATAATTGTCAGCCATCTTTGATGATAGTGGTCCTGTCATAACTGTGTTTTTAGGGTAAGGATATTTGTTTCATAAATGTCTTTCTTTGAAGTACAGAGGAGTCAGGATGTATCTTAGTCTCTGTCATTTAATAAGATGCCAGATACATTATGAATTAGAAGTTTAGCTGGCTGTTAAATTGCATTTGTACATGCAAGGAGAACAGTACAGTAAAAAGATGATGCTTTTACAAACACAAAACAAAGAATGTCAAACAGAGATTGAGGAGAAGATGACTGCATGAGAAATGTGATCATCACTGAATTCACTTCACATATTTTTCTAGAGAAATTCCAATAGGGGGCACCAAAACTATGCAAGTGGAAAATAAACTTGGAGCAGAACAATATGGATAACAAACAGTGGTGTATAAATTACCTGAAAGGCATACTCAAGTAAAAGTACAGATATCTTAACAGTAAATTACTTTGGTAGACGTTGAAGTCACCGTTTAGAATATTACTTGAGTAAAAGTCTTAAAGTATGTGATATTTATTGTACTTGAGTACAAAAATTGTTAGTCATGGAATCCCTGATGTCGGCCCCACTGCAATTGGAGCGCTTAGCCAAGCGCTAAATACCCTCAACGTGTTTTTGCAGCGTTGAGCAATGTAACCAATCACAGACATATCTGTTGATTTCTTGAACGCAATGACCAATCAGATTGTTTTGTCAGAATTCACTCACCGCTGAAAGCGCCGCAGTTTTTAAGTGCAGTTATGCACGCTCGTGAATCATCTCATGACTAAGTGCAGACACGATGTAAATAAGAGATTCATTGTGCAGTTTAGAGAGCTTCATTAATTATAACGGAACTTTGTAAGATAGCGATGAGCGAAGATGAGTGACGCTTTTTAGTGATAAAGGGAGTGCACTTTGCACACTTTCTAGGGTATAATCCATTCAGAATTTGTATGAAACTTTCATTTTTCGGGCACATAGGCTACACCCTGCAAATTTTGGGAATGACATCCGCATATTTATGCGGGTTTCACTCTCGAAATAGCAGTGATTGGCAATGGACGGAACATAAAATATGTTGATTTAATTCTGGAACCGGTCCTGGCCAAAACTCCACGGACAGCGTTCGTCCCGAGCGAGGTCTAATTGACCATGCGTGCGTGCGATTTATGACAGAACATTCCCACAACTGATCGTTTATTTTTTCCTCAAGTGTCTCGCCTTTGGTAACAAC
>NW_015659719.1:38638-38983 GCF_001515625.1 Sinocyclocheilus rhinocerous | reverse complement strand
CTGGCAAAAACTCCACGGACAGCGTTCGTCCCGAGCGAGGTCTAATTCACGGACCATGCGTGCGATTTATGACAGAACATTCCCACAACTGATCGTTTATTTTTTCCTCAAGTGTCTCGCCTTTGGTAACAACTGTTCAAAATGGAAACATTTCAAGTGACACTGGAAAAAGACACGGAAAACTTCGGAAAGCATCACCATTCAAGTCAGCAGGAAGAGCCAAAGATAATCCACAGTCTACTAAACAGTGGCAACCTCTTAAAGTTATTCTCGACTGTTGGATTGACTGCTTTGATGCGTTGCAATACGGTAGGGCATTGTTTTGATGCTTACATCAGAAAAAAA
>NW_015659719.1:36240-38539 GCF_001515625.1 Sinocyclocheilus rhinocerous | reverse complement strand
TTTTAAATTGCTCCAATCAAAGCACGTATCTTGAATCATTTGATTCAGATCGGGACTTCAAAGCGCATATCACAAATCATTTGATTCAGATCTGGACTTCGGCGCTGTTCGCGGGATGTTTTTTATCCCCGCCGGTGATAAAAATAATTCAGCAGAGGCAGGGATGTAGACCCTCAAGTTGTATATATTCATATACAACTTGAATAGCAAGATTGTGTTCTGTTTTAACTCTTTCTTCCATTTTGTATTTTTGGGTAAGAATAAGAAGCACTTCATCTGCTACTTATTGGGCCTCATTTATCAATCTAATGTAGAAACGAGCGCAGATCCGTGCACACAAATCAACTTACGACAGAGTTCACGTGTGATTCATGAAACATTTGTATGCCGCCAATCTCATCGTATGAATGATCGCATGTTGATAAATGTGGCGGCAGAAAACAATCGTCATTTGAATATCACGCCCCTAAAACACCTCGGTTTAGAAGCCTCGCACCTAGAGTTTACGACACAGAGAAACAAAACCCGGCCAAAAAGAGGAAGTAATCTCATGAAAGAGAAATTGATTTTACTCCAAAAACACCCGTTAACCTTGTAATTGCAAACAATTAGGTTACATTAATTTATGTAATTTATATGTATATTAAAATACTGGTAAATATAAACAGCCTATTTAGTTCCCCTCACTCTACAACAAATATTTTAAATTTAATTGTATTCAGAACAGAACAAGAATGAAAAATAAGTAGTTATAAAATACTGCTAAATATAAACAGCCTATTTAGTTCCCCTCACTCTACAACAAATATTTTAAATTTAATTGTATTCAGAACAGAACAAGAATGAAAAATAAGTTGTTATAAAATTATATATTAAACTATAAAATAAAACACAAATTAGGCTATAGTGGCATATTATAAACAGCATACAAATGTCAAGCAAAACTGAAACGGCATTGGGCTCACAAGCCTGTCTCATACCACAAGAATCCAAATGTTTCCATTTTTGCCATATTTGTAACATTTGTTTGCATAACTATTATTCATTATGTTGCCTAAACATGGCTTTATACTTCACTCATGTTCTAATAGCCGTGTAAAATCCTTCACATGTGCAAAAAGGTTTGTTTGGGTGCTGCACGCTGATTTTACAGCGGACCTTTTAAAATAAACAGTGTAACTTTTATGTTTTGTTGACTGCATTTTAGTTTGATGATGAATGCCTGAAATTAGGGATGCACCGATACTGAGCTTCTGTACTCGTACTCGTACTCGTTAAAATGCCCCGATACCAAACGCCGATACCACACAGCATGTGATAAGTGCCATATTCAGACAAAGAAACACCGACAACAGAACAACAGACAGCAGAATGGAGTTATTAGAGATTAAGGATGTCTACGAAGTATATGCATGCAATGAATATAATGTTAAACATTCAGTATTAACGCCTGTATAGCTGATGTGCGCGAGCTGATGAGCAAAGCACACTGAGTGGATTGTACGCGCGGCGGCGCAGATGCGCGAGCTGGTCGAGTGAATATGTCTTTCTCACAGACATCACTGGAAAGCTTGCAGTTCGGTCGGATGGGTCAAAAACAAATAAGTAAAACAATGCAAATGAAGTTAACCAACTAACATTATACATACCCTTTTGGTTTCTGTACCCAATATTAAAAAAATTTACAAATGCAATAAAAATATCGGTATCGGTACAAGGTATCGGCAAGTACCAAAAATAAAAGTATCGGGCGAGTACTGGAAAAAGTAAATATAGAAAAATGGAAAAATATCGGTGCATCCCTACCTGAAATGTAAGGCAACGCTAGAACTAATGTTGTTTGTGTGTGCGTGAGGCACCTGTGCAATCAGATGGATTAAGTCAAATAAAGATATAAAGAAAAGAAATAAAATGCATTAAGAGTGTCACAAAAACGAGCGTAACCTATAGGCCTACTTGTTGCACAGTTGCTGTTTTTTTCCTTTTGTTAATCTATTAATTATATTATAGCCTATTATATATTTTGTGTAAAAAAAAAATCTAATTGACCTTCTAATCTTACTGGTTAACGATCGACTAATGAGCTTCGTTTGACGGTCAGGAAAATAAAAATGAACAAAATGCTGTCATTCTACAATTCTCCACTGTATTTACTATGCTGCGCGCAAGTTCAGGTAACTCAAAAACTTGCGTACACAAGCTGAGACCAGACGTAAGATTTGATTGTAGCCACCGCTCACATCCGTATTGATAAATTCCATGTTTTACGTTGAAACGACCGTACGCCCAATTTTCTGTC
>NW_015659719.1:30475-36076 GCF_001515625.1 Sinocyclocheilus rhinocerous | reverse complement strand
GTTTCTCAGTAGGTGCGTCACTGAGTGGGGAGAACCTGTTTAATGTTTTGATCGGAACGGTAGAGCGGTGTTTTGACTCGCGACTATGCCGCCTCACTGTCGCCCAGTCGCCCTGCTGCAGAGGCATTGTAACCGGAACCGAACAATGTACAGGACTCCCTGATCTAGTCGCATCCAAAGCCGTATCTAGAGCCCTCACATTCTTACGGTCCTCAATTAAAGTTTGGATGCGTGTCTCTAATTCTGAAATCTTCTCTGTCAGCCTAACTATTTCCCTGCATTTATCACATGTGAATCCCTGATAATATCAGAAATATGGTGGGAATTAAGTTATATTTTATCACTTTAAACAACAGAGAGTGATAGTAAAGATAGAGATTCTACAGAAAACCGAGGCTACACGGAGCTACAATCACAAACCAGCAGCACGGCAGACAGGAAGCAGGAATAACACTGTCCAACAGCGACACCCGCAGGTAACCACAAGAGAGTGTCTGGAGGGTAAGAGTGGTGATCAATTCGCCGGTTCGACGAGGATTTCCTCCGATTATCTCTCCGATCCCGAACCTATGCAGGTGAGCAGAAGAGAGACGCAGAAACTTGGACCTGTGTTTATACTGTTGTGCTGCGGGTCACATTGTAGCACGCTGCCCGGTAAAAGCCAAAGCCCGTCAGTAGATAGGAGGTTACTGGCGGGCGGATTCGCTGTGGAGAAGACCTCCTCTTATGTAACACTTCTCCCAGTTCAACTACTTATAGATCGGGACACATTCACGTGTAAAGCCCTCATTGACTCTGGTTCAGAGGGAAATTTCCTGGATCGCAAGACAGTGCACAAACTGGGAATTCCTATGATTCCACTCGACTCACCCATCTCTGTCAGTGCTCTCTGCGGTCAGTCTCTCTCACCTGTCACCCATTCCACGCAGTCCGTGAGTCTCATTATGTCAGGCAACCACACAGAGAACTTTCCCTTCCTGATCACTGACTCCCCTTTGGCTCCGGTGGTCTTGGGTCACCCCTGGCTATCATTACACAACCCCAACATAAACTCGCGTCAGAACACAGTCTCATCCTGGAGTGAATATTGTCATGTGTCATGTTTGTTGTCTGCTTGTTATTCTGTGTCTTGTTCTGTGTTACAGGATGAACATGTGGATCTGTCAAACGTGCCCGCTGAGTATCTTGACCTGAAGGGAGTGTTCAGTAAGTCCCTGGCTGCTTCTCTTCCTCCGCATCGTCCTTATGATTGTGCAATAGATTTATTGTCAGGTACGTCTCCGCCTAAGGGCAGATTATACTCACTTTCCGCTCCGGAAAGGGAGGCCATGGAGAAATATATTTCTGATTATCTGTCAGCCAAGATAATCCGTCCTTCCTCTTCTCCTGCAGGCATGGGATTTTTCTTTGTGGAAAAGAAAGATGGTTCCCTTCGTCCTTGTATTGACTATCGAGGGTTGAACAGCATCATGGTAAAGAATACCTATCCTTTGCCGTTGATGTCTTCAGCCTTCGAGAGTCTGCAGGGAGCTTCCTTTTTCACAAAGTTGGATCTTTGCAATGCCTATAATTTGGTTTGCATAAGGGAGGGGGATGAATGGAAGACCGCTTTTAATACCTCCAGGGGGCATTTTGAGTATCTTGTTATGCCGTTTGGGCTCTCTAATGCTCCCGCAGTTTTCCAGGCACTGGTCATCCGTCCCTCTTCTTCTCCTGCTGGCGCGGGGTTTTTCTTTGTGGAAAAGAAAGATGGTTCCCTTCGTCCTTGTATTGACTATCGAGGGCTGAACAGCATCACGGTGAAGAATACCTATCCTTTGCCGTTGATGTCTTCAGCCTTCGAGAGTCTGCAGGGAGCTTCCTTTTTCACAAAGTTGGATCTTTGCAATGCCTATAATTTGGTTTGCATAAGGGAGGGGGATGAATGGAAGACCGCTTTTAATACCTCCAGGGGGCATTTTGAGTATCTTGTTATGCCGTTTGGGCTCTCTAATGCTCCCGCAGTTTTCCAGGCACTGGTCAATGATGTGCTGAGAGACATGGTCGATCAGTTCATATATGTCTACTTGGATGTCATATTGATTTTTTTCTCGTTCTCTCCAGGAACATGTTCAGCACGTCAGGTTAGTGCTTCAGAGGCTGCTAGAGAATGGGCTTTTTGTCAAGGCAGAGAAATGCGTTTTTCATGCAGTCTGTTCCTTTTCTAGGGTACATCGTGTCGTCCGAGGGAGTGCGCATGGATCCCGACAAGGTTCAGGCTGTGGTAGATTGGCCAACCCCGGATTCCCGCAAGGCCCTGCAGAGGTTTCTGGGCTTTGCCAATTTTTACCGGCATTTCATTCGCAATTACAGCCAGCTAGCCGCCCCTTTGACTGCCTTGACCTCCACCAAAATGACGTTCAGGTGGTCTAGCGAGGGGGAAGCTGCGTTTTCCAAACTAAAGAGTTGCTTTGTTTCAGCTTCCATTCTTGTGGCCCCTGATCCATCTCGTCAGTTTGTGGTGGAGGTCGATGCGTCAGAGGTGGGGGTTGGTGCGGTTCTTTCCCAGCGTTCTTCCGCGGACGGTAAGGTGCACCCATGCGCGTATTTTTCTCATCGTTTGTCTCCTGCCGAATGTATTTATGACATTGGTAATAGAGAGTTGCCGGCAGTCAAGCTCACTTTGGAAGAATGGCGTCATTGGTTGAAGGGTTCGGAGGAACCTTTTATAGTCTGGACCGACCATAAGAACCTTGAATACATCAGGTCTGCTAAAAGGTTAAATTCTAGGCAGGCTCGGTGGGCTTTATTTTTCGGTCGCTTTCATTTTTCAATTTCTTATCGTCCAGGTTCTAAGAACATTAAACCTGATGCTTTATCCCGCATTTTTCCCGCAATGACTTGAAATTATCACAGATAATAGTTTTGTTGTACTCTGCTTTACTGAAACCTGGCTAAAACCAAATTATTATATTGGTCTAAATGAGTCTACTCCACCAAGCTACTGTTATAAGCATGAGCCCCGTCAGACTGGTTGTGGCGGCGGTGTTGCAACAATATACAGTATAGTGATATTCTCAATGTTACTCAGAAAACAGGATACAGGCTTAACTCATTCGAAATACTTCTGCGGAATGTTACACTGTCAGATATGCAAAAGAGATCTCTCCCATCTCTTGCTCTGGCTACTGTGTATAGACCACCAGGGCCATATACAGATTTCCTAAAAGAATTAGCAGATTTCCACTCAGATCTATTGGTAAATGTTGATAAAGCACTAATTGTCTAAGATTTTAACATTCACGCTGATAATACAAATGATGCATTAGGACTTGCGTTTACTGACCTAATAAACTCTTTTGGAGTCAAGCAAAACGTCACCGGGCCCACTCAGCGTTTTAATCATACGCTAGATTTAATTATATCGCATGGAATTGATCTTACTGATATAGATATCGTACCTCAAAGTGATGATGTTACTGACCATTTCCTTGTATCATGCATACTGCGTATTACTGATAATAACTATATCGCTCCGCGTTATCGTCTGGGCAGAACTATTGTTCCAGCCACCAAAGACAGATTCACAAATAAACTGCCTGATTTATCTCAACTGCTCTTCACATGAAAAGATATAATAAAATATTTACAAAAATGTGAGGGGTGTACTCACTTCTGAGATACTGTATATATACTGTTTTTTGTTTTGTTTTCCAAAGCACCTAAAAGCCAATTCATACCGCCATACTCCAACAGGGTAAACACAGTCCAAACAAAACAAAATAAGCATGGTTTTTGTGGCAGTGTGAACTGACCATAATGCTGTATGTTAGGTGTGAGATTCATTAAACTTGGTTTGCTATAATACATCTATTCATAAGTGCACCAGTGTGAAGCACAATTCCCTGCACATTTGCTGTATATCCATAAAGTGATATCTTTGTCATAGTATTCTTTCAGTGGTTAACTAACTGATTAAGACAGTCTCTGGCTGCCACCTACTGGCATAACAATGTAACCTGCAATGAAAGAAGCCCAGGCATGATATTGATGATAAAGATGCACTTCTCTCTAAAGGCGCGTCTGAGGAGATGGCGAGTCAGGATCGGCAACTTCATCCTTGCGACACCGACTCAGAAAACACTAGTTTATTAGTAAATAATTCAAATATCTCCTTACTATTTCCCCCTGACACATTCATGGTAATTACTTTTGCCGGTGCTTTGCGGCAAGCTTTAGCCTATTGCGTGCATTTGAACGCAGAACTGTTCAGCTGCGCTGACGGCATGCTCGCTGCTACTGGACACTAAACACCATCGAGCCGCTCTTGACAGTCAAGAGCACGGTCTCGTGTTGTTTCGACAAGCGCAGCAAATTTTTTTTTTTTTCATCACTAATTGATGGATGTCTAAAATATAAAAATAAGGAGAAGTCTAAAACAAGCCCGATGCCCGGCCCGCATCTGAACTATGACGTGAAAATTGTCCCGAAGCCTGGCCCTAGGGGCGTAAAAAAGTCGGGGCCCATTGGGCCTGGGATGAAATGCAGGGCTCTAGTTCAGGCAAAAGGAAACACCCATGCGGCAATCATCCACAAATTGCAGAAATGTGGCAAAACATCTCTGGAGAGAACCTCAGATTATTAAATTCGAAAGTGCTTTCCATATTTGGATCAACATAGGCTACATTTGTGAATGCACATTTTACATTTGTGAACGCACAACATAGGCTACATTTGTGAACGCACAATGTCGCGCGTCTTACAGACTGCAACTTACAATTGCAACTTCATTGTGCTGTTACTCCTTTCGAGCCGAATTTCACAAAATTGGTCAGCTCCCGACAGTTTTATTAATGGGGAGTAGAATTATTTATTTATTTCAATGAATGTAATCGATTAGATATCATAATATTTAGGCTATAATAGGCTATTATAAATCTGGTTGGTTTGTATTGGTGACATAATATGTAAATGACATGCGTGCGGCCCGTGAGACTTGCACTTGGACCATAGTGCGGCCCAGTGGAAAAAAAGGTTAAGAACCACTGCGCTACAGTAAAGCCGATGTGATTAAAAGATACCCGCAACTCTAGTGTAAACGAAATACATTTTTATCGCTCATAACTTTGGACTGAAAAAGCGCAGACACTAAGGATGAATCTTTTTTTATGCACCTGTGTCGAGAGCTAATGTAGGTTATATGTATACTTTGGCTTTAATAACAGCGCTTAATATGTGGGGGTGTGATGGGGTTTCAGCAATCGGCACACTGGGAAAAGCTTGGGTGCTCCCGATGGCCAATCAATTCTAGGTCTACTTTTTCTTTCCTCCACAGCCAATCACGTCGGGCCCCCTCAATCCGCGGGCCCTGGGGCTTCACCCCCACCTAGCCCTTATGTTAAGCCCTTATGCAAATAAAATAGCAGTGAACATCTAAAGGATTCGCCGTGTTTAGAGGGAGAGAAATGCTGACTATGACCCCAAGAACACCATCCTTACAGTCAAGCACGGAGGTGGAAACATTATGCTTTGGGGCTGTTTTTCTGCTAAGGGTACAGGACGACTTCACCCCATTGAGGGGCAAATGGACAGGGCAATGCACTGTAAAATCTTGGACGAGAA
>NW_015659719.1:27550-30381 GCF_001515625.1 Sinocyclocheilus rhinocerous | reverse complement strand
AAACATACCGCCAAGGCAACAAAGGAGTGGCTCAAGAAGAAGCACATTAAGGTCATGGAGTGGCCTAGCCAGTCTCCAGACCTCAATCCTATAGAAAATCTGTGGAGGGAGCTGAAACTTCGAGTTGACAAATGACAGCCAATAAACTTTAAGGATTTAGAGAGAATCTGTAAAGAGGAGTGGATCAAATCCCTCCTGAGATGTGTGCAAACTTGGTGACCAACTACAAAAAAGGTCTTACCTCTGTGCTTGCCAGAAAAGGTTTCTGCACCAAGTACAAAGTCATGTTTTGCTTGGGGATCAAATACTTTTTTTACTCACTGAAATGCAAATCAATTTCTAACCTTTATATAATGTGTTTTTTTCCTGTATTTTTTGGTTGACATTCTGTCTCTATCTGTTAAAATAAACCTACCATAAAAATTACAGACCCTTAATTTCTTTGTAAGTGGGAAAACTTACAAAATCAGCAGGGGATCAAATAAATATTTTCCCCACTGTATATTCTCCTTTCACATACATATATTTCTACTCTCACACACTTACATTCTCCTTTCACATACATATATTTCTATTTTCACACACTTACATTCTTGTTTTGCATACATATATTTCTTCTCTCACACACGTACATTCTCCTTTCACATACACAGGCTATATTTTTACTCTCATAGTCATATATTTTAATGCACACATTCATATATTTTCCTCTTATATTCATATATTTTATGCACACATTTATACATTTTGCTCTTATACAAATGTATTCAAAGTATACATTTAATATATTATAAAAAAAATTAATGTATGTAAGAAGAAAATGCATGTATGTCTACAGAAAATATGTATATGTAAGAGAAGAATGTATGTGTGTGTGAGAGAGTATAGTGGAAATGACCTATGATGGAAACAGAAGGCAGGTTAGGCGCGATCAGTGTTACGATCAGTGTTACCCTCTTGGTCATCTCCTTAGATCTCTTGGTCTTAACTATCACTTCTATGCAGATGACACCCAGGTGTACATTCACTCAAAACTGGGTGACTATCCAGCTGTCGCATCTCTGAGATAAAAATATGGATGTCTCAAAATTTTCTTTGCCTTAACAGTGATAAGACGGAGGTTATGCTTATTGGCTCAACCCACCAACTACGTAAAGCTGGATTTTTAACACTTACTGTAGATGGTTCCGTCTTGGAATTTCAAACAAAATGAAAGAACTTGGGGGTGATATTTGACACTCATTTAATATTTGACCCCCATGTTCAGAACACTGTTAAAACACCGTAAATTTTTCATCTCATAAATATTGTACGAATACGCCCCATGCTGTCCTTTACTGTGGCCGAAAAACTGATCAATACATTTGTTTTCTCCCACATCGATTACTGCAACGCTTTGCTTGCAGGTGTTGCAAAAACCACCCTAAATAAACTTCAGTATGTTCAAAACTCAGCTGCTATAATCCTGACAGGGACCAGAACTAGGGAGCACATCACTCCAATTTTGGAATCCCTACACTGGCTCCCTATTAGGTTTCGTATTGACTTCAAAATTATCATGCATACGTACAGTATAAGGCCTTGCATGGTTTGGCACCTTATTATCTATCGGAACTTTTAACTTTTTATTCTCCTAGACGTGATCTCCGTTCCTCTGATTCTGACTTTTTGACTGTTCCCTCAACTCGTCTACGCTCTGTGGGTGACCAGGCTTTTTACTCCCTTGCTCCAAAACTCTGGACCTCTCTCCCCTATAATATTAGACATGCAGAATCTTTTAATGTGTTTAATACAGATGGATCATCTACTAGAAGCTCCCTATTTCTTTGGTATTTCTACCTTCTTAATCTGTTTTGAGCCTGCCTTGATGTCAATAGTTCAAACTTAAAAACTGGATTTTCTCAAATTTGCAATGCACCATGTCCTTGCTCCTGAGCTGTCAGTGGTAGGACTCTCCTCCATGGCACATAAGCATGCACTGCCATTGATTTCCTTTCCTTTACTGCTGTCCAGGTTCAGGTATGGGGACTTTCCTGCAGTGGCTGGCATGTATCCAGGTGGCTCTCTCCGCTATCTTCACTGCTGTGTGCATTGTTAGCAGGACCTGGAATGGGCCGTTCCACCTCTTAGCTTTCCAGTGCTTCCTCCTGAGGTCCTTAACCACCACAAAGTCTCCTGGTTTAATCTTGTGCAATGGTTTGTCTGCTGCTTCCCTCTGCACCGCTCTGACCTGCACAGAAATATCAGACAACACAGAGGACATATCTTTTCCATGATTGTAACATTGCATGTCCACAAAAGTCAGTTGAAGGCAGTTGTCGTTCATTTACCTCCACGCCCATATGGGCTGGTCGTCATATTTCAATATTTTAAACGGGCTCAGATTTAATTTTGACCGTTTTCTCATTCTCATATACATTAAAACAATGGGCAGTGCTTTTACCCAAGACAAACCTGTTTCCTCACAACATTTTGCTAATTTTCCCTTAATTGTCCCATTCTCCCGTTCCACAGCCCCTCCTGAGGAAGGATGGTATGCGCAATGCAATCTCGTCAATTGCCAAAGATTTTCCCAATTGCTTAATGGCTTCATTAACAAAGTGGGTGCCATTATCTGAGGCTGTGTTTTCACACCTGTAGATCGATTGCTTTGTTCCGAAACATGGATTAAAATTATTACAATGTTGCTTTTTATTCTTGGTGCCGTTCGCTTTCACACGGCAACGTTTCTAAACGGACCAAATATGTTAATACAAGTCACGTGCGAGTAAATTGTTGTCTCATTGGTCAAAGTTCCACGGTTTATTTTCCGGGATTCCACTAGCTGTCAC
>NW_015659719.1:24677-27540 GCF_001515625.1 Sinocyclocheilus rhinocerous | reverse complement strand
TTTTGAATGGCAAAGACGTGCTCACCCACAGACATTCACAGGTTCATTTTGAAGTATTAGCAAAACAACAAAGCTAATGCTTTTCACGGAACTTACGTAAGTACCCATTATACATTGTGATATAGCCTGGTTCATTGGTCCGTTAGATCGGATTGCTTTCTCACTACAAATGAACCGCTCCAGAGTTCGTTTTCAATCGAGCCGAGACCACCTCGTTCAGGCGTTCTCGGACCGATTGTTTTGGCGCGGATCCGGGCACGATTGCAGTGTTCACATAAGCCCAAACGAACCGAGCTAAGTGGGGAAACGCGCCAGGTTCTGAAACAACGAGCCAGGTGTGAAAGCACCCTGAGCTTATTTTTCATGCTATGCCCCATCTGGGGACAATTTCCGTGATAAATGCTTTCGAAATTGCTGCTGCATCTTGTTTGGATGTTGGGAATGCCTCTACCCATTTTGACCACATGGCAACCATCACCAGACAATAGCTGTGTCCCAATTCATAGGCTATGTCCTTCGAAGGACCCATTTGAAGGCCGAATACGTCACGGCAGCGCGACGAAGGCTGTCCCAATTCAAACACCGCTTCGAAGGACCCGTCCTCCGAAGGATGCGGTCTTTGAATTGGGACACAGCTAATACCTCTTAACCTGTTAACCTGCACCCCCCATTTTGGGACTCACAGCTGAAAATTAAAATACCTAACTTAAAATGGTAACAGTTCTGGACTTCAGTGTGCTACACACACAATTTTTGGGCTTTACTATCCATCATCCAGAGCTGATAATGCTCAAAAAGATAAAAAGTTATAGACACTGAAGTGCCTTGAAAAGAATTGTACCACACTGATTTTTTTTTTATATTTCATATAAAAATACATGAAATCAGTCCTGGAGCAATCCAGAAAAGTAATGGGTTGAAAGTCACATGTCTCATGAGTTTATATTTAAAATCTGAAGAAGATACCATGAAAAATTAGATCCCCCCTCTATTAACTATGTATACCAAGTACATACTGTGATTGCTAGACTATACAGCATTCACACTGATAGCTGCTCATACAGTCAGTAATCACACGCTGATGGCTGGTCATACAGATGGTAATCATACAGATGGCCGGCCAAATAGTCAATAATCACACTCTAATGGCCGTTCATATAGATCGCATTCACACTGATAGCTGTCATACAGACAGTAATCACATGCTGATGTGCGGTCATACAGTCGGTAATCATGCAGATACAGCCACATTCCCCAAAAAACACACAGACATATATGAAAAATGTTGAAGAAGAAGAAAAAAAAAGAATTATTTGTGCAAAAAGCCGATCGCTAAGTTACGCCCCCAACAGATGACAGGTTGGGACGCACAGCGTGCGTCATGAGCCGTCACGAGTGAGCGCCAGAATTCAAATAAATTATGTTTTATTAACAAGGTTTGGGAGGAGCACGATCAGATAATCAGTCAGTCTGGCCCAGGTGGAGCTCGTCAGCTAATCTCATTAACAAGCACATACGTGTATATATATACAGCCAACTTACCTCAGTTCCACGAAAGGTTTTCCAGCATTCGGTTTTGCTCCTTTAGCCATTGTATCACAGACTCAACTTTTTCCGTACTACGACGAGACCTGTACTGGAGATCTTTCGTATCCTCCGACATCCTCGTATCATTCGGCCATGCCAATATATCCTCCGATCGGAAAGTGGATAGTATTTAAGGCGGAAGCAAACGCTGATTTTTTCCCGATGAACCATTCTCACAGAGGGTAAACAAAGCTGATCTGTACGATCTATTCTTCACCAATAGATCGAGCAAGCCTCGAACTCGCCTCACTCGACACTACCATTGTCCCGCACAAGACCCGGCTCTCCTCGAGCTTTGGGTCGCAGCGGCAGGCCTTAAACGAGCCTGGGCCGCGCCCCAGTTCTCACCGCAGCAAAACCTCATTTTCTTCCCGCTTCGGCTCAACTTTTCACCGAGGCTCTTCCGGCCGCAGCGCCACATGTAGCCGGGCCTCCAGCTCACGAAGCAGTCGCTAGCGCGAGACTGCCTCCGTTAGCACCGCAGGCCTTGTTGCAATAAAATGTAGTAAAGTCGCTAAAGGTAGGTCGTTTGTTGTTAAACGACGTGATGACATTATGGATGTTGATATATATATATTTTTTTGTAACCAAGACGCAAAACTGCGTAGAACACGCAATGAAATTACTCAAATTTTCTGTATTAATTTTCACTAGCTTTTTACCTGTATTTTAAATTACACATTGTACTCCGACAGATAAGATGAAAAAGATTGATTTTCGTGAAAATAAGTTAAACGGTGTACAATTATAGGTGCAAACCAACAAATAAGGTGTATCATAAAGAAATTATTATTAAAACTAACAACTAAGGTGTATCATAAAGAAACTATTATTATTATTATTATTATTATTATTATTATTATTATTATTATTATTATTATTATTATTATTATTATTATTATTATTATTATTATTATTATTATTGAACAAGTACAACTAGCAAACTAATTGGCTTGCGTTGTGCATACTGCTAGGCACCTCTCTCCAAGTCTCTGCCAGCCGATGTGCTGCTTGGCTGGCTAGCTGTTTCAATACTTACTACTTATTGTGTGGTTAAGAGGAAAAGCATGTGTTTTTGTCATTTTACAGCGCCGCACGCAACGTTGCCCGCTGGCGTAGCTTCCCAAACTGCTATCCTTCCCCCTCCCTTCCTTCTTCCTCCGGCGGCAGACGTTAGCGTGAGGCTGCCTCCGCTAGCCATTCAAGCTCAGCCACCTTACGCTTACCCTTCCGCTACTCCTTTTTCCTATCAATGGCCAGCAGCCCCTGCTGCAGA
>NW_015659719.1:22984-23869 GCF_001515625.1 Sinocyclocheilus rhinocerous | reverse complement strand
CCTGAGATGCTTGGAATTCACAATAACTTCTATTCAACCCCAAACTCCATCCAACCGTCTCCGACCTTTCCGTGCTCGACAGCGAAACTATCTGCTATTTCATCAAACAAAGTAAATCAGACCAGGAAAAAGAGGTCACCACGTCTGAATTTTTTTACCTCCCGTCACCAATCCAACCGTATCAGACCCTTTTTCTTGCCTTCAATTCAGAAACTCTCAGTCTACAAACCCCTCTTGGCCCTCTTTTTGTCGATGACTGTAACCACCCTGTCACACGTTTTTGGTTTCACCCAGGTGGAGCTTGTCAGCTAATCACCTTAACAAGCACATACGTGGATGTATATATACATACAGCCAACTTACCTCAGTTCCACGAAAGGTTTTCCAGCATCCCGCCTCCACCCCAACACCTCACTACCAATCTAATTTCATCCCAGTCTGGGGATGGGGGGGAGTTCTCTGGGTTCCGGCTTTAACCCGAGCTCGAAACTGTAGGAAACGTTTTCCTCGTCGAAGCAGAGACCAGGAGACGTTGGGATATCTTTCATATAAAAGTCACTCTTTATTGAGGACTCGCTGTGCATTGCTGCAGTCATCCAAGTCTAACTAAGGCAGTGATACATTGTAGTTTATATACATTTAGGGGGCAGTGCTTAGAAATGGAGACAAAGCACCTGGGTGACTACCTTAAACAAAGCATGCAAATGAAGTACAGGAATCAGCCCGACACCGGCATTTTCCCAGCCTTGATCTCATCAGCATAACAGTGTCATTCAAATGCATAGGTGCTAATCCAATCAGTCTGACAGTCCTAATCCAATCAGCATAACTACTCAAAGACTGGGGCAGAGGCACCAAGAGCCATTACAAACAAAAGGTGATAGT
>NW_015659719.1:3973-22915 GCF_001515625.1 Sinocyclocheilus rhinocerous | reverse complement strand
GGAAGGCTATTCCAGAGTTTGGGAGCCAAATGCGAAAAAGCTCTACCTCCTTTAGTGGACTTTGCTATCCTAGGTACTACCAAAACCAATTGGTTCATTTGACTAACAATAAGAGAACAGGAACTGACTGGAACCTCTTGCTACAAACTTTGCTTAAGATAATCATTTGTCTGATGTCATCATATTTACCTTAAATGCTAAATACAATGTACTTCACCTTAGTTTTTCATGTGATGCTATGTCAGAACATAGGATCAGCATATTTTAAACAGATTCTTACATTTGTAATCCAACAGAGCCCTCCCTCTGGACAGCACGCCATATATGCTACTAATTGCTTAATCACATTATATGTTAGTGCGAACTCGTGAAACAATATTCCGCGTATCTTTGACTTTTTTTTTTTAGTGGATGGTCTCATTCTGTTTGTGACACTGTATGCTACAAAACCATATTGCTTTTTACTACCAAGATGCAGTTTTTCGAGTGTAAGTTATTCCATAATGGATACAAACAGTAACTGTCTCCGAAGAAATGAGACATAAACAAAGGAATTACCATCAAACAGCAATCTATCATCGATGCTTGAGGCTTAGACCTTTAGAATGATATATAGTTTGTCAAGATTAATTATGTCCCTTTTCATTTAATCTATTCGTAAACATTGACACATGCAAACAAAGAGCATTCAGTGCGCCGGCGTCCAGGTGCGGGTTAACAGGTTAACCTCACATGGGCTTAACTCAACGAAGTCTGCCATCAGATGGTCGAAGGGCTGTACTGATTGTGGGTGACTTACGGTGGGCATTGTTGTGCCTATTACCACATTGTATGTGATGCACCTCTGGCAAAAATTTTCTGCAGCAGTTGTAAACCCTTTAGTATACCATGATGATGTAATCATTTTTACCATCCCCCCTTTTCCCGCATGATCTAACCTGTGTGAGAGTTTTGCATAGTGAGGAGAGAAATGTTTGGGTAAACATGGTTTGTTATTGTGGCCACACTAAATGCCATCAACCACTTTACAGCCATTTTGACTCCATATGTTTTTTTCAGCTGCTGTTGCAAAAGCCTGCATGCTGAAGAGAGAAAGAGTGTCAGAGTTATCAGAGACACACACACAAACAGTCTCAGAAGCTTTCAGTGCTGCAACCTTTGCAGCAGCATCCATTCGAGCATTTCCTGTTAAGACTGAGCTAGAATTAGAACTAGACTTAGAGCTGTGTGCCTTGCACTTGCAAATAGAGATTTTTGAAGGCAACAGAATTGAATCCAAAAGATCAGAGACCAGAGAAGCATTCAAAATTGGTTGACCATCAGATTTCAAAAACTTCCTGTGCCTCCAGAGCGCTCCAAAGTCATGCACGATGCCAAAAGAATACCTGGAGTCTGTGTAAATAGTAACGCATTTGTCAGTCATCATTTTACAGGCCTCATTTGATGGCAGACTGCCAGAGGCCAATGTTTCGAATTCAGTCGTCACAGCATAACCCACTCTATTTTGTCCAGTTGAGGGATCCCTGTAAGCAGAACCATCCACAAAAAGCACATTGTCACAATTCTCCAGAGGTGTGTCCAACAATTTAGGCCTCGGAGTGCACACCTGCTGGAGAACTGACACACAGCAATAGTACTCCTCCCCATCCTCCTCAGTAGGCAGAAGGGTGGCGGGGTTGAGTGTTGTGCAGCGCTTTGTAGTTATGTTAGGCATGTCCAACAATACAGTGTTATATCTGAGCCAACGAGCAGTTGACAAATGTGAAGTTTTTTGTTCCAACAAAATCATAGAAACAGCATGTGGCACCATGAGTGTTAAATCCCCATATCCAACATATTACCGAGAAGCTAATACCACTCTCTCTGCTGCTGCTACAGCTCTTAAGCATCTCGGTAACCCTACAGCTACAGGGTCTAATTTTCCAGAAAAATATGCCACTGGTCTTAATCTGTCTCCATGTTGTTGTAACAGAACAGATGTAATGTGCCCGTTTTTCTCATCAACCATCTGAACAAAAGGTTTTGTGCTTGTCGGGATCCCCAGCGTTGGGGTTACTTGCAACTGTGCTTTCATTGTCTCAAAGGCCACTTCTGCCTCTTGTGTCCATTCAATTTTGTACAATGATTGCAGTCCCCTTTTTATGGTAAGGTCTCTTAGGGGCTGCTCAAGAATAGCATAATTTGGTATGGATGTGCGACAGTATGAGCCCATTCCCAGGAATGACAGCGGAGAATTTCTTCATCGCAAAGAGCAGTATCAATGTATGTGTCTGTGTGTGTGTGTGTGTTTTCACCACTTCCCTTTTTCGCAGCTGCAGGCAGACACTTGCACCCCTCCGTTCGCACCTCTCCTCCTTCCTCTCAGTCTGCTTTATGCCCACTTTTACATTGAGCAGCCCAATGTCCACTCCGCTTGCACCTCATGCAAGCATCACAATTACGTGCATGATGGCCTGGTTGTCCACATACTCCACACATGTTTTTCCTGGGCCCTCCTCGCCCTCTGTCTCCTCTTTATCGTTGTTGCATACCTCTTCCAGGCTGAGTTACAGCTTGCACTAGAGCCAGTTGCAGGTTGCTTGGTGTTTAATTTTCTTTCTGTCTTTCTTTAGATCATCCTCTTCCTGTGCATGTGCTGCATGAGCCAACATTGTCTCTAGTCGTCTGCTCTGCCACCCTATGTAGCTGTGCTTGACCGCAGCACCTATCATAGGTTTAAGTCCATTAAGGAAGGAGTTTCTCATATGTGACTCCCACAGCCTTGGTTGGGCTCCTTTGTCACCGGGCTCATCAATGCCACTGTTTGTTGAAGGTTTCATACTGTCTGACGTAATAGTCCTGTACTAGTTCATCCTTCCCTTGCTTACAGTTGTCAATCTTGGAGGTATCCATTCGTTGGGGAAAAGCTGCCTTTATAGCATTTGCCAGTTTAGCCACTGCTCCTCTATAGTCAGCATTTGCATGTGCTGACCACTCTGGAACTGGATCTTTTGGCTGTTGACTGTCCTGCCGCCGCACTGACCTATGCAAATCGGTGGCACCCAACTTTAACGCCAATAGTCTCCGCAGTTCTTGCATAGTGGGGCTGAATTCCTGACAGAATACCCAGAGTTCTTGAGCAAACTTGTCTCCTGAGTCTCTGGGGTGGAGCAGATGTGCCATGGCCTCTTTTATGTCTGTTGCTGTCCATGGCCTGAAGACCATCATGATGCCTTCAGCCTCTGCCACCTCCACCATTGGGCATTGAAGATTCAAATCCTCCTCAGGTTTCACTCCCTCCTCAGGTTTAATTTGTCTTGCTCCTACAGCACAAGTGACAGGCCTCTGTAGCTGAAGGACAGATGGGGCATTCGGTGTCAATATCTTTGCCCGGAAGAAACTTCTTCTCATCCAGTTCAGACATACTGTCGTGGTATCGACACGGTGGAGAGGAGTCCAGGTCCGGGTCCATTTTAATAGCCTGCAGCTCAGGGATGGGATAGTGGTATGGTGGTAGACGTACAGAGACAGAAAAACAAGTGTTAGTATCAGTGTGAGCTTGATCCTCTTTTTTAGACTGACTAGCTTAATTTCTACCTTCTAGTTCCTTCTGTATACTCTTTCTGAGGCGTTTTTCAGCCTCCTCCATCCAAAAATTTAAACTATCCATAAATTCATCACATCCATGTCCTACACAACACATGCAATTCTTTCTTTATCCCCTTTCAACATTTTCCTTAACTCTCTATAGCGTCTCAACACTTAGTGCTCCACCAACAGGGAACCCATGATACCTAATCAAGTTTTTTGCACCTGCCATACATTTATAGCCATATATTTTCTGCATTTGATGGTAGACAAGATTATCAAATTTATTATGCCCCTGTTTGCTCTGGGACTTCCCCATATTCGCCCCCTCTGTGTTCTCAGGCTCCTATTGCTCTATATTATCCACCACAGTCGTCTCTGTGGTGGTTTCAGTTGTCCCTAACTGAAAATTTCCTCCCCTTCTTTTCTTTTGTTCAGTCTTCCTACTGAACAGATGGTTATCCTCCATGATAACCTTTCCCAGTCTTCCGACCTGGAAATGTTTTTTTGTTCAATCTTCCTATTGAACAGATGGTTATCCTCCATGATAACCTTTCCAAGGATCTTATTAGTTGATCTCAATTTTCCTCAAGAGAATAATCTTGATCAGTGTCAATTGATCTCAGTCTTCTTTTTAGAAAATAACTCTTGATCAACCAGATTAGTCGATCTCAAATTTGGTCTTAAAAATACTCTTAATCGACTAGGAGCAAACACAGATCTTACCAGCTTAAATTAGTTCATCCCAGAACAAACACCTCATGGTTAAAAAGAAAAACTTATGTCTCTTACCAATCCCTTTGCCACTGAGTTCTTTTCAAGCTGATTCAAGTGGAGTCCCCTCAGGCCCCGGATGGACTGATCCCTCTCCCTAAACCTTTTGTGTGGGGTAGGGCTGGAACTCAATGAGCCCAGGATGATTAGTCGTCGTTCCCTCCCAGGTCCTACCAAAGACTCTCAAGGAGTCTCATCTCATCGCCAAATTGTTGTGGCAAAAAAAAACAAAAGTCTTTTGAAGATTTATTTTCTTGCAAGAAAGGTCAACAGTCATACAGATTGGCTGCAGAGTGTGACAAAGAGTGTAATAATGCATATTCAACATACTGTATATGTCAATTTAAGGTGCCTAACTATGTCCTCCAGATGCATTTCTAAGAAGCCAGGACGTCTAAAAAGCTGACATAAAATTTTTTCGTCTCACACTTGTTTTGCACTTAGATTTCCTGTTATGTCTCATCTCATCTCATGACAAACTTAAGCACATTAATTAGACATAATAAAGAAAGAACACTCCTTAGTAGAGTAAAGCAAATAAAACTACTAATAATATGAATAGAAAATAAAATTTCCTCTACAACACAAAAGTGAATAAAAAATCTGAATGGCTGTTTGAAAACATGTAAATTCTGTTTGACTTCCTTTGACCTCCGTGACAAACGAGCAGGTGTCAGAAGTTGCGCTTGCGGGGCGCTGCTTTGTGTACAGGGGTAACCATGGTAACGGTGTATTTCTGCTGTTCCTAAAGTGCCACCTGCTGTCAGAGAGTGAACTTGCATTTTATTCAGCCTGTCTGCTGCTTTTGTTCATATCAATGAGAAAATCTGACCAAACTTTTACGCAGTAAAAGCGCAGTGTTGTAAAACGTAACTGGTCGATGGAAAATAAGATAATGTGCATTCTAAAAATCTAAACCATTCAGATAATAAGATCTCTAGAATTATTCGCGTATTTTGAAGTGCCCACTGTAACAATACCGTTCATGTTCATTACTGTTGTTCCATTTGCACAGCGCGACTTCAAAGCGCTCACAGCACAATGCAGCAACCGCCATTTCAACAAAATATTTTCAAAATCCATCACTTACCCTTATCTTGCTCACTTTCTTTTCTCTTTTCCCACTTCTCTGCAGTCTGCACCAGTTTTATAGTGCCGCCTCTTCATTTTCAAACATTAACACACACGACTGAAACTTTATCAAAATTATTATTACCGAGCATTACTGTCTGAACCCTGATTTGGGGCCCCCGGTGACCCTCGGCGGCGGGATTTGTGTTTACATCAATGATGCGTGATGCCGCGATGCTGTTGTGGTCTGCAAACACTGCTCACCCCTGGTGGAGTTTATGATAATTAAGTGCCGGCCGTTCTATCTACCGAGGGAATATACAGCCATACTGCTCGTTGCTGTATACATCCCTCCCAGCTCCAACAACAGCAACAGGAGCGAGGCACTAAATGAACTGTACCAGCACATCAGTGAGCAGCAGACAGCCCACCCAGATGCTTTTCTCATTTTGGCTGGTGATTTCAATCATGCAGACCTAAAGAGTGTGTTCCCAAAGATACACCAACACATAGACTTTCCAACACGGGGAAACAACACTCTGGACTTTGTTTACACCACACAGAGAGGAGCTTACAAGGCCCTCCCCCACCTCGGTGCCTCAGACCACATCACTGTCATGCTAATGCCTGCATACAGACCACACGTTAAAGTCGCCAAACCAGTTCACAAACAAATACAAGTGTGGCCGGAAGGGTCGTCTCGGTGCCTCAGACCACATCACTGTCATGCTAATGCCTGCATACAGACCGCTCGTTAAAGTCGCCAAACCAGTTCACAAACAGATACAAGTGTGGCCGGAAGGGTCGTCAGAGGCTCTTCAAGACTGTTTTAACACCACTGACTGGAATATGTTTAAGCAGGCTGCCACATACAATAACACCACAGACCTCCAAGAGTACTCAGAGACTGTCTCTGCCTGCATCACCAAGTGTATTGATGATGTAACACAAAGTGATGGTCACAAAGACCATCACTGTCCGGGCCAACCAGAAGCCGTGGCTGACAGGGGAGGACTACAGACTCCTGAAGGCTCGGAACGCTGCCTTCAGAGCTCTGAACGAGCTGAACGTCTTCTTCGCTCGCTTTGAGGAACAAAACAACATCACTGCACAGAAGACTCCGACTCCAACGGCTAGTCATGCACCACATCAAGTCTGCCTTGCCTTCCAGTTTGCATATCGGACCAACCGCTCGACCGACGATGCCATCGCCACTGCCCTCCACTCAGCACTCACACATCTGGACAAAAAGGACTCATACGTCAGAATGCTGTTCATAGACTTCAGTTCAGCATTTAAGACAATCATCCCTCAACAGCTCATTGGTTAGACTTTCCCCCCAAGGATGTGTGCTGAGCCCCCTCCTCTTCACTCTGCTGACCCACGACTGCACACCGTCACACAACTCCAACCTCTTCATTAAGTTTACGGAAGACACGACTGTGGTGAGTCTCATTAGCAACAGAGATTAGACAAACTACAGGAGCGAGGTGAGCCACCTGGCTGGGTGGTGCAGTGACAACAATCTCTCTCTGAATGTGGAGAAGACTAAGGAGATTGTTGTTGACTTCAGGAGAGTGCGGACTCAGCATGCTCCTCTGACCGTCAATGGTGCGACTGTGGAGAGAGTGAGCAGCACCAAGTTCCTGGGTGTGCACATCACAGAGGACCTCTCCTGGACCTGTATCGTGATACGTATCGTATCGTGGCCTCTGTATCGTGATACGTATCGTATCGTGACTTTGCTGGTGATACACAGCCCTAATTTGGACCTTGAGTTTTCATCCATGACAAGTAGCCTAGACTACCCCAAAACACATAAATATGTTACATGAATGTGTGCTTTGCTTTTGCAGTACAACCAAGTCCTATATTTCTAATGTGGAAAAAAGTGCTACCTCCCGACACAGCTCCCACATACCCAGGTCCTTCCACTCCCCCCTCCCACTAACACACTGTGACCTGCACTAGTCACTTTGTGCAGCATTGGTCTGCTCATTCAACATTGAACTGACCTCATTCAACTACCTCTACTGACAGTTTAAATAAAGAACTGCTCTCTGAGCTTTTTGTCACTTTAATCAGACTGAATAAGCTCTTTTGCACTACAATCGTTATATCTGCACTGTTTGTTTATTTCTGCCATGTGCTGCTTTATCTTTTTTTACATGTCCTTATTTGTATAGTTGTATTTTATATATATTTAATCTGTATTTTTACGTTCTACTGTTAGTGTTATCTGTATGCACCAAGGGTCTGAGAGTAACGCAATTTCAATTATCTCTATGTATGTGCTGTACATGTGGAAGAATTGACAATAAAGCAGACTTTGACTTTTGACTTTTTATTAGGTCGGGCCGGCTCTGTTTAAAAATGAATATGAACTTGTTTTCTTTGTGTTATTTGTGGTCTGAAAACACTGCATCTTTTTTTGTTGTTGTTATTTTGACCAGTTGTCATTTTCTGCAAATAAATTTAGATTTTGGGAGAAATGTTGTCAGTAGTTTATAGAATAAAAAAAGAAAAAAAGAAAAAGAAAAAGAACAGAATGAAAAATGACTTTTGATTTAAAATTTGCTTATTCAAATTATTTAAATGTACCTATAAAATTCTCCATAGTGTCCCTCAGCCTACAGTATATCACACTTTGACAGAGCTTGCTTTTAAAGGGCCACTGCTCTTCTCGCAGAGTGATTTTTAGTTTTTTTTATTTTGTGTCAGAGTGTCCAAGTCTGAAGATAACTTATTCTCAACCACCTGCTCAACACTGTTCAGAGAATATTTTTGTTTGTTTGTGTCTGCCTTTTCCACAGCTAAACCTGTATATGCTCAGGATTTGTCTTAAAAAAAATTGACAGGAGTGGGCCAGTACCGGTCCACTCCAGTAGGTGGTGTAATACACAACAGAATAAAGTTACATAAATTCCAGAAGAGCCGTGGGATCTATTTGTATGTATATTACATTAAGTGAAACTATAGGTCTTTAGAAAGAAACCGATCCATCTTCTAACACCTGGAAATATTCCTCCTACAATCATTACATATAGTGGATCAGAAAGTGTTTTAACATTTCTGCAACTCTTGCCCATGTTTGATTGCTAAAACTTAAACTAGTTCTTCTTATTCTTACATTGTTTAAATTAATGCCAAGTGCAAAACTGCTGTATCTAAACGTCCCCCACAATAAATTGCTAATTTACTGTAATCAAATATCAAATTTTCTTGTATAGTGTGTGAGGTAAATATTTGATGCAAATAAAATTGAAAACAAATACAAAAATACATAAAACAGTCTCAAAATTCTAAAAAACTTGGAACACAGTGTGTGTGTGTGTATGTGTACCTACTTAACCACATTTTGGGGACAAATTTGTACACAAAAGTGAGCTAAACCTGACAAAATCTCCAAAAACCTCCCTTTGGCATAAAAATAAAGTTATCAGATTGTTTTAATTGTAAAAATGCAGAAAGTTTCCTGTAAGGGGTAGGTTTAGGTGTAGGGCGATATAATACACAGTTTGTACAGTATAAAAACCATTACGCCTATGGAATGTTCCCATTTAGATAGCTAAGTAAACGTGTGTGTGTGTGTGTGCACTTCTTTAACCTATATTGTGAGGACCAAATGTCCCCACAAAGGTAGCAAATCATGAACATTGTGGGGCCATTTATATATAAGATTACCTCAGTATAAAAACCATTACGCCTATGCAAAGTCATCCTATGATATAAAAACAAGTGTGTGTGTATCTGTGTGTGTGTGTGTGTGTGTGTGGCAAATTGAATTATTCATTAGTTAATCTTCTAGGTGCCCTGTGTAAGCTTGCGTGAAACTGACTGAAAATCATCAACACACAAAAAAAGTCATCTTTATCAGTTCAAAATTATGAAATGATTATTCAAAAAATAATGAAGAAACAAAATTAGGGAAGGGGGTATTTTACCTACTGCAAATGACATTTATACTTTCAGACAAATGTTGCCAGACTTAAATAGCCAGATACTTTTTGGAGGCACTTGCAAATTATTTACTTCATTGTAACACTGATTAAGAGTAAGTAAAATCAACAGCAGTATGAAAATGTATGAAACAAGGATAAAGTGAAAATTATTTTCTTTTCTTTTCTTTAAACACATCAACACAGAAGACTTCATGGCAAAGTTGGAGATGAAAAAATAAGGAAAATAAAAACGTTTTATTTGAAGAAAAAGTGGAATGCAAAATCCTTGATGTTTTGTGTCAAATAATTTAAGAAATTGTTTTATGAGTCATCCTCTCTGAATATCTTTGAAAACAAACCTTTAGAAGGCATCAACAGAGATAAACAGAGCAGCGGTTATGACACACTGAACTTTCCCTGGAAACCAGTAGAAAGTCAAGAAACAGCAACAGAACAGGCCACACAGACAACCTGGCGATCTGGTCACTGTCTCAGTCACACACACATAAAGGATGGGCAGATGGCGGTGTGGAAGAGGAAAACTTGAGCAGTTTTGTTTCAGAGTACCTGTGAGTATCAGAAAAAAATATGTTTATAGAATTATCCCCATGAAAACAGTGGTGCCACACTGGGCATGTGTGCAGTAAGATGTTTCAATATCAAACAAATTTGATAACACCAGATTTCCATTAAACCATAAAACATTGCATTTAAAATTTTAATGTGCAAAAGTTATCTATTTCTCTATTTAATTGTTTTTTCTTTGTAATAATATGAGTATATATTTTAAAAATGCTATACATTTGATTTAATCAGATACATGATTTAATAGAAAAGAGCAGAACTGCAGTGTTAATGTCTGCAGCACCATCAATTACAGGATTAGCAGTGAACATACCACAGACAGAAACACACAAACACACACACACAGTATTCTAACTAGACAGAGTTTATTAGAGAGATCAGATGGTGCCGTGTATGGCTGTCACGGTGTGGAGCTCTCCCGTTCTTTTGCTCTTTTTGTTTGTTTGTTCTGTGTTTAGTCATTCTGCAGCAGAGGATTATTGCATCTTTGATTGCAATGTCTCAGCAGTTACAGTGTGACACTAAAAACAAATCAAGTTTCAAAAAATGTAGAAACTTCAGGATGGTGTGTGGATAAGATATTATGCACTAGCTGAGCTACACACAAACATGAGAGTGATAAGTATGCTGTGTATATGATGTGTCATCAGGAAGATGGAAAGATATTGTGTATTTGTGTGTGTTATCTTTGAGTCAAACTGGAAGTTTTTTTTTTTTTATTAGATGACTGTAATGTGGTGTTTGGGTTTTGTCATGTTCATGTTTTCAATGTCTTTTATTTTGTATTGTTTCACCCTGTTAGTGTCATGCTTCCCTTGCCTTCATGTATTCATGCCATTGGTTCCTCTGTTCATTGTGTCATGTTCTGATTGGTTGTCTTAGTCATGTGTCTTGTTTCCCATTGGTTTGTTCGTGTCTTGTGACCCTCTTGTCTGCTATAAGTAGCCATCATGTTGCCATTGTCTCTCGTCGTGTATTGATGTTGTAACCTACTGTCGGTGAGTCAGGTCTGTTCATGCCTCGTCAAGTCAAGTCTGTGTGTCTAGTCTTCGTCTGTTTGAATTATGTTTGGATCACTGTAAATAAACTGCACTTGGGTTCTCACTTCAACTCGCCTTCAGTGGATTGATTCGTTACAATGACACAATGTCTGTGTGTGTGGGAAGAGTGTCAGGGGTTAGCATTTCATATAATGGGTGTTGCAATGGAAAACACAAGTGATTTATTAATGGACAAGATCCTGGTTTAGTTTAGGGTTTCCACTGACGGGAGCGGGTTGGCTCGATGGGGTCCAACACAGGCCTGCTGTCTTCAAAATCTTATCTTAATGAGATCAGGGCCGTTAGCTATCAATTAAACATTGATATGAAACAGCACAGATACGGGCATTGTCAAAAGAACTGATCAGTCTTTCACAGCTTATCTGTCAAGCTGTCTTCAAGGGGATGGAAAACATGATTTGTTGTTGAGTTAGGACCCTGTTGTGAGTAATCACAGCTCACAAAATAACTGGTGAGATCTGAATGGATAGTTCAAAACTGAACCTGAAAAACATAAAACATCATCAACATCGTTATGCACATGCGTGTGATGCATGGACACCATGGACCCTGGGTGCTTCTCGCTCAGCAGTCCGGACTACCCTTTGTAGTCTTCTGAGGTCAGATTTGGTAGCTGAGCTGAACCAGACAGTTATAGATAAACTAATCATTACATCTAAACCAACAACATGTTTACTAGATCCCATTCCCACTAAATTATTGAAAGAGTTGTTACCTGTAGCAGAAGAGCCACTTCACAATATTATTAATTCATCTCTATCTCTAGGTCATGTTCCAAAACCGTTTAAGATTGCAGTTATTAAGCCTCTCATTAAGAAACCGCAACTTGATCCAAATGAATTGACAAATTACAGACCCATTTCAAATCTTCCGTTTATGTCTAAAATATTAGAAAAAGTTGTCCACTCAATTGTACACCTTCTTGCAAAAAAAAAAAGATATCTATGAAAAATTTCAGTCTGTATTCAGGCCTCATCATAGCACAGAAACTGCGCTCGTTAAAATAACAAATTATCTACTTCTAGCTTCTGACCAAGTATGTGTCTCAATACTAGTTTTACTCTATCTTAGTGCTGTGTTCGACACCATAAACCATGACATACTCTTAGGCCGACTACAAAATTACACTGGTATTCAGGGACAGGCATTACAGTGGTTTAGAACATACTTAGCAGACCGTTACCATTTTGTCTACTTAAATGGTGAAAAATCAGAGTTATCAGTAAATTATGGGGTGCCACAAGGATCCGTGTTAGGCCCTCTGTTATTTTCAATACACATGCTGCCACTTGGCAAAATTATTAGAAAACATGGAATTAGTTTCCACTGCTATGCCGATGATACTCAGTTATATATTTCATCACGACCAGATGAAATTTCTAAACTATCCAAGTTGGCAAATTGTGTTAAAAATATAAAATATTGGATGACCAGTAATTTTCTCCTATTAAATGCAGACAAGACTGAGGTATTACTTATTGGACCAAAAACCTGCACTCAGAATCTCTTAGAATACAATTTGCAACTAGAAGGATGTACTGTTATGTCATCATCTGCAGTTAAAGACCTGGGTGTTATATTAGACAGCATCTTATCTTTCGAAAATTATATTTGATATGTTACAAAAACAGCCTTCTTCCACCTCAGAAACATTGCTAGGCTACGGAACATGTTATCTGTTTCTGACGCAGAAAAGCTAGTCTACAGTTAGTCCAAAATGCAGCTGCTAGAGTTCTTACCAGGTCAAAACATATGATCATATTACCCCAATTTTATCATCTCTACACTGGTTACCTATTAAGTTCCGTATTGATTTCAAAATATTGCTACTGACCTATAAGGCACACTAAATGGTTTAGCTCCTGTATATTTAACTGATCTTCTTATGCCCTATAATCCATCATGCTCTTTAAGGTCACAAAACTCTGGACGTTTAGTAGTGCCTAGAATATCTAAGTCCACTAAAGGAGGAAGATCATTTTCTCATCTGGCTCCCAAACTCTGGAATAGTCTTCCTGATAATGTCCGGGGCTCAAACACACTCTGTTTAAATCTAGATTAAAGACACATCTCTTCAGCCAAGCATTAGCATAATTAATCTCAATCTTACCCTTGTTCCCAGTTAGATCAGATAAAAGTCGCAAACATATTTTTTGTTGAAACTTTATGAACAGCAGCTATGCTAATTCCTTTCCACTGCCTTTCTGTTCCTACCAAGGGATGCCCATCTCGAGGTATCTAGAGATTACACCAGCTCCAGCGTTGATCCAGCCTCATCGAAAGACTTCTGATGATCCAACACCTGTGAAGAGGTTATTCTGACCCCTGCGAGGATCCCAGATGACGCCAACTTGAATCGGCATGCACAGCTGCCAAATTTTCTCTATATTGTAATCATTATGATCACACCTGTAATAATCACTTTAATGAGCTTCTGCCTGAAATTAATTCATGTTAGCTAACTGTATGATTCTATTACCTTGATCTGTTCATTTGTTAAATGAACATTACTTGGACACATTCACTTCTGATAACAGATCACTCTAAATTTTAATGTAGACACATGCATTTTCTGTAAAGCTGCTTTGAAAAAATCGGTATTGTGAAAAGCGCTATACAAATAAATTTGAATTGAATTGAATTAAATCTTGAACACTCAGATTTAAACTGCTAAATATATCATCTCTTTCCAGACAACTGGACAACTCAAATGTAAGTTAATGCTTAAAACCAGAAAGTGAGATTACTCTCCTGTAAAACATACACAAACACAGCTCTGTTTCATTTCCATCCTTCTCGGCACTGGATGACGCATGTTCAGAATAGTTGAGAAAATAATCATCATTTTATTACACCACTGTGATCACAACATGAAAAATCCCACACAGGAGTAATCACTGGCTCTTGCTAGAGTTTGCACGTGAGTCAAGCAGCTGTAGGGGCAGTTGCTGCTCTGGGCACCTTTAATGAGTGTCACTAGAATAAGCACAGCACAGAAACAAAGCAGAGCTGACATCTGAAAGAGCAGTTTTGCTCGTCTAAATGTACAGTAATTGCCCATGGTAAAGTGAAGGGTTAATACATTTCCCCTAATGCAGTTTCTCTGAAAACAGCACTAACACTCAATATCAGCTCCAGGGTGGGAATGGTGGTATACTGTCTCCCTGCTCCCATGTTTCCCCTCATTGGCATTCCGATTAGAGCTCAGATAAGCTGCAGATCCATTTACAATCACAGCTTCTGTGATTTTTTTTTTTTTTTCTCTAAATAAGTAAATTACCTCTAATACTCTCTCCAGCACTCAGACTGTTTAGCCGTTATGTAAGCCAGATGTTTCACACACACACTGGGGTGGGTGGGTGCCGAACACATTAACAAATGTTACAAGAAACATGCTGTGCATTGGTATGGATAGACACACACACATTGTACTGCACATGCTGAACAACATACCATCATTAGAATTGTTCTTCTATTTAAAAAAAAAAAATTTTTTAAGTGCACGACACCAGTGTTATGTATTTTTTGCAGTCTGATTTTATCTGGTTAGATTTAATTTAATTTAATTTTCATTCTCTGGACTTACTGTCGCATTAATTGTCACTGAATTGTAACACTTGTAACCCTGTTTAGTTTCTAATGCAAAAAAAATTTAAAATACTTTAAATGATTTGAAAGGAATTCAAATGCTTCCACTCATTCACTGTCTATGTAGTGTATTTTTAAATGTTTTATGCATTTCTTCATCTCATAAAACAATAATAATAATAACAACAACAACAACTAATAATAATAATAATAATAATTAAAATTACTAAGCATTTTTTCAGTAATGTATGATCTACTACTGGACATACTGAAATTAAAGTTATCTGTTCAAATTATACAAATTCCAAACTTACTGTGACAGTTGAAATAATAGTACTTATAGTCATATTTTGGATTATAGATAATAGTCTAAAAATTGGCCACTGAAAAACACACTTTTCTTGAATATCTAAATATTTTCATAGTACTGTTACTATATATATATTAATAGAATTTTATTTAATTTTTAGTAATTTCAGTACTTCACCTTAAATTTATTTTATTTCAGTTTATTTCTAATTTTTAAGTTTTCAATCTAATATTAACTTTATTTTATTTCAAAATATTTTATTTATTAGCTATTATAGTCAGGGGTGCACATAAGTGGTCCGCAGGTCCGCATGCGCGACCAAAATTAAAAATGGGCTGTATACAGTGCCTTGCGAAAGTATAAATTTTTTTCACATTTTGTTATGTTGCTGCCTTATGTTAAACTGCTTTAAATTACTTTTTCTGACCTCACTATTCGGGGAACAGACCGTCTTTATAGATTGGACAGCGCAAGTACTTCTATCAATTTAGCGGGTAGAACAAAAGTCATCATGGCAGTTATTTGAGATTTGACATACTAGTCATATGGTGCGTAGCGTCCTGGAGATGTTGTCCGACAGGAGTTCCGCTCCGACTCTTCTGGGGTGCAGGCCATCAGCGCGAAAAAGCCTAGGACGCTCCCAGAAAAGATTCCAATTATTAACAAAGAGCAGTTTCTGTTCTTTACACCATGACAATAACCATTCATTTAAAGCAAAAAGTCTACTGAACCTTTCGTGTCCTCATCGATACGTGGGAAGCGGTCCTGAGATGATGATCGTCATCATGGGCAATGTGCTGCGCACTGTCACGATCAGGCTCCTGAAGTCCCTCTTCAGTGACTCCGTCTGCCGCAGCTTGGTGGGGGCTCTCATCGCCGTTCAGGATGGCGGGTATCTGCACAGAAACATCGAGAACACGAGCACCAGGGAAACAGTGGGTGTGCACTTTACCTTCAGCTAACGTAGCACGGACTTGCCGGACGATGGAGTCTCCGACGATCACAGCGTTGTGGGCCTGTGCAGAGAAACACACGGAGTAGAGGTGGTGGGAGAGTTAGAAGCGCGCTGTATACTTACCCCGGACTTGTGAGCGTCAGCCCAGAATGTTCTCCGCTCTCTCAGCTGGGTCTGCCTCTCCACCAGGTCACGGATCTGCTTCTCCACGGCTTCCAGAACGTGTCCTCACCTGCACTCAAAGTTAGACACACATCCACCATTAAAGCAAGTAACAGTGAGTAAAACAATGGTAATGTGTGTGAATAGAGTATTAGCAATGTAAGCGAGATTAGCGGGAACCACGCTGGCGATGCTAATGGGCTATATGCTAATAGCGGACTCGGGAAATCAAAATAAAACTAGTGATAACAAGGCGCTCTGATTGTTTTTGTTGTAGAATACATAAAGCAGAGACTTGGCTTATGTTTACTGCTTAAAATTAGCTCAGCACCAGTTCAGCAGATAGAAGATTTTGTTAATTTACTTGCGTTTGGGTGACGTTTCCTTGTTTGGCTGCTTGAGGGAATCCCGGCTTTTGATTGGTTACTGGTCGGGCATCTGGATGACGTGGTTTCTGGGAATTCCCTATGGAGATTGGTTGGTTTCTTGCAGCTGGAACATTTCCAGATACCAGGTTCTTTGTTCTGTTGGTTATTAGATAGTTTATTTATGCTGAAGCCAGTCACGAGACAACCCTGACGTTCTGTTGCTTAAATGAGTCCAGATGCAGGGGTCAGTTATTGCGGTCTTAGTGCTTTTCTTTGAGTCTCTTGAGAAGATAAGCCGAAGGGGACAGAAACTGCTGAGACACTGAGCTGACCCTGTATGTAGTTTTACGACCGCAGATGGCTGGGGAGGAGAACCTTTAGTTTTTCCGGTGGAATGCAGAGATTCAATGTTCGTTTGTGTCTGCTCACAGATTCAATGGTTTCTGTTTTTGAAGACAGAAATCCTACAAGGATGAGAGGCAAACGCCCCGAGGATTTGCTGGACAGTGGGCCAGAAGAATGAGCGAGGCGTACCAGATAGCAAGTGAAAACAGCAAGTAGGCAAGTGCAAGAGGCAAAGCCCAGTACGACCTTAAAGTAAAAGGTGTAGTGCTATGACCTGGAGACAGGGTATTAGTCAGAAATCTCAGCGAACGTGGAGGTCCGGGGAAACTTAGACCATACTGGGAGAAAACCATCTATGTGGTCAAAGAGCAAGTGGCTGACAACCCAGTGTATAAAGTGAGTCCCGAGGATGGAGGTAAGAAGGGAATATGTACCTTACATCGGAACCTGCTGTTGTTAGTAAATGACTTACCTGTGGAAACTCCATTGGATCCTGGGAAATCTGCGAAGCAGAAGCAAAACAAACAAAAGGACAAAGAGACACAGAACAGGGAGCTTGTTTACCATGCAGGAGACGAGACAGATTCGGATGAGGATGAAACTGAGGAGTATTGGCTAAGGATTCCTTCAAGTTGGACAGAACCTAGAAGGGAGGATACTTACTTGCAAGTCCAGAATCAAGTCAGGAGAATCTTCTGGTAGAAACGGAGATACCAGTACCTGCAAGTGGAGAGCAAGATCAAACACAAGTGTCACTAGAAGGGAGAGATACTCAAAGCAGTAGTCGGTTAGTGGATGAAACTGTTCACCGCTCAATATCTTCACCAAGGAGGGAAGACAGTGAAGTTGAGAGTATACGGATGAATGATGCAAGAGAAGACCCACTGGAAGAAGATCCAATGACAATAAGACGATCTGCACGAGAACGAAAACCCAAGAGCATGTTCACATATGAGACATTAGGTCAACCCTCAATACAACCCCATACTGCACTTAACAATGTAGCAGCTTATACACTACCATACTTACCTGTGTGGGCAGCACCTTATCCTGTGCCACATTCATTTCAGATTTCGCCTTACACTGACCTAAATACATTCATACCCTTCACATCCACAATGCCAGTATATTGAACACAAGACATACAAAGAAAAAAAAAACAAAAGGGGTTAAAAGACATACAAAAGAAAAAAAAGGGGGTTAAATTGTGTGAATTTGTGTAACTGGAGCCTATTTCATTTTGTCGGGGAGGATGTGACACCCTAAAGTATGTACACATTTTGGGTATTGTGATTTTGGAAGGAAACGTTTATTTTTCTTATATTGTTTTCATTTTACATGTAGTTGATATGTTGAATGTAATGGGAAGCTGAAAACAGTTAAATGTGAGTCATTGTCTATTGCTGAGTGAGACCGGGACTCTTATTCTGAAAATGAGCTGGATGACTCCTATTTTGGCAATGAGCGGAGAACTCCCAGGAGCAGTGTTGCGCTTGCGCCCTCACAGTTGCTGGGGATTATGTGCGACACAGACATATGTGCTCCTGTCTCCTCAATTTTTCCTATTTTTACAGGTATGACATTCAATAACGAAAAACAATATGCACACGAGTGATGCGATCGTTATGTGTATGTTTAGGTTGTAATTATGTGGTTTATAAATGTTCGGTTTACGAAGTTATTGTAAATGCGTGGACCGTCCGCCATTTCAGGGACGCGGTAAAATGCCCGTGTGTGTACTTAGGTAAAATGGACGCTTGTAATGTGCTCGCGAAATGTGTTTATTTCGACTCACATCGGCTCCAGTTACCAGGTTATAATGTGTATATTTTCTTATTTGTATTGTAATTGTGTTGAGTTAATCAGAGTTCATTTGTGATATAAATATCGATGCATTTCTCCAGACAATGTTTAAAACAGACATTCCAGTGCAGACGAATGTAATGTGATTCTAATTAATGCAGAAGGGAAACAATATGTTAATGTAATATGAGGGTTAATCTGATTATAAGATCAGTAACTAAAGTGTTAGATGTGTATGGATTACATATATTTCTCAGGTCCTTATGCCTTACATGTTAAGTCATGTGTGATGATTTAATATTCATCAGATACGGTTTGATTTCTTTGAATAGATGTAAAGGAGCAAAGTGAAGAGCTCAAATGTATGTTGTTTTGTAGGAAAAGAGGTAAAACAATGAAAAGGTGAAATGTG
>NW_015659719.1:2124-2967 GCF_001515625.1 Sinocyclocheilus rhinocerous | reverse complement strand
CCAAGTTTTGCTGCCTGGATTTTCCCTGGATCAAACAATTTTTTTCCTATCTTCGTGGACTGAATTTTTCCACTTTTGATTAACATTGCTATATATTTTTTATTTTATTTTTTTTAAACTGAATTGGACATTGAGACTTTTGACTTTGCATCTGAAACTTAACTGGACATTGAGACTTTGAATTCAAAACTGAAATTTCAAAATGAGATTTTTAGATTCAAGATCAAATTCTCAATTTCAAATTTCAGTTTTCAATGTTTCAATGTCCAATTCAGTTAAAAAAAATTTTTTTTTTTAAATATAGCAATGTTAATCAAAAGTGGAAAAATTCAGTTCACGAAGATAGGAAAAAAATTGTTTGATCCAGGGAAAATCCAGGCAGCAAAACTTGGAAAAACTCTAAACAAATATAGTTTGGTCCTACCAGATCGACAAATTTTCTCTTTTACTCCGTTTCCAGGCACGAAATGATGGGCTCGCCAGCCAGTCCAAACCGGAATACGAGTATTCAGCAAGGACAGGATTCAGAATCACAATTCTCAACAAAGACAAAAAAAATATAAAAATAAAAAAAAACCCGGCCTTGACAAAAACAAAGCCAAAAACAATCGTCAGTAACTTGTTTGAATAAACCATTTCAAATGACTAAAGCGTCTGCTTCAATTATTTGCATATACGCAACACATACATGCTAATCGCCATGTGCTCAATTACAACACTAGAGTCTATGCCAAGCGGCAACCTCCCGCTCTCTCGTCATGCCAACAAGGAAGTGACTTAAACTGTAATTCATCAACTGGCCGCTAGAGGCTGGCTGCACAAGGGAGTCAATCCCATAGACTC
>NW_015659719.1:618-698 GCF_001515625.1 Sinocyclocheilus rhinocerous | reverse complement strand
TAATTCAGGTAATTCAGGTTTTGAGAGGACTCGAATCCGAAGATTCGAAGTCAACCTGATTAGAACTGATGATAGTTTAC
>NW_015659719.1:331-411 GCF_001515625.1 Sinocyclocheilus rhinocerous | reverse complement strand
TTATAAATGATATAAATGAAACAAGAATTTATTGGCTATTCTAGATTACATTAAACTAAGCTAAACACACCACACACACA
>NW_015659719.1:0-200 GCF_001515625.1 Sinocyclocheilus rhinocerous | reverse complement strand
GAATTCCCTTCGGAGATTGGTTGGTTTCTTGATGACGCAGAGGCTTGAGCAGTTCTTCTGAAAAGTCTGAGTTTGCAAGACTTTAGGCTTTTGAAGATCTCTGGCAATCGCGAAGTTTCAACTGAAGTGTTTGAGTTTTGGGATGACCCATCGCGTTGATGGTAAGCGTGTGAGCACAGGTTGGAGTGCTATTAACACGG
>NW_015659718.1:0-839 GCF_001515625.1 Sinocyclocheilus rhinocerous | reverse complement strand
TACCTATTCAGTACCTCCGTGTAGGTATAGGGGAATAATATGCGAAGTTTGGGGAATAAAGGGGTAACAACCTGTAAAATTACAAATCATTTATACTGTAAGTATTTTGAAACTAAGAGGTGCTTATTCTAATATTACGTGGTATGTATGGCCTAAACAACAATCTTATGTTTGGGAATGATTTAGAAAGACGATATATACTTTTTATAATTTTATATTGGTATTTTATTATAGGCGTACAGGTATTTTTTAACCATGGGGTACAGATTCTATTATAAAAGGACGGACATGATGGAGATTACTGAACAACAAAACTGGACATCTAGTGAAATGAGTTAATGAGTTTCTGCGATGATTTATAATTCACGAGTCTGCTTACCTTATGAAAGCTTATTTGTCGATTTCGGCAACTTCACACCAGCAACTTCTCAACACCACGATCACCAAATAACTTTGCATGATATACCATCAAGGTTCAATGCAGCTTAAAACAAGTTTACCTCTTTCCAGCTGTTCGCAGAAAAAATACATGATACAACATTTGTATTTCAGAGGATGTATACTGTGGTGTTTTTATAGCAAAAAAAATGTAGAGGGTTTAATTTGGCCATCGAACAATTAAATTAAAACTAGTGCAATATTTTTCTCTGTAATTACTGTGCAAATATACACTTGTTCTGTGTTTAAGTCCCACTTGTTCCTCCCTTGTTCCATGTAGTTACAGGGTAAATACAACATTTGCGGGCTGTAAATTAAAGTGGTGCTTTGTTCCCCCCCTGTTCCATGTAGTTACGGGGTAAATACAACATTTGAGGGCTGTAAATTAAAGTGGTGCTTTG
>NW_015659717.1:914400-938978 GCF_001515625.1 Sinocyclocheilus rhinocerous | reverse complement strand
GTAATTGTGCATTAACAGCTGTCAACCATGTAGGTACGCAAACGCGCGCTCTGAACTAATTTACACAATGCATTTCTTATTTTGGTCGCACATGCGGACCACTTATGTGCACCCCTGTTCATACTGATGAAAACAAATGGAGAATAGCGTTTATGAAACACTGTTACATTAATGAAGCAATATACTGATTAGTCTTTACTGATTTGTAAAGAACAGCTTAATGGATGCAATCTCAGTGAATTCTGTTTGTCTTGTTAGTCGACCTCTGCTGCTCATAATGAAGACCGACAGAAAATCCAGGGCATAAAGGCTAAAGAAAAGAAGTACCACAAGGTGCTCTTAATTCATATATATATATTAGTTTAGTTATATATATTAAACTATATTAGACATATTAGTATATTTCGTTTTCTGTTTTTGCTACCTTCTTTTTTCTCTTATTGGCTTATATAACCCTATAAAAAACTATATTTTTTGCAGCACATTCCTATAGACAAAGTAGTACAGATGGTGCAAGCTGACCATGAAGAGGACACTTTTGGTATTATATGAAGCATACTAAGGAAAATTCCATTGCCGATGTGAACATATTTGAATGCTTTTAACTTTATTTTGTTTCTTTGTGTAAAAGATAACAGCATAGTCCCAGACTCCCAACCTGTGAGAAAGGAAAGCTCATTGTGAGTGTATTATTATTAGCATTTTGATTACCATTTCCTAATTGTTTAACATTACGTCCATTTTAGAGAGGATTCTGTCTGCTCACAATATAATGTATGCTTGGATGTCTATCTTCTACATTTTACTGATCAGTTCACCTGCTATCTGGAGCTTGAACTCTAGTAAAAGGAGAATCTCTGTATCTGGATCACTGCTGGCTCTGCAAAAAGATTGCTCTAAAAACGGCACTATATCAGGTGAGTTAACAGATATGTAAGGTATGTTTTATCAGCAAAGAATAAACTACAATACGTGACTCTTGAATACATAATTGTGATTGGTCAATCCCGGCATTCCGTAGTAAAATATTTTTGTATTATTATGACATCTATACTATAATTGACTATTTGAACCAGTTTCCTACATAGCTGTGCTAGTTTCAGGTCTCTTATCACTGTGCAGTCTCATTCTCACATAATAAAATATAATCATTTACTCTCATTATTACTCCCCCATTGGTTATGTTTTATTCTTTGCACTACTATTCAGGGAGGCAAGTGTAATCCAGTTCATGAAAGAATTACTCTTTTTTTTATTTTTATCCTGAATCAGTTAAACACTGAATCAGTCTAATTATTTACTCACTGAATCTGTCAGATTGTTTACTTAATTTCCCTGCTTCAAATCTTGAATTTAGGAAACACTGCTCTTGATAGTTTGTCACTATATGAATCAGGTGGCTTTGTGTAACCTTGCATTCTGTGTAATCATCTCCAGATGGTAGTTCTCATCCCCCTCCTCAGCGTCTGTCCCCGGCACAGTGTGCATCCAGAGCCCTGACCCACAAGCAGCTGCACACCCAGCTCACTCAGAGATTGGAGGAGGTGGTGAGGGAGCAGCAGGGTACAGATGGCCGTACAGCCCAGAGAGGCTCCTCACTGGAGCCCAGGACTGCAGGTCAAGAGAAAGAAAATATGGAGAAGTCAGTGAAGTCCATGCCTGCTAGACCTGCACAACAGAGAAGGAAGAGTAGTGAAATTCAGGGCGACACATCAGACCATGACAATGTGAGACTCTTTTAGTTGGAATAGATGTCTTTAAGTTATAAAGAGCAAATATTATTAGTGTTTGATAAGGCAGGTATTACTATTACTTGAATTTGGAGTCGATTTGTTCTAGGCACATTGAGATGTGGCACTTAAAGAAGTTCACTTCCAGAACAAAAATTTGCAGATAATTTACTCACCCCCTTGTCATCCAAGATGTTCATGTCTTTCTTTTGTCAGTCGTAAAGAAATTATGTTTTTTGAGGAAAACATTTCAGGAATCTTCTCCACAATTTATATACTTTTTAACCTCAAATGCTCGTCTTGTCTAGCTCTGCGTGTACTCCGTTTTTTACGGTTATACAGTAATACCTATAAACACTCAAGTATGCTAAAGTGTACTTCTTTTTTTTTACCAGGGATGTTCCAATCCCATTCCTTTCTCCCCATGATTTTCTGTCCTCTCTCTACTATCCTGTTCATTAATAGCCTATAAATCAATGAAAACAAAGCAAGGTTTATTATATTAAACTGTATTTGTTGTTATTGTTCTGAAGATGGCACATGCTGCAGATGGTATGGTGAAAATTATATCCAGTCATTATAAGAGAACTGCCAAAGCAGCATCCCATGAACCTGGAGGCCCGTGTAATATCGGGTCTACAAACAGGTGACACAGACTGACCTTTCATTCATGCCCTACCTTTTCCTCTGTCCTCACATGGAATAACACTGTTACCTTCACTTTCAGATATCTGCTCAATAAGAGCTGCTGTCCATCCTCCACTGTAAGTCATTTAGAAAGAAAACAGTATTTGTAATGTCAAATCAATACAGCATCAAAAAAGCATATGCTGGTTAGGTATGTTTTGAAGCATGGCAGCTGGTTATGAGCTGATCCTGAGCAGGAGCTAGTTGCTTAGGGCCAGCACAAGACCAACGAAGGACCAGCTTAAACCAGCTCAAACCAGCTGCCATGCTTTAAAACATACCTAACCAGCATATGCTGGTTTTTTTCAACAGGGTAGTTACAAATGTGATGCAAACTTACCATTTTTTTCCCTTGCACGTTGTGTTACAGGAGAAAACTGCTGCCAAGAGTTCAAGTTTGCACAAAACACAAGACAAAGCCAAGGAGTTCCAGCAGCTTGAGTATTGCATTCTACTGACTTCAATCCCTTAAACTCGGGATATTTTGTTTTGGAAATATATTTTATAAATAATTGAATTTATTGTGTTTGGTCTCCTCAGGGATGTTTATGCATTTACAGAAGACACACCAAAAATTAGTGTGGTAAGGACACCAATAGCTCTGAATGCAAACATCATAATATTTAAAAACATGATAATAAACTTCATTAGTTCTTAATTTTGTCCTTTTAGAGAAAGAAATCCTCTAATACATCCAGAGTGGAAAGCAGGTAATTCTGTTAATTTATAAAAACAGCCCCCTCTAGTGTTGAACAATACAATAATACTCAGTTAAAATCTCCAAAGAAATCCTGCATTTGTGAACATGTGACTGCTTGTTAATACATTATGTATTTTATTGCATATTTATATTACGTTTTCTCTTTTAGTCCACCAAGTAATCCTCAGACTCTCTCCAAGTCTGCTAAAAGACGTCGGCTTACAAAGGTTTCACATTTCATTAATTATTTGCGGATGGACACTTATGCATTTGTTGATTTAACATATGCCTATCACAAAAAAATCATTTTTTTTTACTTGGTTGTGTTATAATCTAGGCTGCCAAGGCAAATGAGAAGAAAAAGCTGTTCAGTGATACGGACACAGACAACATGACGGAGATTAGCTGGTTATACTCAGCCAACAGGAAACCCAAGCCCAAAGTGGCAGACTACAGCAGGCAGCCGGTTAAACCCATCTTTCCACCAGCTGACACTGCATGTATGCTACACCAGTCTCTTACATCTCCAACTGTTGTTTTGAACTCTTGTTTGTCATCTGCAGAGGTTAACTCTACAGTGAAGATGTGTGGCATCTATTTAAGGACTACACACTATTTATTGATAACTACTTTCCCTCTCTCTTTTTCACATCCTTCTGTACGTTAATCTCTTACACTTTCATTTTGTTTCAGTTAAATCACCATATACACCTTTACCTTCGCCAAAACCAGTGAAAGAACAAATCAAGCCAAAGCGGGTAAGAACAAGTGCCATATTCTACAATTTGTAGCTTTTTTGTCACGTTTATATTGTTATTTGGTGGTGGTGGTGGAGGTGATGGGGGGGGGTTAGGTGTTAATTGGTAAATATTGGTTGGTTATGTGGTAACTTGTTCATGGTTGTAACGTCATAAGCAGAATCATTTCCAAATTAACCATTTGCAGCTTAGTTTGGTTAGGTGGACTATTTTTTATAGCCATATTTATAGTAATTATTCACTTTTCTACTGAATTGGGTGAATAATAGAAGAGACAGAAGAAAATGGCTGAACAGGAGGATAAAAGGCAGCCAAGCATCAATAATAAGAAAGCCACAGGACGACCTCAAAGAGCTGCAGCCTTGACCAGAACCTACAGAGAGACGTCTGACTCAGACAACCAGTCCAGTCTGTCAGAGAGCGAAAAAGCACCACCCCCTAAGGCATGTGGTATTCAGCACAGTCAGATCACTGGGATCTTCTGTAGTTGTAAATGCCTTTATTTAAGATCTTCAGGGTCTAGACAGACTAATGATAATGGTCCTGATGAGCTTTATTTCTTTGTCTTTTCTGAATAGAAAAAAGCAGTTGGGCGAGCAGCCACGCTTCAGCAGACTGTCCCAGCTCGAGCCACAGAACAAGGAGAAAAGAGAGAGAAAACCTCTGTAGACATAGCCAAACTACAAAATGAGAAGAACGTACAGAAAAAGGCAGATAAAGGCTTTGCAAAGATTCTGGGAGGTCAGAGGAATGATAAAGGCAAGAAGATGTGTAGTCCAGAGCATCTTACAGTGAAGAAGACGTCATCTGCTCAGGGGTCAGTCAGAAGACAGAAGGAATCTTGGGCTGCAAGATTATCTTCCACATTCGCCTCACCTCCCTCCGTTGAGAAGATGAGATGTAAGAATTAAAGTGCCTTAAATTAGTTATTTGTATTTGTATAAATGTATGTCTGTCAATTAAGATGTTTATTTGCAAACTTTATGGGCAATTCAGGGGCATTAATAATTGTGTTAATTACTGGCTCTGAATCACTGAAATTTATTGAATGCACAGCCTGGTATAAAAACAACATCTTGTCTAACTGCTGTGTAAATTATATTTTATTTTTCTCTGTAGCGGGCGAAAAACTAATAACCAACTTGAGATCCAATGCTACACCTCTCCGTTCTCTGTCCATCTCTCCAATCGAAGCCAACTCTTCTCCACTACAGCCTCTCGGTTCTCTCAAAGCCTCCTCTCTCTGTAAAACCCCAAGGAATAAAGCTGCTGTGAAACTGCCATCTCACACCATAACACCTGTTTCCACAACCTCAAGAGGCTCTAAGCGGATTCCACCTGCTGCACAGGTAAACAGGAAACATAGTGCATGTTTTCAAATCACATGGAAAGTAAGATGATCAAGTACTAATGGGCGACATTACAGCTCTCAATGCTCATTTTATTGTTAGTTCTGATCATAAGCTTGTCTCAAAAAAATATTTGGCATTTTGTATCTGCCAAAAAAAAAAAATGATGCTAAATAAAGAGCTAACTTATTTCTGTGGCAAAGTAATTTTTATTTTGATGTTCACTACTGTTCAAAAGTTTGGGATTAGGTTTTAATACTTTTATTAAGTATTATTAAGTATGCATAAAAATGTATCAAAAGTGACAGTAAATACATTTATAATAGCAAAATATATCTATTTCAAATAAATGCTGCTCTTTTGAGCTTTGTATGCATTAAAGAGTCGTGAAAAATATATTACACATTCCTGATAACTAATAATCAGAAATGTTTCTTGAGCAGCACATCAGCATATTAGAATGATTTCTGAAGGATCGTGTGACACTGAAGACTGGAGTAATGATGCTGAAAATTCAGACACAAATAATTGTAATAATATTTCACAATATTACTGATATTTATTTACTGATTTTTTTATCAAATGAATGCAGCATTTGAAAGCATAAGAAACTTCTTTCACAAACATTAAACATCTGACTGACCTCAAACTTTTGAACAGTGTATAAAGCCATTCATTTATATTTGTTTTATAACCTTAACATTTATTTTTGTGAAATGTTTTTTAAGTGTGCTTGTGCTATCCTTCTGTCTTTATTTAAAAGGAATGCCACTTGGGTTGATATTTTACAGTGTAATACAATTACATGAATACATTCTAAGTGTGGCTTAAGTTTCCAGATGTTTTTTGGGGCCACATTGTGATTTGATTGTCTTATTCAGTCTTTATTTTAGCATAAACATGTTGTATTTGTCATTGCCTCTCTGATCTAAAGATTAATACGTTTATGTAATGCATAACTCCCGCAGGTTGAGCTGAGTCCAGTCCACTCATTCCTTACCCTGGAGGATTACACCCAGCCCTCCCCACGCATCCCTCCAGACCTCCAGGAGGAGCAGAGAGGTGTCATGAACAAAACCAGCCCAACATCGTTTGAAAGGAGGTCTGTCATCTCTGTGACAATGAGCCAATCCTCTCACATATCTGTGAGCAACATGGCCCTGATGTGCACTGAGCTAGAGGTACAGCTTTAACAGTTTATTTCAGAGCACAGTTTCACTTTTCATAGTACTACATTTCAGTAACACACCACTTCATTCTTGTACGACTTATAGAAAACACCAGCAAGCCAGAAAGGAAGTAAGGTTGAGAGACTAGAATTTAAGTCAGGTGAAGAGATTTTTTTAATTATGTTGTGTTTTTTTATGTTATTTGTTAGTATACAAAAATAAGCATCTTTTTTGTACCAATTGCCAATCAGGTCCAACAGCCATCCACAAGCATCTCACCCTGAGCCACTCCGCTAGTCTTTCAGAGAGAGATGAGGACAGTGAGGAGGACAAAGAGAATAAGGCTCCTTCTCCCTCGCAGCTAGCTCTGAAAATGAAGCCTAGAACGCTGTTTGTGCCTACTAATAAATCCTTCACTCCTAGTAAGGGTTTTTATCACCTTTTAAAAAAGATTATGCATCATCCTAACTAGGCATGGCGTGGCAAGTTACCAGCATAAAGTATTTTTTCCTTGTGGTAATACCAGCCAATCAGAACATATTTGATGTTTAATATACAGCCATGAAAAGCTAGATTCAGGACCAATAAGATTTCACTGTGGGCGGAGCAACCAAGCATGATGCAGCAAAAATAGAAACCAAACAACCTTGTTGAGTTCAAAAACTTTGATTAACTCAAAAAGTGTAAATGTGATTTATCATTTGATGCTTTATAACATGACATAATCAGGGTAGGTCTCTATATATACATAGCACATTACTGAATATTTAGATTTTGCAGACAGTTTTACTGGATGTGCATCTCAGTTTCTCGGACACAGATTAATCCCAGTCCTCGACTCGTCAGACACTGTTATTTTTGATTCTTCTTGGAAAATCTTGTTTTCCTGATTAAGAAATTAGCTCAGATTGCATTTGATTCTGTGAGTGATGTTGTGTTGCTGTGCTTCAGGCCCCAATACTAAACCGCTGGTGAAGGATCAGAGCAGCTCAGAGGAAGAAGAGGAGGACATAGTCACAGAGAACGGGAGAAGAAAGAGAAGTTACCAGAGAGGCCTAAATAAAAGGGCCAAGGAAACAACAATATCCAGTAATAAGACTTGAAAGAGAGAAACTGTTTCTGGGCACAAAATAAGGCTAAGAATTTGCTATTGATGTCATTTAAATGTTTCGGGGTCGGTGAGGCTTTTTAATGTTATGCTCACCAATTTGATCAAAAACAGTAAAAACAGTATTTTTTCATTCTAATACGCTGATTTGGTGCTCAAAAAACATTTCTTATTATCAGTGTTGAAAACAGTTGTGCTGCCTAACATTTTTGTGAAAACCATATATATATATTTTTTTTTTTACATTTAACATTCAACATTCTGTCACTTCTGATCAGTTTAAAGGGATAGTTCGCCCAAAAAAGAAAATTCTGTCATTATTTACTCACCTTCAAGCGTGCCAAACCCGTAAGACCTTCATTCATCCTCAGCACACAAATAAAGATATTTTGATGAAATCTGAGAGCTTTCTGACCCTGCATAGACAGCAATGCTACTGAAACATTTTAAGGCCCAGAAATGTAGTAAAGACATTGTTAAAATAGTCCATGTGACATCGGTGGTTCAACCGTAAACTGAATGCACACGTATGCATCGTAGATCTCTTGTGAATGGCGGTGGAGACTGACACGGAAGAGAAGAAATTGTTAAAATAGTTGTTATTTTTGTTTTCTTCGTGCACAAATAGTATTCTCGTAGCTTCATAAAATTACAGCTGAACCACTGATGTCACATGGACGATTTTAATGATGTCTTTACTACCTTTCTGGGCCTCTTAACGTGTCAGTTGCGTTGCTGTTTATGCAGGGTCAGAAAGCTCTCAGATTTCATCAAAAATATTTTAATTTGTGTTCTGAAGATGAATGAAGGTCTTATGGGTTTGTAACGGCATGAGGGTGAGAAATTAATGGCAGAATTTTCATTTTTGGGTGAACTAACCCTTTAATGCATTCTTGGTGAATAAAAGTATTTCTTACAATTAAAAAAATCCCACTGACCCCACATTTTTGAATGGTTGTAAATATAAAAAAATTGAATAATTCAGAAGCTCAGTTGTACTGTACCTCTAAGTGCACTTACTGTACAGGTGTGTGTGCTTTTGAAAGTGCTGATGAGTGACTCATGGGTATGTCTATGTGTGTTCCCTCCAGCTGAGGAAGTGGAGACACTGTCATCTTGTACAAGGTCCAGCTGCAGGCATGCCAGTGTGGAGGCAGACATAGACCTGACCCAGCCTGCTCAGCAGGTGGGCTTTATCTGCCATCAGTTCAGCTCAGAGCTTAAGAGGAAGATCAAGGTGCTTGTCATCTCACTTTTCTCACTAAATCAGCTCTGGCTAAACACGCCAGCTCTTATTTGAGGATTCACATCCTTGCATGGAAAACCCGCTGCACATCCTATGGAATTTAGTGAGTGTGTATTAGCATTTTCTAATAACTTGTCTTGTGCATTTGTCAGAATCGATGCAGGACAATGGATCTTTACACCAGGCAGACTTTGAAGACCTTAGGGCAGCACATGTCATCTGTCAGCGTCCAAGTGCACCAGTACAGGTCAGACATGACCCTTGACCCTAAAGAGGTCAGAGTTTCTGCCCGGTAACACATCTGATATTTACCTCTACCGCTTTCTTTATCTTGCCTAATCTATAGTACTCAGAGGCTGGAGAAAGTTAAACAAGTCCTGTTGAGCGAAATAGCAAACCTGGAGCAAGATGACATTGTTTTGGGAAGCATGGAAGAGGAATTGACGGTAACGAGTGTTATGATTTGCCAAGTGTCTATAATTGCAAACGCACTTTGGCAAGTAAATGTGTAAAATGTATATATATAAATGGCCTTTGATTCAATCACACTATATGTACAGACTTACTGGGAGAAGCAGACCTTGGCCTTCCACGCTTACCAAGAGAAAGGAACCAAGAGGTGAGAATATAACAGCTGCATGAACATGAGATGAATGCCTTAGATTTCCCAGCTCTAATGTAAATGGAACTAATCTTCCCTTCATAACTGTTCTGTTCGCATATGTAATCATGTCTACAAGACCTGTTTATGACTAGTCTGTGGGTTGTTCTGGGTCGCAGTAACAAACAGGATTTTCCATGCGTTCGTAGCAACATGGGGAAAAACAGCAAGAATTATGTAATGCTGATTATTTGTTCACTCTGTAATGCAATTATGCCAAGACTGTTGTGATTTCTTTAAAAAAGGGCAGCTCAAAGACAAGATTTTAGACAGGTAAATTTTTTAGTGCACTGAGGGTTGCATATTAAAAAAAAAAAGTCAGTGTAAATTGAACATTTAGTGTTTACATGCACACAACAAATGTTTTGCAAGAAAGCTACTCAACAGTGTTTGCATGCATTGTAAGGCATGTTTCAAAGAATTTGTCTATTTCTCTAGATTCAAACAAAGTGAGTGATTGAGTGCTTTTAATAGTTCCCTCTGTATTTGCTGTTTGTACACTGGATTTGTCATGTAAGTGCTTGTCTTGCTCATTCTTGTTGTCTCAGATTACAGCAGTTGAAAAGCACCATTCAGACTGACGTGTGTGATAGTCTAGAGTATGAGAAACAAGTCTTCTCCGTGGAGGTGAGGAACTGAACCTTTTTTGAGTCCATCATGGTTCAGTAGTTATACTTACAGTTCAAGCCATTTTAACCTTTGATTGTCTAGAATATTATTTTTTTTATTTTTTTTTGCTTTTGTTTCAGATGTCTTTGATGAAGAAGAGCATGAAGTCACTTCAGGAGCGTTTCTTCAAAGAAATAGTGAGAGCCCAAACAGAACTGATATTTAATACTTGATATCACACAATTCTGCAGGATTGAATTCAAGTATTTTTGTCTTTGTAGCACGAGGAAGAGTTGACGAGTGTGCGAAGAGGACTGCAATCCTTGTTCTTCCCTGATGCATCGAGGTTCTGACTTGAGGGAAAAAAATCTACCGTTTGAAAATTACTTTAAACTATTCCTAAAACCTGTTTATATGCTTAGATATTATTAATGTTATGTTCTTTTAAAATAGCATTACTCAAAAGGTTGAATATTTGTACTTTATGCCATTTATTCTGGTCTCCTTGAAACAATGGTTGGCTGTACATAGTTTTAGCGCACATATTTGCTTGTGGTTTTTAATATAAATAATGAATAGTTGTGAAAAGCAAATAAGTAAATGTTATAGGTAATGTAAGAACAAATGCATTTATTTCTAACATCCCACCTCATAAAAATCAACTTTAGATGCATGTGCGCAGAAATTAAAAAGGGATACTACATTCTGAAACCATTTTTTGCATTTACACTAGCAAGGGCCTGAATAAGCTAACCTCATGGGTTCAATTGATGGGAGATGTTGAAAAATAAAGAGAAAAAATTACTAAAAGGGTTATTTTTTATCATTTTTACTTGCAGTTGAAGGCTCTCAAAGATTAAGATCAGATTGAGTGACTTGATGCATTTTTGTTATTTAATTAGTGTCCTCTGTAAATGGAACAGGCGAAATAGATGGGAGGAGGAAACTCACACAATTTACTTCTGGTTTCATGGCTGAGATAGTGAGACAGATGTCCTGCAGTGTTATCTATTAATACACACACACTATTATTCAAAAGTTTGGGGTCAGTATTTTAAGAGAAAGGAAAACTTGAAATCGCATCATATGACCCCTTTAAGGAATTAATATTAGTTCTTAAAAAAAAGAAAACCGCAAGGATGCATTGAATTGATCAAAAGTGAAACTAAAGTCAATGTAATTTATCATAATTTCATTTCAAATAAATGCTGTTCTTTTGAACATTCTGTTCATCAGCGAATGCTGATAAAATATATCAGTTCCCACAAAAAACTGTTTTCAACATTGATTCTTGAGCAGCAAATCATCATATTAGAATGATTTCTGAAGGATCATGTGACTGAAGACTTTAGTAATGATGCTGAAAATTCAGCTTTATTTCACAATATTACTGATTTTACTTTATTTTTGATAAACTAAATGCAGCCTTAGTGAGCATAAGAGACTTTTCAAAAACATTAAAAGCCCTATACTTTTGAACTGTAGTGTGTGTGTATATAATCAAACTTAAAAAACAACAACACAGAAGTATTTCCAAAATTGTATTTTGAAGACAAGTAGTGCTTACAAAGTTTTTTTTTTTTTCAAGTGATGACATGAACAACCCTGTTCAAACAGACTTTTGTACAGTAAATATGAAATTCATTTATAGCAGGCTTATTAACCCTCAAGTTTTTTTTTTTTTTTTTTACTTGTTTTTTCAGAGTGGAGCTGGTTACATGTACACAAACATTTACCCAGAACTGATTCGTCTTTTCTTAGCAGTCACTGAAATGCAGTCCAGTTCTAAAAACATCAAACAGTCCTCTGCCGCTCCACTCTGTCAGCCTCAGGTTAAATGTATCTGCAGATGTTCTTCAGGTTTCTCCTGTGGCCGCCTGCGGTGGAGCTAACCGCACCCAAACACCACTCGGCCCAGGGCGCTGGAAGAATATGGGAATCCCATGGATGAAGCCACGGCTCTGAAAGAGGCACCTCCAGGATTTTAACGAACGCCGCTTTCAGCATTTTCTTCACAGAAGAAAACCCCCTCTTAGGGCCTGTGAAACCTGATCAAGAGGGGAGAACTCAACAAAGGTGCCTTTCGCAATCACAACCACCATATGCTTGGATGACACTGTTGCATCAATCAGTTATTTTTAGTAAGATCATACATGAGAGCTCTAATGGCCACTAATGTCATGATAATGTCGTGAGGAACCTGTTATCCAAAACCACTCGTGTCAAGGTGACACGTTCATGATTTTTATACGCAAACGTATTTGTGTCCGTCATTTTTTATTTTGTGGATCTAAAAATAGCGCAGGCGCATACTCGCATACTGACCTCGTTAGGTGTTTGCTCGAAACATGGACCTCCATCTCGGTGCTTTTGAACTCGTTTAGCTCTTTACGGATGGCCGCCTGTGGAATCGCAAATAAAAGCCACTTAAACGCATCCTCAAGTGACATGTGCACTCCATAATGAGTCGACCGAGTCATGTGGGGTGAGCAAGCAGACTACTGACACAAATTAGATTGCTTTTTAGTTGCTTCACTAATATAGTGGGTTTAGAAACCTTGAGAGAACCACTGAGAATAAAGGAAAGCCCATTTGCCTCTGTGTGCTCTTACTGAATGAAAGACTGACCACAGATGTGGTGTAAAGATTTGCTGAGGTCAGCTCTTGGTCTCGTACCTTGTCAGCTGCAGACAGTCTTGTCCAGGGTTTGTCAGCTCTCCTGTCGTAGTCCTGGGCTTTGGCCACCTCCACGTAGTCACTGAAGCGGATCAGAATCTTTCTTTCTCTTAGTTCATCGACTGTCGGTCTCTGGTTGAGCTGTGAGAGGAACAAAACGATGCTGTTAGCGGGGCTGCAAAGGTTATGAGATACAGGTCTAATGTTGCAAGTAATGCATTTTAGGACTAGAATAGGACTGGAATCGCTGTTGACCAATGAGATCGACTGGTTCTTCTGGTGACAGGGACAGTATGCCTAAAGACCATCCTTAACATGCTTTTTTATCATCATACTCAATTTCATTTTATGTTTATATTGCTCTTTATATCACACTGTTGTTTTGAGGTAAACTGCTGATTTTTCTTTCTTCTTCTTTTTTTTTTTTAACCATAATGTAGGCAAGCCTTAATGGTTCATGGTAAGTGTATTAATCAAAAGTAAATGACATGAAATTAATTATATGTTATATAATAATAATAATGTTATACAATTTTATATATATATATATATATATATATATTAATTATAAAAATATGCCAAAAAAAGGATATAGGATATTGTTGTCATTGTTCTATTGTTTTATTATTATTATTGTTGTTTTTAGCATCATCATTAACAAAAAAACAGCAAGAATGTGTAATTTTAAAGCACACTGAAAAAATGTGCCAAAAAAACCCCAATATGATTCCAAAACATAATAATAATAATAAAAATAAATCATTAAATTTTATTATTTAGATGTTAATTTTACTCTACATGTCACACCACCGTTTTGAGGTAAATTGCTGATTTTTTTTCACACAAAAAAAAAAAAATTTATGTAGACAAACCATAGTGATTCATGCTAAGTGTATTAATCAGATGTAATTAATTCGTAATTAATCGCACACTGAAAAATACGCCAATAAAACTATATGACTCCAAAATATAATAATAATAATTATTATCATTGCTGCTGTTGTTATTGTTGTTTTATTATTTATTATTAATGTTGTTGCTGTCATTATCATCGTCATTGACTAATAATAATAACAACAATAATGTTTAATTTTGTCTGCAATTAATTGCACATTGGGGAAAAAAAAAGCAAAAAAAAAAAATACAATATGACTCCAAATATAATAATAATGAATATTTAATACATTCTTTAGATGCATATTTTCCTTTAGGCCTTTTTTCCCTATATATCACACCACCATTTTAAGATAAATTGCTTTTTATGTTACCATAAAATAATGTAAGCAAGTCATAATGACAAATGCTAGGTGTATACATTTTTTTTAAATAATGTGATTAATTGTACACTGGGGAAAAAAGAGCCAAAAAACTATGACTCCAAAATATAATAAGTATTATTATTGGTCATTGCAGACATGCTGTTAAATATCCCAAGCATTGAGGTCCTGCGTTCGTTTCTGGCACGTCAGTGATATGGGCTCATCTTTTAATAGTGTACTTTAACAGAGGTTCCCTCAATCTGATGCAGCTCATTCTGAACATTATTATTCCACAAAATTGCTTTACCCTTCTGAAAGCGTCTTTATTCAGCTCTAGACAGTGTTTTATAATGTCTTATTGCAAGTAGTAATGTTAGCAGCAGCAGTCAAAAGTGTCATTTTACAGACCAACAACTACCTTACATTCAGTGACCACCATTTATACACATAAATTAGAAAAATAAAGCATGCTGCGAGTGAAATGAACCTGAAGAGAGCTTGTTTACCTTTCTGTTCAGTCTCTGTTTGATCTCTCGTCTTTCCTCCTGCTCCGTCTGATCGTTCCTCTCTGAAAGAGCCAAAGAGATCAGTCACAGGGTCACTCAACAGACCTCAAAAAGCATGTTAACACATTTAAGAATTTTGACTGAAATAATTGATCACATTTTCACCTTAACAGCCACCAAAAACGTTTAATTAATAAAACACTTAATTTAAGGTCCAATTAAAGATGTGATAAAAAAAAAACTATTTTTTTTCTCACTGAGTAAATTATTTAATATTCTATTTATTATTATGATGATTATATATATCCGTATATATAGATTAAAACATTTTTAAATATATAACTATTATTAATAAAACATTTAATTTAAGTGCTGATTAAAGATATGATAAAAAACACTTGTTTTTTCACTTATAAAATTACTTAAGATTTAAATTATATATGTATATATATTATTTGTTTATTTATTTACAAATATAAATGTTATTACAATGAAGTAGCAAAAGTGATATTATTACTGTGCAATATCAGAAACAATATTCAAAATTACTTAATATTTCAATTATTCATGTTATTAATAATACACATATATAATATAAAAATATAATTTCATTATTTACCAAATATAAAGATCAATACAACCAAGTAGCAATTTAGTACTGATTTAATTATTAAATGCTAATAAAAAATATGATATTTAATATTTGTATTTATTGTTCTTTTTTATATTTTGTATAAATGTATTTAAAAATCATATATTTTATAAATATTTTTAAATATATTTATAAAATATTAAAATAGAATACTATTTGTATTATATATTGTACTATTATATTATTGTATTATTATTATTATTATTGATGTACATATAATACAACAATAATAATAAAATATATCTATTTAACAAATACAATTATTATTACAATGTAGTAGCAATAGTGATATTATTACTGTGCAATACTATAAACAATATTCATTAATAACATAATGTTTATTATTATACTCACAAACAACAATTGTTGATACATGCCTACATACATACATACATTATTTACATTTCTGTGGATGTTGATCATTTTTATCGCGTAGCCTAATACTCACGTTTCAAAATATTTCTGCACTCCAGCTCTTCAACGGCCGGCCGTTGACTGAGTCTCCTGCGGAGAAAGATGAGAATAATGTTTTGAACCATGCTGTCTGTCCCGCGCTGAAGCGGCTCAGTGAGATCCTGAGGGGACGCTCGAAGTCTCTCGGTCCTTTGTGTTCAGCCTGACCGCTATTACTCCGCATCTGAATGCAAAACGCCCGGGTTTTGAGCACCTTAGCTAAATAAACACCAGCTATTAAGATGCGGCGCTGAAGTGAGAGTGCGCTCGGTGCATATGAACTCGTGCGGCTTGTTGTGGTTTTTTTGAACAGGCAGGCGCGCGCTGAGTGAGCGCTGCTCCACGCGCTCTTTGTCATGCGCTCTGTCTCGCCTTTGTAGTAGCGCACTAATTAAGTGAGTCTTTTTATTGTTTGAGAATCACTTATTTGAATATAATATGATGGCAAATAACATTTAGAAAGTGTAGATCAAAGAAACTAGGTGACTCCTAGCAGTAGCCCATGTCTTAATATATTCTATTAAATATTAAACTCACTTTTTATAGGCAGAAATCCTATAGTGAGTTTTATTCGATCACATTTCACAATTAGGTGAACATGGGGGATATTTAAAAAAAAATTATACTTTGGTTTGAGTGGATGTTGCCATGTGATACACATTCAATTCTGACAATTCAATTTAAATTTAAATGATTAAAAACATTTTAATGTAATATTCCAGGTGTTTGTTTTTCCCTTTCTCTAACCAAAATGATTCACTGGGAATATTGTTTTAATTGGCAATCAATTTACACTTTATTTTCCCTGTCACCAATCTTACTTTTTATCCTCTTAATCTTTTTAATATCCCTAATTAAAAGCCAGTAAAAGCCAATCTTCCAGGAAGAGACTTAATTTTGTTGGAAAGCAATGGCACAAATTATAATAAGTGAATTTTATTAATTGTGATGTTTTTGTGTCATTACTTCATTATAATTTTTAATAAATAACTTAGCAATTATTATATTTATTACAGATTATAATTACAACTATTGCTTTGTCTCACTAAAACAGTATTCTGTTTGATATAAAATATTAGTAAAATAATATCAACGCTTCAAACCAGAGCATATTGTGTGTATGTAATGGTATGCTATATTTAAATAAATAAGTAAAGTTTGTGTGTAATTTAAGGAAATTTTGGTATTTTATAATATATAATATGTGACCATAGACCACAAAACGTCATAAGGGTCCATTCTGAAAGCTGAATAAATAAGCTTTCCATTGATGTATGGTTTGTTATGATAGGACAATATTTGGCTGAGATACAACTATTTGAAAATCTGGAATCTGAGGGTGCAAAAAAAATCGAAATATTGAGAAAATCACCGTTAAAGTTGTCCAAATGAAGTTCTTAGCAATGCATATTACTAATCAAAAATTAAGTTTTGATATATTTACAGTAGGAAATTTACTAAATATCTTCATGGAACATGATCTTTACTTAATATCCTAATGATTTTTGGCATAAAAGAAAAATCGATAATTTTGACCCATACAATATATTGTTGGCTACAAAAATACCCGTGCTACTTATGACTGGTTTTGTGGTCCAGGGTCACATATATAACTGGAATGACTGATTTGCATTAGACTGTACAAAATGCTGTTAAAATTGCATGTCGTCTCATGGAAAATTGCTGTACGGCTTCTTCCAAATGCACTATTTATTTGAAATACTTTGCTATGCAAAGCTATATATTGAGATCTGATTAATTATAAGGCATTTAACAACATTATGTAGCATTCCAGCCGTTGCAACGCTGCTGTCACTCATATTAGCTGAGTAAGTCGGGATTCCAGCAGATGTGGCGACGTTAATATTTCATGAACTGAAATGGAGAACTACTCCCAAAGCCCCTTTGGAAGCTGTCTGGATATTATTGACCTGTATCACGAGTTGCCTAGCAACAGTAGCTTCCCCGTGAATACTGAAACAAAGAAATTTACCCGAGCAACGCTGGAAGCTCGTGCCATTGGTCTGCATTATGCACCGGTCATTAATCAGACCGGTTTAATTAACGGACGGATGGCAGTGCACTTTATCCAAACATCTTTCCATCAATTAGGAGAAGCTGCTATGAGCGCTACAGTAAAGTACGGCCGTATTTGGTATTCGCTATGGCGTGCAGGGTGGAGGTAGAGATGGAGGAGGGGAACATGCACTAGCATCCATTATTCACCAGTCTGAGCTCTAAAAATAGCTCCAGCCGTGTCTTTCTTCGGTGGTGGAGTAGGGCACGGCAAGCCAAAGATAGGAAGGTCATGACATGCTGCTGCAGCAAAGTGTCACTGTGTGTTTAGCTCAGACTTCAACTTGTACTGCAGGTGCATTGACCGTCACACTTCACCGCTGGCCTAGATCAAGTGGACGGCACCCATTTACGCTGACTATCACTGTCAGACCTGAACCTGAACTCACTGTCTTAATACTGTACATGTTTCTGGGATTATTGTGAAGTATTTATCAGTGCGTGTTAATCATAAGAACAGAAAATATCTTTATAAGACTACATCAAGATGCTCTAATAACATGCTCTACATCTGAAACAACTGTCCTTCTCGGCTGACCTGACGTGACCTGATCCTTCTCATTTTTCCTGCCTCCATTCTGGTTGATATTGTCAATTACAAAATGGCTAAAATAAAGTATTGCGCTGAAGGCTTTAAAAAGAGTACATGCTGTGGAAATAATATACTTTAAAAGTGCAACTCAATGTCATGATTTCTGATACTTAATTGCATGCTAACTGCAATTAAATGAATATGTATTATACTATACATTTATGTTAAATTCAAAGAGTGCTTTTTGAACCATTTGTAGGATTTAAGTGCATCTTTAAATATGATTTCATAATTATGTATATTGTCTTTGAAATATAGTTAAAGTGCATGTATATTTACTGACAAGATTAATTTATGTCAGTTCTAATAAAACTTGCATGCTATGCATTAAAATATATTATAAATTAAAAATGTTGCAATTTAGTACATTTAAAATATATTACAAATACCATTATATACACTTCAGTTCAAATTATGATCCGGTGTTTTACATGTGCTTTAATATGTTAGTCAACACATCTAAATAAGTGTACTTCTTTAAAGCATGACAAAATATTATTAAAACATGATTTAAAATATATATTTAAAGCAAAACTGTTTTGACATGCACTTTTTAAAAGTGTACTTAAGTGTGTTGGTGAAAGTGAACTCTCTTTAAGTGAGCTTTTATTTTATTAATATTATTTTATATGCAATTACAGTTTTAAGATTTACACATTTAATACAACAGAGTGCAGTAGTGCTTCTGGTTCTGGAAGTATTTTTTTCCATTCATTTTTCCATAGGGATTTTTAAAAATGGAAAATAATGTTTTTTTTTTAACCTTAAACCGCATAAACACATTTCATTACACCAAATACACAAAATAATGTTCTTTTTAGCAACATCATATGACCCCTTTAAAGCATTATAAGTCATGAACTAAACCAACCAGCTAAGGAGAATCTCAGCAAACTTTTATTAAAAGCACAAAAGTATTTGAACATTGGACAAAAAGACAGATGTACAAGACTGTGTAACGGCTTTAGTAAGGGAAAGAACTACAATCCCATAAAGCACTGCGAATTACATTAATTGACTTAATATAAAACTATATTATTAGAATTATAATATTAATAATAATAATATTCAACAAAAATATATTTTAAGTTTATTGCAACATATGCATATATATATATATATATATATATATATACAAATATTTAAGCATTTTGAGAGTGTACGGAGACTGACTCAATTATGTTATTTGTGTTGCTCATAGGAATGCACAGAGCTAAACATCTCTTTTAGCACGATTTGCTCGCTGCGACTGTGATTGTTGGAATTTAACACAGCATATACATCATCATGGATAATGGTAGATTTTCACCACAAATTCCACTTTTAAAAATGATTATTTTAAAAATAAGTTCAATTAATCCAAAGAGATGGGTTCAACAATTGATTATCAGGTTTTGTCTTTGAAGTTTAAATGATTTGGAAATGATAAAATTTGATGTTAAAAATTGATTTCCCTCATGAAGAAAATGAATGGAATTTTTTATAACAATTATAAGCACTATAAGTACTATATTAAGCACCCCCCCTTTTTTTTTACAAGGGATATCTTCAAATTAAAATGGGATTTTGACAAATCAATACAGATTTAATATCAATATACTTTATAAATTCTGTGTGTTATTTAAAATAATCAACATTGTTTCTAGGGAAAACCAGGCACTAGGCACCTGGCTGCATTTTCAGCTTTGCCAAATTAAACCAAACTTCCAACTCTAAATGTAACAATTTAAAGATTATAACACTCGGTGAACCCTATGATTCCAATTAAGACGTTCTAACAGGACCTTACTCTCATGGGAAATATGTGCTAAGCATCTAACACATCCAGTTATTCACATGTGACTCCAAAATCCTTAAAAGTACAACAATTATTTTGGTTTATTAGGTCCCTGAATGCAAATAGTCTATGACTTATTAAGCATCCAGAACTCTTTCACATTTAAAAGTAATTTATTCAGTGTGCATCATATGTCTGAATCTGTAGAATGTGTTGCTGTGCCTGAAGTTAATCTAATGTAAACACCTGCGTCAACACAGTGTCTGCTTTCTCCTCAAATCCTTATCTGAATTACATCATGTTACAAACAACTTATGGTTCTCACATTACATAACTTAGGATGGCCACTTACCATCGTTGCTCATAACATTTTAGCACCTTGTGTCTGTCATTGCGGCCTGAGCAAAGCTCTCTTATAGCCTGAATTAACCTAGACATAATCAGCGTTTCTTCTAAAAGGGCTGTTCTCAAAGGTGACAAATACCACAGCTGATTACATAAGACTTATCCTGACAAGATCTGTAATTGCACGAGGCACTGCTGGCCTTCCTCAGCTGTTCTTCCCTTACACCTAGTTGTAAAGATCAGACACTACATTGCTTCTATCAGAAGGTTGAAGTAGTAGATGTCACAGTTTATGTTTGCTGAGGATCTAACGGCTGAGATTTGAAATGCCATACTGAAAATGTAAATATGTATAATAAAAAAAAACAACACAAAGCAAAACACAACACAGCAAAACAAACCACAAAACAAACAAAATGTAACAAAACCTGACAGCACAACACAGCAAAGCAAAACAAACAATGCAAAGCAAAGCAAAACCAAACAAAAACACAACAAAGCAAAGCAAATCAAATCAAACAATGCAAAGCAAAACCAAACAGCAAAGCAAAACAAACCACAAAACACAAAGTAAAACAAAACAAATTCAAAGCTAAACCAAACAACAACTCTGCAAAACCAAAGAGCAAACAACATAACACAACAAAGCAAAACAAAACAAAACAAACAATGCAAAGCAAAACCAAACTACAAGAAACACAAGCAAACACAACAAAGCAAATTTAAAGGGGTCATATGATGTTGCTAAAAATAACATTATTCTTAACTTTTATAAAGAATATCTCTTTGGATTTGAGACTTTAGTCTTTGCAACTTTACAGATCTTCTTTATGCACCAAGAGCTTGTAACACTCCAAAGAGAAAGGAAAAATTGAAATCGCATCATATGACCCCTTTAAATAAAAAAAAAACTGATCAAAATAAAATGAAAAACAAAATACAACAAAAATCAAAGCAAAACAAAACACAAAGCCAATAACAACAAAACACAACACAACCAAGCACAGCAAAACAAAATACAACAAAGTTTAACAAAAAACACAAAGCAAAAATAAAAGAAAGCAAAACAACACAATTCAGCAGAGCAAAACAAACAAAAGAAAACTCAAAGCAATAAACTGCAAAACAACACAGCAAAGCAAAACAAAAACATATTAGTGTATAATTGTTGCAGCCTGTAGAAGTTTCTCTGCCACAAATATGAGCAGTGCACCACGTACTGAATTGAACTTCTGAAGTCAAAGGCAGGTGATGTAATCAAATATAATCAAATGAAAGCTGTAGTGGATTTATTCACTCAGATTAACTCCAATCCTCAATCAACTGTAATCCCAGTTTCTGCTATGTACTTTACATCAGATTACAAGCCAATGTACACATACTAACACTTCCTTTGCATGAAATCTGTTTTCATAATCTGTTTCACAAGTTCAGTTGTTCATATAATCCTTATGTGATATAGGTAAACAGATTTGCTGTCTGTAACTGAGGACATTGAGCGATTTACACAAGCTTCAGTCTGGATCTAGAACACCTGAGAAGAGATGATGCCAACCCCTCAGAGGACCTCAGATGATGCCAACCCTGAAACAAGATACAGAACTACCACATTTTGCTATTTTGCACATTTAATTATTTTATAATTGCTGTTAATAGTGTTCATCGTCTTTTTTATTACGTCTTAAATTGATTTTTCCGTACATTTCTGCCATATGTACATTAATTGACAGTCACCACTGATAAGCTACCACTAAATATTGTAGAAACTTAATTTGCTGTAAAGTTGCTTTGCAATGATTTGTATCGTGAAAAGCGCTGTACAAATAAACTTGACTTGACTTGACTTGACTTGACTTGACTCAGCTCAAGCGCTAAGCTTCCCTGTGTAATTAATGGATAAAATTGAGTAGCTAAATGAATATTAGAATTAAGGTTGACAGTTGATTAAAACAGATTTGTTTGGCAAAAAAATAATTAAGCAGTCTCCTGAAGATGACATTTTCATGTTTTTCCAAAAAAAGTCCTGAAGAGGGCAGTGTAATATTTGATAAACTTACATATACAGTACAGTCAACATGTATTTATGACTTACTTAGCAAGCTTCATTTCAATCTGTTGACGGATCTCCTGTCTCTCCTGGTCGGTCCGTGCAGGAAAAATGTTCCTGTCCTCCAGCTCCTGTTTGCTGGGACGATTCCGAAGCTTCACAGCCAGCAGCTCCTTCCTCATCCTCCTTGACAATGTGCCTGCACACGTTTGCCATATAATTCATAACTTACTGACAGAGCAACCTAAAGTACTCCAGATTTCCAGACAAAAATGACCAATGATAGATCTCTCTTGCTACTTTTATTATGCAACATGAAAAAACACAATGATACAATAACAATATCATGGCAAACATACAAATTCAAGCTGATCTTCTAGCTATAACAAATAATTGCATTATCTAATGACACCTTAGGTGTAAAAAAGTTACAAGTATTAAAAGTTATGTGATAAACCCACCAGAAATGACAGACTCGTTCCAGCTGTCAACGTCGTAAATAATTCCTGAAGCATCAGTAAAGCATTGGTCCTGTCGAACATTTTCCTTGTTTTCCTCTGCTTCCTTTCTGCTCTCAGCATCTCCACTTGGCTCTCGTTCAATGCTAAAGAAAGAAAAGGAATGAGGCACATGTGATACATTAGTAATAATGTTACAGAAAATACTTCTTAAATTTAAAAAAAGTCCTTTTGAAATTGAGCAATAAAAATAGGTCTAACACCCTCACCTGTCCTGCCTGAGCTTTGCTGCCAATGCTCGGTGCAGTTCTTCTATTATACAGCTAGGGGGCAAAAGCGGGTGTATGCTACCTATATGCTGCGACCCCACGGGATTAGTAAAAGGCCCTCTTAAAACCACAGGACTGGGGCCATCAGGGACTCTAGGCAGTTCTTTTTTGAGAAAAGAGTTTGAATGAGGCACTGATGCGATGACGATTTTACCTGGGTCTGCAGAAACAAGAAAATGCATTCATATACTGCAATATCATCTAATAATTTTATCTGAGTTTCATTATGTGAAAATGAGCATACCTTCCTCCGTGCTTAGATGAGAAGCGAGATTGCCGTGGCCGCTTGGAGGAGACTGCTCCTGCAGCTCATCGTCCTCATCTTCCTCTCTGTCTTCTTCATCTTCCTCAACATCTTCATTCTCATTTACAGAGAGAACCGCCTCCTCGTCCTCGTCCTCTTCCTCATTTGAACTTGGCTCTTCCGTTGACTCATTGTCCTGTACAGAATCTACTACTGATAGGAAACAAAAAATCAGTTTAAATGATTAAGAACGGAATTCAAGGATCAGTAATGCTGTTTATTTTTTAAAGGATTATATTTGCAAAAAATAATGAATGTTTCCAGACAGGTTTCCCGACCACTACCCCTATAGTCTATTAAGGCCCGTTCACACCAAGGAAGATAACTATAAAGATAACGATAAAGTTAGATATAGTTCTAAAAATCGTTCTCAATATTAAAGAATAGCAGAGTCCACACTACAACTATAACGATAAAGACAAAGAGAAACGATATCGTTGGAATCACTTTCAAAAAGTTTTTTCTCCAGCTGATGAACGATAAAAAATTGACAGCCAATCAGAATCCATCCTGCTGTAACAAGCTTGAGAATTTAAAGCGGCAGACAAGTGTGCACTTAGAATAAACGGATGATATTGTCCGCTGGTGTGGACGCTAATATCGTTATCTTTATAGTTATCGTTCTTGGTGTGAACGGGGCTTTAGTCGGTCAAACAGTTAGGCCCGCCCCAAACGGAAACGTTTTGAATAAATTACGTTGTTTTTTTTTATTACGTCTTATATGCTCACCAAGGCTACATTTATTTGATCAAAAACAAAGTACACTTTAAAACAACTGTTTTCTATTTGAATATGTTTTAAAAATGGAATTTATTCCAGTTATGGCAAAGCTGAATTTTCAGCATCATTACTCCAGTCTTCAGTGTCACTTGATCCTTCAGAAATCATTCTATCCAATTCACCATTCAATTGTTAATAATTCTTATTATCAATGCTAAAAACAATTTTTGCTGCTTAATAATATTGTGGAAACTATGATTGTTGAATATGAATAGACAGTTCAAAAGAACAGCATTTATTTGAAATATAAATCTTTTGTAACATTATAAATGTTTTTACTGACACTTTTGATCAATTTAATGTGCCC